>NC_050443.1:38631432-39231432 GCF_903995425.1 Onychomys torridus
TGAGTTCAGATCCCAGATCCACATAACTGATATTGTGTTCCCCAATATATTGTGCATCCTAATAAACTTATCTGGGGTCAGAGAACAGAACAGCCACTAGATACAGAGGCCAGAAAATGGTGGCACTCACACCTTTAATCATGGCATTCCAAAGGCAGAGATTCATCTGGATCTCTATGAGTTCAAAACCACACTGGAAACAGCCAGGCATGGTGACACAGGCCTTTAATCCCACGGAGTGATGGCAGAAAGCAGAAAGGTATATAAGGCATGAGGACCAGAAACTAGAGCCTTTGTTAATACTTTAGGCTTTTAGCAGCAGTTCAGCTGAGATCCATTCAGATGAGAACTCAGAGGCTTCCAGTTTGAGGAAACAGAATTGGCTGAGAAGTTGACATGGCTCTGGGTTTGTTTTCATTAATAAGACCTTCTAAGATTTGTGCTACACATAACAACCAATGTGTCTTCCAAATACCTGTAAATTCAAATTCAAAGAATCTGACATCCTTTTCTGGCTTCTGAGCACACACAGTCATCTGTACCTGTGCACACGCACAGACACAGACATAGACACAGTCAGACAGACAGACAGACACACACACACATATACACACACAGACACACACACATATGTACACACATGCACACAAATAAATAAATAAAAACATATTGATAGTTCTTGTGACTTTATTTCAGCTTTTAAAACATATTTTTCTACAATTGTTTGATCATATTCTTTCCCCTCCCCAAACCCTCACAACTCCTCGCCATGTCCATAACCAACAAACTTCCTGTTCTTTCTCTTTCAAAAAAACAACAAATACCCAAAATATGAAAAATCAAAATCAAAACATTAACAAGAACAAAGAAAGAGAATCAGTAAGATAAAATAAATAAATAATGAAACAATAAGTGCCCACACAAAAGAGTAATGCCCCCCAAAAGAAAAACAAAGCAGATAGAGTCCATTATGTGTTGGTCAAGTAGTCCTGGGCATGGGCCATGTATTGGTGCATGGTTGATCTATCTATTGGGGAAAAACTATTTTCTCTTTCCCGATACTTTACAATAGACAATACCATCTTTGTTAGAGGGAGGACTTTGTGTTAACCCTCCTTTATCAGTGCTGGGGTTTTAGCTGATTTGAACCTGTACAAGTCTTATGCACGCTGTCACAGTCTCTCTGAGTTCATGTGTATCAGTCCTGCTGTATCTGGAAGATACTGTTTCCCTGAAGACATCTACCACTTTTGGTTTTTCCTATCTTTTCATATCCTCTTCTCCATAAATCCCTGAGCCTTGTGGGGAGGGGTTGATAAAGACATCTCATTTAGGGCTCAGTGCTCCAAAGTTTCTCTGCACACCAGTCAGTTGTGTATCACTTTGTAATTTATCATGTTCTGCAAGAAGAAACTTCTACAATGTGGGTTGAGTATAGCAATGTTATTTGAAGTCATTTATTCCTATATTCTCTAGCAGAATAATAGTAGTAGGTTTTCCACTAAACATATGGCCTATCTAGTCTTAGGTTCTTGGCCACTTTAGCATTGTCAGGTATGGGTTCCATTCATGAAATAAGCCTTTAATCCAATGAAAAAAGTGGTTGACTACTCTTATAATATTGTGTCACTATTGTATGGGTATATCCTGCAGGCAGATCTCTTTTTAGGTCATGGGTTTGTAGCTGGATGATATTGATGACCACCCTTCTCCTCTGGTAGTAAGCAAAGTACCCTCTCGTACCATGAATACTAGTAAGTAGGAGTGAAGCTTCTAGTTGGGCAACAGCTCAATTTCTCCATGTTCAATATATAAGTAAGTGGTTTCTTCTGCACTATGACCTGACACTCAGGTTATAGAGAGTAACCAGTAGCCTTGGCAATAGGGTGTGATGTTTGGAGGTTTCTATAGGAGTTCCTTTGGCTGATGGCTCAATAAAATGTAGCCCACTCCAGGAACCAGAGGTTTTACTTAGTGCCATAAGATGTCTAGTTGTTGCATCATCTCTGCCATTATGGCAACTCCATTTAAATTCCTTTCACACTTCTGGTTTTGACCAATATTTTCCATGTGACTTTGTCAATAATTCAGAATAATTTGTTATTTTGATAGTAAGAAAACAATGATATAAAATTCAAATGTGCATAATTCAGAAAAATGAGTCATGCTAATTCTGAGTGCTCCTTTGTCTAATAGAATACTAAACCCAAGCAACATCAAATTTTTAAGCTTAACTCATCTGTTAATTTATTTTTAGTACTGGTACATTAAGTGAAAAGGTAAATGAATGAGTCAATGATTGAAATGTCCACTAGTAAGTCATAGTGTGACTGTGAGTGTCTTAATATATTCTATGATTTTATTTTTTCTATATTTAAAGAATAAAAGCTGATACTTTACATATACATGAAAGATTTACTAGAAAATTATCTTATCCATCACCTCAAATGTCATTTGTGCATGTGATACAAACAATAAAATCTCTTCTCTTGATAAATTCTCAGTGTGCAGTACATTATCACCCATTCTACTTCCATGAGGTACATTTGCAAACTATTGCTCCTGAAGAACTGCAGTGCATAACTCTTTAATTCACACCTCTGTGCTTCCACTTTCTCTCCATTACTACTAGCTATCATTCTGGCAGCCTTGTCTCAATATTTTTTTACCTCTTTATGTTCTATATTTTCCTTTTTAAAGTATTTTTTCAATTTAAAAATGTTTAAATTTAAATATATTTTGTTCATATTCTTCCACTCCTCCAAGTTCATTCAGATCTTCTCTTCCTCCCTAGTCACTCAACTTAAAGTTCTCTCTCAAAAAGCAAACCAAAATACCCAATCCAATAACAAAATGCCCTAAACCTAGAAAACAAAATACAACACCACCCCAAACAAAACAAAAACTCCACAAAACTATACCAAACAAAAAGCCCCCCATACACAAACACACACACACACACACACACACACACACACACACACACACACACACACACACACAAAACCATTGTGGAGTCCATTATTTGTTGGTCAGCCAATGGTCAACTCCTCCTGAACATGAGATCTGCATTTGAGTGCTTGATATACTCAGTGTCACTGCAGCAGAGAAAACTGATTTTCCCTCTCCCAGCAGGTATAACTGACAGTTCCATTGTTAACCTTTACCCTAGTGGCTAGGTTTTCATTCATTCATTTTTTTAAATATAGGAAAGGAAAACATAAGATAAAACAAAAACTATCACCTCAAAGTCAGAAAAGACAGACCAACAAAGTTTAAGAGCCCAAGAGAAGGCAAGAGAATCAATGACCCACTCCTTCACATGCTCTCTGAATCTCATAAAAACACTAAACTGGAAGCTATAATATAAGCACAGTAGGCCAGAAACAAACCTGTGCTTGCTACTTCAGTCTCTGAATGCTTATGAGCTTTGCTTTTATTGATTTAGAGGGCCTTGTTTTCTTGGAATCCTCCATCCCCTCTGGTTCTTACACTCTTTATGCCTCCCTTTCTTTGGGGTTTCCTGAGCTTTGATGAGAGGGATTCGATGAAGACATTCCATTTAGGGCTGAGTGTTCTATGGTCTCTCACTCTCTGCATAGTGTCTGGCTGTGAGGTTCTATATTTGTTCTCATTTGCTGCAGGAGGGAGCTTCTCTGATGATGGTTGAACAAGGCAGTTATTTGTTTTGTTGAGTCTGTGTTACCTTAGTCAGGATTGTTTTTCCTAGTTCCTGAAAATTTTATGATGTCACTTTTTAATGGTTCACTAATACTCCAGTGTATAAATATGCCACATTTTCTTTATTCAGTCTTCTGATGAGAGACATCTAGGTTGTTTCTAATTTGTGGCTATTTTGAATAGAGCAGCATTAAATAAGTTCAAGCAAGTGTCCTTGTGGTAAATTGAAGTGTCCTTTCGGTATAAGCCCAAGAATGGTATAGTTGGCTCTTGAAATAAATTGATTCCCATTTTCCTGAAGAACAACCACATTGATTTCCATAGTATCTGTATGAATTTTCACTCCCACTAGCAATGGATAAGTATTCATCTTACTCCACATCATCATCAGTATAAGATTTCACTTGTTTTGTTGATCTTATCCATTTTGACAGGTATAAGATAGAATCTCAAAGTAGTTTGATTTGTATTCCCCTGATGGATAAGGATGTTGAACATGTTTTAAGTGTTTCTCAGACATTTGAGTTTCCTCTACTGATAATTCTTTGTTTAGATCAGTACCCTGCTTTTTAATTGTGTTATTTGTTTTCTTGACATCTAGTTTCTTAAGTTCTTTATTTATTTTGAATACTAATCCTCTGTTGGATGTACAGTTGGTAAAATTCTCTTCCCATTCTGTAAAATGTCACCACTTTGTCCTAATGACAGTGCTCTTTGCCATGAAGAAGCTTTTCAGTTTCATAAGGTCCCATTTATTACCTGTTGATCTTAGTGCCTGTGTTAATGGTATACTCTTCTGAAAGTCTTTTCCTATGCCTGTGAGTTCAAGGTTGTGTCCCACTTTCTCTTCTATCAGGCTCAGTGTTTCTGGTTGTATGTTGAGATCCTTGACTCACTGGGACATGAGTTTTATAAAGTGTGATACATATGAATCTATTTACATTCTCCTACATGCAGCTATCCAGTTTGACCAGCACTATTTTTGAAGTCTTTGTCTTTTTTCCTAGCGTGTATTCCTAGTTTCTTTGTCAAAACACAGGTTATCTACAGGTGTGTGAATTTATGTCTGGGTCTTCAATTTGATTCCAGTGATTGATATATTTGTTTTTGTGCCAATACCATGTTGTTTATTACTATAGCTTTATAATAAATCACATGGTGACCTTCACACAATGATAGTGGGAGACTTCAATAGCCACCTGCCATCTAGACAACAACTAAACAGAGAAATGCATAACTAACCAAAATTATAAACCAAATGGACCTAACCATCTTTTACAGAACATTTCAACCAAACACAAAAGAATATAACTTCTTCTGAGGACCTCATGAACCTTTCTCCAGAATTGGCCATATACTCAGACATAAAACATGTCTCAATAAATACAAGAAAATTAGAAAAACACCCCACATCCTAAATGCCCAGCAATGGATTAAAGATGGATATCAACAAAAAAAGAAACAATGGCAACATCTTAAACTCATGGAAACTGAAAAAGTCACTGCCGAAGAAAAAGATGGGTCAAGTCAGAAATTAAGAAAGAAATAAAGCTTTTTAGAATTGAAATAAAATGATTTCACAACATATCCAAACTTATAATGCAGTCAGTTCTAAGAGGTAAGTTCATAGCACTAAGTGCCTACAGGGAAAAAAATACTAGAGGGATCTCATACTAACTTAACAGTACACCTTAAAGTTCTAGAACAAAAGAAGAAATCACACACAAAAAGAGTAGACAGCAAGAAATAATCAAACTCAAGTTTGAAATCAATAAAATAGAAATAAACAAACATGATATAAAGAATCAACAAAACAAGAGTTGGTTTTCTAAGAAACTATGCAAGTTAACTGAAAGAAAATATCCAAATTAACAACATTAGAAATAAAAAGCAGGGCACACCAGACACTAATGAAAAGTGGGACACAGCAGACACTGAGGAGATCCAGAGACTCCTAAGGACATACATTAAAACCCTGTATCCATCAAATTGGCAAACCTAAAAGAAATGGATAATTTTCTGGATAGGTACCAGTTACCAAAGTTAAATCAAGATCAAGTAAGTAATTTAAACAGACCTATAACCCCAGTGAAATATAAGCAGTCATTAAAAGTCTCCCAATCACAAAAATCCCCAGGCAAGATGATTTTAGTGCAGTTTTTTTTTTACCAGACATTCAAAGAAGAGTTACTGTCGATGCTTCTGAAATTATTACACAAAATAGAGTCAGAAGGAACACTGCCCAATTCATTTGATATTCTATTAAAAGTAATAGAATGTA
Organism: Onychomys torridus; assembly: GCF_903995425.1. Taxonomy (NCBI): domain Eukaryota; kingdom Metazoa; phylum Chordata; class Mammalia; order Rodentia; family Cricetidae; genus Onychomys; species Onychomys torridus. Next base: position 38,637,395 of record NC_050443.1, read on the forward strand.
CTTGTAATAGAATATGTTTGTCTTATTCTATGTCTGGCTTGAAGAATAACATGGTGTTTTCTGGCATTAATCAATTTGTATCAAATGGTAATAGTTGCTCCCCTTTTATATCAGGAAAGTATTAATAGTAGTATAAACATGTATATATGTGACTGTATTCTGTATTGGTTCATTCCACAGACACTTCAGTTGCTTCCACATCTTGGCTATTGGGGACACTATCATTGTTTTGTAGGAGAACAAATCTCTCTGCACTAATGTGATTCAGTTTGTGGCATTAAGTGAGAATAGATGTACTGGATCACAAGGTATCTCTTATTTGTAACATTTGGCTCACCTTCATTGTGCTTTTCATAATGTCTGCCCTAATTTTTGCTCTTGTCAACAGAACAGACAGTCTTATCTTTATCTATCTCCTTGCCAACATGTGTTATTTTTTCCTCATAGTAGCCAAACTGTCAGCTATGATATAAAATTGAACTGGATTATTAACTTATTTTCCTTACAGTGATATTGAGAAGGTCATCATATAATTTTTTATCATGAACACTTCCATGCTTTCCCAAAGTATTTTGCAATTTTAAAACATTAATATTTTTTAAAAGAACTGCAAACTGGTTTTGAATACATGCACTTGTTATTCCTCTATCTCAAAGATAGAGTCAGGAAGATTGGGAAGTAAAGGACATCCCCATCTATGCAGCAAATTATTAATGGTATTATGGCTGCACTGTCCATGTCAGCATCATTCAGCAGACAGACTAGGAAAAGACATATTGGATGCTTAAAGTTGTAAGAATTATAACTCTACTGGAAGAACTTAAAGAAGTATATGCAGAGAAACTTAAATAAGTCAGAGCAACAAGATCAAGGAAGGAGTTCCTTCAGATAATTTACAAGTGTGTGAAATAAAACCTGCCAGTGTCTTCCTTCTCTGAGATTCAATTTTCCCTTGGAGTGAGTTCTGCATAAACCAAACTTCAGGAAGACTCTGTATGCTGAGTCTACAACATGTTTGGCACATATTTCTCTCCTAAATTATCACAATTAAAAGGCTATTTAAAATGTTCATTAGCAATTTGTATTGTCCCCTTTGAAACAGTGTACAAGTTAGAAGATTTGGTTAATTGGGGTGCTTACTTTTGTACTCTTTTGTATTAATGTAGACATTAATTTCCTTTCTCAAAACTAGTTGGTCAGACTACTTTCTGTAAGTTGGCTCTTTACTCTGGAAGTGACTCATTTTGCTGTGCAGAAGAATTTTAATCTCATGTAATCCAATTGTCAATTCTTGGTATTATTTCCCTGGGAGTTATTTTTCTGAAGGTTCTTGCCTATGCGTGTCCTAAGGTTTTATTTATGGGCTTTTGTTTTGGACTTGTTACATTTCAGGTTCTGCATATCAGGTCTTTGACCCAATTTCAACTGATTTCTGTGAAGGATGCAAAATAAATCTTTAATTAAATATCGTGTGTGTGTGTGTGTGTGTGTGTGTGTGTGTTCAATTTTTCTACCATCTGTGGAAGATCCTATTTTAATTTCATGGCATGAATTCTTAATTATTTTATTTTTCATATATATGTTTTTATTATATGCCACTTGTGTGTGTATACCCACAGAGGTCAGAGGGGGCTGGAGTCACAGGTCTCTGTTAGCCACTCAACTTGCATGCTAGATACTGAACTTGGGTTCTCTTAATTAACCTAAGCCATCTAGTTAGCACTTCTGATAAATATTCCATCACTAGTCTATTATATTTATTTTGCTCTAGCATCATGCTGTTCTCGCCACAAAGACTCTGTAGTTGAACTTGAGGTCACATATTATAATGTCTTTAGTTGTATTCTTTCTGTTTATGGTTGTTTTATCTACTTGCAGTCTTTCATAATTCAATGTGAAATTTAGTTTTTGTTTTGTTTTTTTTTTAATTCTATGCTGGGGATTGCATTGAACCTGCTTTTGATAATATAGAAATTTCAAAATATTATCAATCCATAAGCATGGGAGAACTTTCTATCTTACAGTGTCTACATTCTTAGATATCAGAGACAGGAAAAATAAAATTACTCTAAAAATTCCATCTTATCATAGTTAAACTAGCTATGATAAAAAAAAACAAATGATAAGAAATTCTGATGAGCATATGGGGACAGAGAAATCCTTCTCTGCTGGTAGTCATATAAATTAGTACAGATACTATGGACTTTCCTAAAAATGGAAATACTATTTGACCCAGCTCTAACACCTCTGAGAATATACCAAAAGACTCATAAGCCTTCCCACAGGGATAATTGCACATCTATATTTGTAGCTGCATTATTCACGATGGATACAAATGGTACCAACTTGACTATCCAGAAAAATAGATAAATAAAATGTGCTGCATAAACAAAACAGAATCTTATGTACCTTTAAAGAATGATGAAATAATGGCATATTCAGTGCAGTCAATGGGACTTTAAATTATATGTTATTAAAAATTAAGCCCAGATGTATAAATTCTACTTTTTCCCTCTCACACAAAGCTAACAGATTCTTATTTGTACTTGTGTGTATGGGTGGGGGTTATGGTTAAAAGCTGATGGAAGAGGGGGAAAGATCTTATGGGAGGCAGAGGAGGGGGAATCTAAGAAGATTCATGTTACTTGCACACAAAGAAGAAATTGCGGTGGAAAGGATGGAGACCAACAAGGGGTCACACAAACAAGGAGGGAGAAGGACCAATAAACCAACACAAGCAACAAAAAAAAAAAATGCTCCAACGAAACCCATTACCTGTGTGGGAATTTAATGCTGTTTGGATGTTTATTTGCTCACTCTCCTGAGTGGCAGTTTTTCTTTGCTTTCTGGGAAAGATGGATAAAAGTGCCGTTTTCATGAGCATCCTCCTCTTCTCTTGGGACTTAAAGAACTTGAAATGTTTCCCCTGACAGTTCTGAGGGGGAAAAGTCTTTGTTCAGCTTCTACAAGGGAACTGTTTGCCCCTGGTTATTTCTCCATAGTTCACAGAGACTAGAGGCTTGATGTCTCCTTGTAAAGGTGATGCCAAAGGGGTAAAGCCGAGTTTCAACTCCTCTGTGAAGTCTAAGATGCCAAGAGAAAAGATTCAAATGGACAATTTGAAAATTGCAAGACAAAATTTAAATCTCTCAGGTAGATACCAGCTTATTATGCTTAATGAAAATTAAGGACATATTACTTTTCCTTTCAGGATAAAGAATGAAACCTAGCAATTCTGCTATGAAGTTAAAATATATTTGAAGTTCATATATGTAAATGTATATGATGTGACTTTTCTGAGATGTGAAACTTTGGCTTTAAATTTAACATTTATGTCAAAATTTTGAGAGAGTTATGTATGTTTTCTCTCACATTTCATGAAGGTGACTGAAAATAAAATGTGTCCTCTAGATATTTTGTAACTACTGAGAAAAGTCTCAGGATTAATATTACAATTTTCATTAATGAATAATAGATGATGATTGATTGGGAAAAATGAAAAAAGTAAGAAATTCATGGTTGTATTCCCTAAGTCACTAGACTTGGCCCTGGGATTTTAGAATGTTTTAAATTAAGAGCTACCAGAAAATGTCAGGAATATGTACAGAAGGCTATAGTGAAAAGTGAAACAATTTAAAGCCATCCCTAAAGTTCATTTTATTTTAGCATTTAATTGGTATTTTAGTCATTTAGAAAACTGGTAAGAAGTACCTTGTAAATATAATTCAAAAAGAAAATATTTAATTATAACCATACATGTAGGAAGTCATTCATGAAACCTGGTTTCTTGGGAAATTCTAGAGTAATTATGAGACATGAACAAGGTGTTCAAAACAAACTCTGTGACACACATGCTTGGCAGATAAACTATCTCTGGTATGATAATGGACCTGGGCAAAAGAGACCTCGAAGAATCATGTAAGCTCAGAGGAAGGCTGGGAAAATGGTTCTCCCCATCCTTGTGCATGTACATAAGGCTAGCAGGAAATACTCAGTGAATCTACATAAAGAAATATTTATTATAAAAAGTTATGCCAGGTAGAAGAAATACCACTGAGTCACAAGAGAGCATTGTTATCCCCCTTCCTTGGAGAAGGAACTGAAACAAGTGGAAGAGAAAAATAACACCCGACCCAGAAAATGACTGTTTACTGATACTACAGTTCCCCGAAGTCATGGTCTGTCAGTAAATATGTTTAAAATCCAAAAGGTCCCATCACTGGAAGTATTAATTCCAAGAATAAAGAGCATCACAAAACACAGCCAGACAATACAACAGTGAAACAAATCTACAGTGATGTCATAACCAACCAGCTCCAAAGTCAACACTCTAATTTCCTACATGTGAAGAAATGCATGTTATCAAATGTCCCTTCTGCTGAATGAGACTCCAGCAGACTCAGATACTATAATGTTTAGTATGGAAAACCACAGAAATAGTTCTATAGCTAATGAAATCAATTACAGTTAAAAGAAAGACAATCAGCAGAATAAGACAAGATGAACTGCTGCTTAAGAGCTAAAATGTACAGCAACAAGAAGATATTATATGACATACAAATAAAGAAAATATGAGGCCCATGTTTGAGAAAAAAAGTCAGCTAGAAAATCTCTGAAAATGGGGACAAAATACTGGGTGTAAAAATCAATGAACTTTGTTAGATGTTATTTTGTAAAAATGGTAAATGTAGGTTCTGGGTGTGAAATAACCCCTCCAAAAATTACTGTGTATATTCAACAGTATATTTGCAAAAATCAACCAGTGAGTATGGGTATGAAGTGGTAGACATTATTAAATCTTAATAACAGGGAAGAAATAAGGCCCAGAGAAAAATCAATAGTTTCTAAAGGAAGTCCGGAACCCAGCCAGCGTACCATCACACAAACAGTGCCGTAAAAGAAAGAGTAAGCAAGATGCTTTTCTATGACTATAAATCTTGAAAATTTGATGAAAATATTCAATTATGAGTTCAGGACTAATGTTTGTGTGCTCTCAGGAGGATGAATCCAACTGGATCAGCACCCAGACACGTCATCTGAGTACTAACAGCCAAAGTTAAAAAGAGAATCTCAGAAACACAAAAAGTTGACTCAACACAGTTACAATCCAAGGTAAGCAAACATCACCAAAAGCAGTTGTGATGGTTAGTGCCACTTGTCACCTTGACAGGATCTAGTGTCACCTAGGAAACAAGAGTATGGGATTGTCTAAATTAAGCCACACCCTGAGCATGCTCTTGAGGGAAGATCTCCCACTGTGGGAGGTGCCATTCTGTGGGATGGGATCCTGGACTCTGTAGATAGGCAGAAATAGACTGAAAGCGTTCATCTGTTGATTTCCTGACTGTGGAAGCAGTGTGACCAGCTGCTCCAGGCTCCTGCTGCTTCACTTTCTCCCTCATGATGGACTGTGCTTTGGAAACTGTAGGACAAACTACATTCTCTCCTAAATTGTTTATGTCAGTATTTTATCACAGAAACAAGACAAGAAACTAAGATGGGAAAGGAGGCAAGAAATCACTCTAAACATGTTATTATTATTTATTATTATTAAGAATAGATTTTTTCATATAATATATTCTTATTATGTTTTCCCCTCACCAAATTTCTCCCAGATCCTCCCCACCCACCTGAACCCACACCCTTTCTTGCTATCTTTCATTAGAAAACAGACATCAAATAATAATAATAGTAATAATAATAAATTAGATAAAATAAAAACAAGCAAACTAGAATAGGACAAAACAAACAAAGAAATAGAAAAAATAGCAAAAGAAAAAGCACAAGAAACACACATAGACACAGAGACACTTGCACACACACATAAATCCCATAAACATATAAATTAGAAACCATGACATATAAGAAAAAGACCTTTTAGGTAATAAGAAAAAAGTGTGCAGACAAAGCATTATGAGACCAAAATCCTCCAAAGAAAGCATTGAGTTTGTTTTGTGCTGGCTGTCTACTGCTGTGTATGGGGCCTGGGCTGAAGTGTTGTTTGTATTCTCACTGAGACTCCCTCAGAGAAGACTAATTTTCCTTTGCAAGCAGTTATCAATTGGAGATAGCTTCTGGGTTAGGAATGGGGTTGTGTCAACTTCTCCCAATGGTGGGACCCTATCTGGCTTAGACCTCTCTAGGGTACCACAGTCCCTGTGAGTTCCTATTTACATCAGTCCAGTTGTGTCTAGAAGGTCTGTTTCCTTGGTGTCTTCCATGCCCTCTGGCTCTTACACCCTTTCCCTCTCCTCTTCTGTAGTTTCATGAGCCCTGAGGGTACAGAGACTGAGAGATCTTGCAACACTGTAACATATTTGAATTATGAAAAAAACTAGCCTAATTAATAATTGTTTTCAACAAGACTTCTTTAAAAAAAAATGAAGGTGAAATAAAGACACTCTATGAACAGATCTTGTGAAGTCCTTACCACAATATCCACCTTTAAGAATTCCTCAAGTGGGGCTGCACTCAGCTCACCAGGTGATGATGTAGAGAAACTAAGTTTGAGTCCCAGGACCCACCTGGTGGCTCACAACCAGGAGATCATGATAATAAGTGGCCCATGTAATATCTTCAGAAGATCTTTGGAAATAGTTTCCATGTTTTACAGAATTTTTAGAGGCCAGAGGAAGACTATCTATTAGAAACAGGTAATATCATCTTAGATTTTAGGATATGCCTGACACCAAATAAACCATGTCTCTTAGTCATGGTTGAGACAACTGAACCAAGTTCAATGTTTAAATTCATCATTATAAGGTTAACAATTTTATTTTTGTAAGAGACAACAAATGGTTCTGTGTAGTAAAATCACATTCACACTTGGATCACAGTTTCAAGGTTGTTTTTTGTTTGTTTTTAATTATGTATACAGTATTCTGCCTGCATGTGTCACTGCAGGCCAGAAGAGGGCACCAGATCTCATTACAGGTGGTTGTGAGCCACCATGTGGTTGCTGGGAATTGAACTCAGGACCTTTGGAAGGGCAGTCGGTGCTCTTAACCACTGAGCCATCTCTCCAGCACTTCACAGTTTCAAGGTTAACTGATTGTTTAAACAGTGACTTTGGTCAAGTCTCTTCTTGCATTGATTTTCCTTAGAGAGAGCTCAGAATTAAAGCTGTCTTCAGCGGCGGCTACAACAGATATTTTTTTTTTTTTAAGAAGTTACACAGAAATTTAGAGCTAGAAGGCTGTTCAATATCAAAGTTATGAGATTTCTCCATTTCTACTTAATGAAGCTTTTCATTTTTTTTACAGTTGTCTATGCCGTGGGGGCCTCTAATCTAAGGCAGTCAGCAGGGAATCCAATAGTCCAAGCTCTTACTTTTCATGCATAAAGCACTCTATAACCTAATGTTTTTAAACAATTTGTTTTGAAGATGTGGGACTGTAAAGGCAGGTTAAAAAGTCTTCCCAGCAACATATACTGGGGAAAGAAATGAAGCATTTTATGGGAAAACTGTGTTCAAATATTAGAGAAGTTGCACATGAGAGAAGAACTCTTGTTTACATATCATACAATGAAAATGTCTGGACCTTGCCTGCGCCCGCGTGAGCTGAGCAGATCTCCATGCACCGAGCATCTAAAGAGTTGCTACCTCGTGCCGACAGAGTGGACATGGGCAGAGTGACGGCAGCCAGACTGGGGCTGGGGTTGCTGCTTCTGGCACTGCTCCTACCCACGCAGATCTAGTGCGACCAAACACCTCTTGCACCATTTTCAAGTAACCAGACTATCTCTACTGCCCCAAATCCAACTGATGCCACCACCAAAGCAGGTGGCAGTGCCCTGCAGTCAACGGCGGGTCTCCTCACGGTCTCGCCTTCTCTTCTACATCTCTACTGTTAGAGACTTGGGCCAAGAAACATTTCTACTTCCCCATCTTCTAGACCCACCCCAATGGTAATCACAAGTCCAGTGTGACCCGGAAGAAACAGGTCCACATCAAATCCGCTTTTACCACACCTCAACAGAAAACCTTGAGAATTCATGCGAAGGATGTGACAGATGGTGAATGCCAATATTGAATCTGCTGGAGTTTTATGTTCAAGATGAAGAGTGATAGCATCTAAAATTGACGTGATTTCCTTGAATGTGACTTAAGAAATGTGGCACTTAAAACTGTAACTTGATATCAAGCATAGGTTTTATGTAGAGATAAGGATGGGATATAGGGTGGAGATTGTTTTCATTGGCTCATTCAACCTATAAGGCCATAACACAGTTAGGTGATATTAAAAGGCTTCTCTGATGCTATTTATGTATATGTTGGAAGGAACTACCAGGTCTTACTTTAAATCCTCAGTGTATTGTTTCATTACTACTAATTTAATAACTTAACTCTAGTTAAGATCTACATTGTTGAGCTGTTCTCTTTGGAACTCAGCATTATACCCCCCTCCTGTGGCTTTAGGTTTGACATTATATTTGACCTTTATTAGTAATTGACATGTGCCAGGCAAGGATGGATTGGAACCCACCCCAAACCCAGCCATCACTGAATAAATCTTACTTCAAAAGTCAAAAGAAAAAAAGAAAAAAAAATGAAAAGAAAATGTCTGTACAGGTCCTTTGGCTATTTGTGTTTGTGTGTGTGTGTGTGTGTGTGTGTGTGTGTGTGTGTGTGTGTAGCTTTGCGCCTTTCCTGGAACTCACTTGGTAGCCCAGGTTGGCCTCGAACTCACAGAGATCCGCCTGGCTCTGCCTCCTGAGTGTTGGGATTAAAGGCGTGTGCTGCCGCCTCTGCCGCCACCACCCAGCTTTGGCTACTCTTATACTTTAGGTTTTGTGTTTCCTTATTTTATCACAAGAATTATTACACTTTATTTTGTATACCTTTGAAATCTACATATTGTAGAATCTTCCTTTGCTTGCATAAATTATACTGAATAATTTTAATGGTCTCTTTTATTGTGTTGAAGCTTTATTCATATAATTTTGGTCGAAACTTTAGACACATGCAAATTACCATTATCCTCCTTGTTCTCAGTTTCAGTACCTGTTGATGAATTTAAATGATTAAAAATATTTTAATTTGATTTTTGTGTTGGTATAACCCAGGCCAAAATTCATTCTTCTTTATGTGGTTTTATAGTTTTCTTAGTAACATTTGCTGAAGAAAGTATTATTTTCCCATTGTGTGTTCTTCCCTTTTCCTTTAAGTGTCATTTGATTTCTGGGCTATTGTTTAGTTTCATTTGTTTTATTTATTTTAGCCAATACTACTATGCTTTTTAAATTTACTTCTTTTATTATTTGAGATTGTAACATAACTACATCTCCTACTTTCATTTTATTCCTCCAAACCCTCCTCTGCACTACGCCCTGATCTCTTTCAGGAAATTCATGTCTTTTTTTGATTAATTGTTGCTACACACACACACACAATTCTAAACACATAAATAGAGCCTTCTCGGTCTGTATAATGTTACTTGTACGTATGTTTTCAGGGATGACCACTTATTAATGAATAATCAGTTGCTGTGCTTTTAACTGGGGAAGTCTCCTTCTTCCTCTTTTGGTATTCCGTAGTTTCTTGGAGTCCTTTGTGTAGTGATTTGGCATCCTTGGCTTTCCCACATCCATGTTAACATGTCTATTGTTGTTTCCCTTGTTCAGCTCATGTCTTGGCACCCATGTTGGTGAGAATTTATGGGTGTAGCTTGTAACATCACTAGGAAACACAATCTCAGAGCAAACTCCTGGACACGCTGGCTCTTACAATCTGTCTTCCCATCCCCTGCAATGTTCCCAGAGCCTTAGGTGCCAGAGTTGTTTTGTACAGGTAGCTATCGTGACAGGCCTTCACAACTCTGCACTTTGATTGGCAGTAATTTTCGTAATAGTCTCTGCCTGTTGCAAGAGACAACAGTGTCCTTGATTGTGTGAGGACTACACTTCTCTGTGGGTATAAGGACAGATATTTAGACTGTAACTAGGGATTCTTCTGGTTTAGTACAACCGTGGTTGTAGATTCTTTGCTTGACTATTCCCTTTGAGTTAAAATGCCTTATATTTCTATCAGTATAACCATTTAATTGATTTATTGACTTGGTTTTTGTTTCTCATAAGTGGATTTAGGATGCCAGGATTGTTAAGATTCATGAGCCCTGTGTTATATTCTGCCAAATATTAGTAAATAGCATATATGAGGATTTGGGATTTGCCAGACATTCTAGCAAGCTCTTTAACTTCATTATGTATCTAACCCACAAAATATCAAGGAACAGTTCATAGCTATTTATTTATTCATGTCTTTTTATTTTGGACAGTGTGTCATATATTCTAGGCCAGCCTGGTACTAGCTATATGGCCAAGAGTAACACCAAAACTCCTATGCTCCTGGCTTTGCCTTAATCACATGCTGGAATTAAAGGCATGCACCATAACACCTAATTTAATGTGGTGTTAGGGTTAGTACCGAGGGTGCCATTCTAGAACACTGTATATTCTTGGACAGCATTGTAACAACTGAGCTACATCTCGAAACCCCAAGGACACACATTTTATTATCCTAATGCAGGTGTGTCAAAAAGAAACAGAAACACCTCCTCTTGTATTAATGTGCAACTGTACTCCAGACCATCTTGTTTCTCAGTCACTTTCCAATGAGGATTACCATACAGTGCTCACCCAAAGCTCATCCAATGCTTACCCTTCCAGATTTCTCTCTTCCCAACATAGTTGCCTTCTTACTTATTAAATTATTTTCATATGTCTCATTAGTTTTTTCTATGATTTCTTAAAAATATTTTCCTATAATATTCTACTGGCTAGCAGACTCTAATGCAATTGAACAAATCTGTATTAAGAAATTAATAATCTATTTTACAGGAATAACACAGATACAACTTTCCTCTTAAATTGGTCCATTATAATAAAATATTTCTGTATTTATCAGTTAATAATAGAAATAAACTACACTTAACCAGATAATCATGTAGTTCCCTCATTAGGTTTTTCTAGTTAATCACACAGGAACAGTAAATAATATATATCTTAAGTTAGATTTCACTCAGGCTGAGTGTCTTTGTAATCTGATATATTGACTTTGTGGTATAAGTGCCATGGATATATGTTTAGAAAAATAGGAAATAAGTGGACAGATTTGAATTTATTTTAAATATATGTTAAAGAGAAATACAGTTTTAAAGATAAAACCTAATTGTCAATATCAAAAACTTTTGTAAATAAGTGACTAGGTGAAAAAACACAAAGTACTTAAATTACAAGTGGAAAATAGTTACTCAAATAAAGTCAGATGGAGAGGAGCTGGGGAGAGAAGTATCTCAATTATTTACAGAGAAAGAATTAACTTTTATTTTGTATTCTGTAAAGACAGACATACAGTAAGAAGAACGGGAAATGAGCCCACTCTGTATGGTAATTTGAATATTTGAGCAGATTGTTGCTACATTATATATGAATACTATTAAAAATGTTGTACTTTAGACAATTCATGGAATTTAGTTTAAACAAATTTCTATTTAAACCTTAGCCTTATACGATAAAACAGAAAATAATTACTGTATCTTTAAAAAAAAAACTTATAAACAGTGGAAATGATTTACCTTTGCCAAAAACATGAGACATTTTTCTCAAATATTTGCCCAAATGGACTTAAATTTGCCTCTTCTAATTATTATCAAATGTACTGTGGTATTTACCTTTTTGGAAATATGGAGAAAAAAATCATCTGCTATACAAATAATACTATTTCTGCCTTTTCACAGAGTTCTGCAAAAATCAAACCATATTGTAACATACAAAGGGTTGTTCATTTTAGGACATTAAGTTCTCAAATGAAGGGATCATTTTTTAAATTATAATTTCTAGAAATATTAGTTCATTTTATTTTAACAAAAAAAAAAAACCCACTCTGTTCTGTGATTTCAGCTGAGCCAACGGTGCTCTTAAGGGCTTTCTCCAGATCTTGCAATTAGGGCATGGCTCAAGAAAATAGTCCTTTTTGGTAAACATATTGAGTATCTTCCAAGTATACAAAAGAATGCAGTGAGCTTTAAATCATGATTAAACATGAAACTAAAATTAGCAATAACAATATAACCTTAATAATATAAAATAATTAAATTTTATGTAACATGTAATGCTGGAATGTTTTATTTTGTCAAGTGTAACACATATGGAAACAATAGAAAGACTTTGAGTCTCACATGAAAACAAATAAAAAATTAAGTGTTCTGTGATGGACACATGAGCAACTATTTTTCTCATATTCTTTTTAATTTCACTTCAAGAAATTACATAAAATAATTATTGTTTATGTATCTGCCTTATGAATGAAGAGCATAAAATTGGCAGATAGTCTGACTCATAGCCATACCTTGGACATTTCATTCATCTGCAAGTAAAATACTTCAAGTGGCTTCAACAGAGAGATTCATATGGGAACTTTGGACTAAGTAATCCCAGGCCTGGAATATTACAGTATTAGTTAGGGTTCTCTAAGGGAGCAGAACTAATAGACAGAAATATGCATATACGCATACATCACACACACACACACACACACACACACACACACACACACAGTTTATTAGACCTGCTTGCAAGATGTGGTCTGAGTAATTCAACAATGACTGACTCACACCAAAAGGCTGAGAATACAGTAACTGTTAAATCCATAAGGCTAGATGTCTCAGCAGTCCCAATCTAGCAGTGAAGTCCTGGAGGATTCCTGGAGAGCTGCTGCTCAGGTGGGAATACCGAAGTCAGTTCTATACAATGAAGGAATGACTCATCAGCAGGATAGACAAACTAGCCAGCAAGAGAGAGGGCAAGCATGAAAAAAAAAAGGGGGGGGGGGCAAAGTTCCTTCCTTCATGTCCTTTTATGTGGGCTGCCACCAGAATGTGCTGCCCAGATTTAAGGCAATGGACCTGTGTTAGATAATCTCATTTAAAACAAAAACAAAAACAAGCAAACAAACAAACAAAAAACAAAACCACCTCACAGGAATGCCCAGCAGCTTGGGTTTTAGTTGATTCCAGACTAAGTCAAATTTATAACCAAGACTAGCCATCACACCAGGGATGGTTGACAGAGATAATTATGGGACACATTCTTCTAGGAGCTCAAACATCCATAGCATGCTTTTATATTGATAGTGAAGTCTCACACCATTTGGCCCTTCTAGAGTAGGAGGGGAAGGTGGGCGAGATTTAAGACATAATACTGTTATTATCGCCTCCACTTTAAGATTCTTTCTCAGAAACGTGGGGCAATGGCTTTGACCTGATTTTAGTCAATTTGGAAATCTGCCACATGATTTAGAATACACATTCCTCATTTATATTTTCCTATTATCAAAGGTACTGTAATACCACATAATAAAGTAAAAAAAAAAAAAGTTACTGATTTCTTTTGTTTATTCATTATAAAACTAAAGAACAAAATAGAAGATAAAAACTTAAGGTGGATGACAAGCTACCATGGAGAAGCCCCTGCAGCCACAGCCCTCAAAAGGGCCCTGTGCATTCTTCCACTCTATTGCTTCTCTAGGTTACTTCCATCCCCAATCAAAACCCAGCCTCTGGGACCAAAACACTCCTCGACTGGCTAGAAGACTGGTGACAGAACTCCTGTAACATTTCCCCCTTTTTGTCTAATTAAGAAGGAGGTTCTAACATTGTAAAACTATGTACAATAAAAATTATTATCAAGTATTGTCCAAATAGAAAGAAAAGGAACAAAAAATTGAAACTACATACAAGAGCAATTGTCAAGCAAGAAATACATTCTCAATGTCCAGTCCGTAAGTAAATGGTAAATTTATAGAGATTACTCCATTAGCTGTCCTCTCCTGGAGAGTTCAAAATTTTGCACCTAATATGCCTTTTATCAAGATTTGAGAGAATTGTAACTGTAACTGTAACTGTCTAGTCTTCACCCCATCAAAGACCTGAAAAGGAAATAATAGTAGCTGAGTAAGCAGGAAGTGCAAGCAAGTGACAAGTTTTGGTTCTTTTTTCTTCAAATTCATACTGAAAGAAAAATCATTTTCTTTATTGAGGTCAGGTATAAATAGATAATTTTGAGAATAATAATATCAATCACTGTCTTCATATTAAGGACCTTACGTGTGTATTAGGCAGAGGACCTATGGGAATTAGTTGATAATGCCCACAAATGTAAATAGGTTGAAAAAAAATCTGTCTAGTATATGATGGTGTAGTGAACACAGTATACTTCTCTTGTTAGGAAATTAGAAAATCTTTTGACGATATTCATAAATTTGAAGAACTTACCTAAGAATTGTCATTTTATTCATACATCTCAGAAGTCTAATTGTATTTATATTTTGAAGTAAGAAGTACTTTATTTTGTTCCCCTAAAGATTTGAAGAATTGCTACAATTGTTGCACATCTGCTGTCAAGAATGATGTCTGCCCATTTCACTTAATTCATAACATTCCACATAGAGACTGGAAAGACATAGCAAAAAATTGTAGGTAGGAAAGTTAATAAGAGAAACTAATTAAAATGTATTAGAGTAAATTAAAGTGTCCATCTTTTAATGATGCACAAATAAAATTAAGTCTACTGTGGCTGTTATTTCTGCTTACTAAGACTTACTACTTCCTAAGCCCTCTGATTTTGAGGGCTGGGATACAGTCCAGGGACGGCTATGCATGCCACTGAACATTCTATTCTTACTTAGTTCCAGGATATCACTTAACTTGCTGAGATGAAATTTTTGATTTTATCGCATCCTTATTCAGTCTAAGAAAAACGTTGTACAAATCCTTTCAAATTGTTAAAAAGTTGTAGATCAGGCAATTAACAGCAAAACAGCTGTGTGTCTGTTATCTGTAAGACCAAAGACTCGTTTCCCCTCTATTGCTGTCACAGCTTATAAACAGCCTGGGAGCTCATCTGAGACAAATGCACCCGATTTAATTCAGTGGGACCACGTCGTAATTTGTGCACCTAGTCTGCTGTCACTCCCAGTCTGCTTCTGTTGATTTAATTAGATAAAGCTCCATGCTGATCACTTGACAATTAAACTTTTGGAGTCTCATATCAGAAAAAATATATAATCCTTTTACAAAACAAAAAATAAATAAATAAAGTGAGCTCAGTAATAAAATAAATTTGCATTTTTGCAAATGCATTAAATAGCTGATGAATTATTCAACACTTGATGTTGGTTCTGCAGACTTAATGAGCCTCTCTAATTTGACTTCCATACAAAATTACAAATTTTATTCCATGTTTGTGAATTGAAAAGCGTTCATTAGCAAAATGTATTCATCAATGTCCTATATATTGTTGTAAGGAAAGCTTTTAGAAGTTTGGTCCAGTAAATTTTGTTCTGTCATTATAAGCAGAATACTTTAGTAGATAAAAATGGTTTCATTATTGTATTTATTTTCACTAATCTATATCTTCTCAGCACAATATAAGTGAAAGTTCATTTATTATCTTTATGACTTCGCTTTTTGGTTTTTTTTAAAGATTTACTTATTTATTATGTATACAGCATTATAATTGCGGGCCAGAAGAGGGCGCCAGATCTTATTACAGATGGTTGTGAGCCACCATGTGGTTGCTGGGAATTGAACTCAGGACCTCTGGAAGAGCAGTCAGTGCTCTTAACCTCGGAGCCATCTCTCCAGGCCTGGCTTTTTCTTATATCGTGCATTAGGCAATTGTGAAGAAACTAGCTGATATATTTCTCACTGCATGAAACTATTTTACTTGATCTTTGTGATATAGTTAAAAGTTTTAGCAAACTGGATTTCTTTATGATTCATGACATTCATTCAAAAGAAAAAAGATTTCTAACCTCTCAAATGCATCTCCTTTTCCTTGGAAAATGAGCCAATAGTTACCATTCATCATTGACTAAAATTATCACAGAGGAACTGGAGAGTGGTGAGTGTTTGCTGCTCTGGCAGAGGATCCCAACATTCACATCAGTAAGCGCACCGCTGCCTGCGTCTCCAGCTTCAGAGGACCCATTGTCCTTTTCTTGCCTCCACAGGCATTGAATTCATGTGCAAGACCCACACAAAAACATACACGTATACTCATAAATAAAAATATCGTTAAAATAAAAATAACAATCAAAATTAACAAAACAACCAAAACTAATGTTCCACCTTTGCATTTTTGAAAACTCCATGTTCCATTTAAATTGTAGCACAGACAATAATAATGCTGAAACCACAGGATCTGTTAATATTTACTAAACTTATTTACCCTATATGTGGCTTACCTTATGTCTGCTGTATTTGTTTTTACAGTTTTCCCAAGGACCAATGACGTCATATGCTATCTGTATTGTATCATCTCACAAAGAGAAAACTGAGATTTAGAGTTGAGTCAATGTCCCTAGTGGTCATGAGGTTCCTAAGGGACTTCCTTCAGAGCTGCAGACACTGTCCCATTGAGGGGCTATGCATTGAAGATTTAGATTTGTGATCTTCTATCACATTATTTTATGGTTATTTTTAATATTTTTATTGAAATAGAATCACATTCCCCTTTGCTTTTGCTCCTCCAGCCCCTCCTATATGATCACCCTTGAACTCTCCCGTGTCCCCACCACTATTTTCTTCAATTATTATTATTACATGTATTATTACATTTATTGTTATATATTACATTATACATGTATAATACATGATATAGTTATTATCAATATATATTATTACATATATATGGTGTGTGTGTGTATGTGTGTGTGTGTGTATGTAAAACCTGCTGAGTATGTTTTGGTTGTCATATGTATATGATTTCAGAGCTGTCTACTCTTCATTGGACAACAAATAATGAGGATCATCCTTGAGTGAAAGGCTAACTCAACACATTGACAGTTAAAATAGTCCCAAGCTATTTTTCTGTTATCTAACATTTACCTATTGTTTATCATATATCATCATCTGTTCTCTATATATCATCTATTTTTCATATCTATTATGAATCTGTGTATTATCTATCATCTATCTCTATATATCATCTATATAATTATCATATTTATCATTATATATATATCAATAATCTATCATCTATTACCTGTTATTTTTCTTTTTATCTATTGTTGATTTATCTACTTATTATGTATCTAATAACTATGTTTAACCTGTTTTCTGCGGGATGCATGAGTCTGATATTTACTGATGATGGCTGTGAATGCAGCCCAACACAAAATAGTAAATTTATTTAAAACTTTAAGCTATTTAATTTTAGGATTTTTTTTTGTTACTCATATATATGTTTTGGAAATAATTGATCTAATTTATCATCTATCTATCTATCTATCTATCTGTCACCTATCTATCATCTATGTATAGTTTATAATCTGTCTAATTATCATTTATCTATTGTTTATCTATTTACATATAGACACATATAAATGAATGTTTATAGTGAACCATTAGAGTCAGTTTATAGGATGAGAGTAGAAGAGGCTGGAGGAAATGATTAGGGACAGTTTAAAATAGTGTGAGTAGAGATTTATGGGTGATTCTAGTGAGAGTTAGAAGATAGTGAAGTCAGTAGTAAAAGCTATGGTAGTAGGATTTCAGATGCAAATGAAGATCCCATTGGACTTAACCTGAAGTTGTTCTTGTGATGCTGTGGTAAAGACTAAAGGTGAGGCTCTGGGGAAGATGAGTTTTAATGTGCTGAGCTACTTTGACTATTAGAGCAAAGTTTAAAGCCATGGTAAAATAGATGCTTTTGCTTTGCTGTGACAAAATACTCTTTAAGAAGCAGTTTAAGAGAGGAAGGGTTCATTTCTGCTCACAGTCTTAGGATATGCAGTTTATGGCTGGAAAATCATGGTAATAGGACTTTTCACCTTACAATATGCAGAGCAAGAAGCAGAGAGCAAGGAGGTCAGACTATTGAACAGCAAGCTCTATTCCAAGTAACTCACTTTGTCCAGGTTGGTGGATACCAACTGTTTTAACACATGAGCCTCTAGGGGCATTCCACACTCAAACTACAACCCTGGTAAATACTAACTTCTTCTAGCCAAGTTTATCATAAGAGTCAAGAGAAAAGTAAAACAGAACCAAATTATTTAGAAAATTTGCTGCTTGGTCAGAGCATTTGTTAGGATACAGGCAAGCAAAATGTGCTCTGTAGCAATCAATAAGAAGCCACATCACATCATTTGGAAAGATGCTTCCAGACCATCTCTGAAATATGTGCTCCACTGCAGCCATCCCAAGTTTAATAATACACAAATAAAAATTTGTTTTAAAGACTTTACAGAATGGAATCATTTCAAAAGGGAACCCAAGTGGTCCTTTGCAAATCAGTACTGCTTCAAGACCAATGCTGCTACTGTCACTCAGAAGGCAGAGGACAAGGCAGTGATGATTCACCGAGGCCTCATGCTGGGGGTAGAGCATTATTTCAATATGGCACTGGATTTTCAGACAATACAGAAAGCAGGGGTGATGGAAACAAGATGGCTTCTACAACTGTGAGATCAGGAAGCACCCTACAGGGTTGGAGTCCCAGCAAACAACAGTGTGAGTGAGGACAGAGTTACACTGCAGCTTAAAGAAGAAGAGGTCATAGCAATGAAGAATGGCTGCTGAGAGAAGTGAAGACAGCAAGAAAGCTAGCCACAGAGCGAGGATGCTAGGGCAGGCCTAGACCCAAAGGGTACTTTGGTAGCATGGCTCAGCCAGATTTCCTCTGGCTTCCTGGCCATATAACTACTTGCTCCTTTGTTCCCACTCAGCTCCCCAAACAGAAGCCCAGAGTAAAGGTGCACATGTTCTTGTAGAGAAATTTCTGAAATTATGAGGCAGATAGATAATTTTGGCCTACTAAGCATCTGTCCACATACACAACAACTTCTGAACTTGTCTTTAGTGGGCATATGAAACATGCCATTTCTTTTGACCTATCCTATACTTGAGCCTGTTTCCTCCAGTCTTGTCTCACCCTTGCCCCACCTCATTCAACCATTAACCTAGATTCTAGCAAGATATCCAACTGTTGTTTAGTATTCATGGTGTTTGAAGGCTGTCTTTTTATATTTTACTATCAGCTTTTATGTTAAAGTCATCAACCATTTATTTATGCACAGCAAAGGAAGAAACAGCTGGACACCTTCCTTTCTGCAATTACACGTTTGATTTACTGCTTCCTTAAGTGGTTACTTACAAAAAAAAAAAAAATGAAGTGATGCCTCACATCAAGCACAGAGCACATAGTGATGCTTTGGAGGTAATAGCTTTTCAAAAGTTGCTAGAATTCCTTAGGGAAGGTGCTATATTGTTCATTTTAACAACTAATCTATGTCACGTGTATGTGTATATGAGTATATGAATGTACATGTACATGTGAGAGGGTGTAGTTGTATATAAATATAGGAATGTGCTTCTAGAGGTACATGTGAGAGGGTGTATGTATATATAAGAGAGGGAAAGTGTGTGTGTATGTGTGTGTGTGTGAACATGTGTGTGTCTGTGTATAAGTTTCAAATCTTTAATAATGCCTTTAGCCATTGCAGCATCTATGACAACTTCTCTAGTGCTTATAATTTCGTATCGTTGAAAGTGGCGAAGAATAAAACCTCTGAAGAAATATTAAAGGAATTAAAACTCCAACCCAGAACATCAAGAAAGACATCAGCTATTGATTCTATGTGACCTGTGACTTTATAACCACCTTAGTATTCTTCATAGAAAAGAATCAATGTTGATTATAGTAATGTAAAATGAGCTAAGACTCACTCACAGGACACAAAAGAATCAAGTTTTACCCTTCTGAAAAATCTGGGAAGGAAACCACGGTGTTCCTATTTGTTGAGGTCTTATCCTTTCAAGATCATACACAGTGAGGATTAGAGACTGCATCTGAAAATTCATGATACCTAATCAGCTGTCACCTATAGTTGTGCCTTTGTAGGGCTTTCTGTGTAGTTTGATTGTTTTAATAACTTATAAATTATTTTTCTCCCTTATTTTTTCATGGGCTTTTTGAGAATTCAGTATTCATGTTATTTGATAGCCATCTTCAAATACAGCTTTCAACAGTTTATAGATTATTCATTTCATGATTTTCCAACTTATTGAAATGCAGTACTCATGATATCTGAAAGTCATATTCATACATGAACATCTTCATCACTTGTACTCTTTCCTCTTCCAATCAATGCCTCACTTCCTCAAATTCAGGTTATGTTTTTCACTACCATTGTTCACTTGCCTTGAAGCAGAATCTTAGGAAAAATAATCCCAGGCTGAGCTTGAAACTGTCATCTTCTTGCCTCAGCATCCCAAATGCTGGGGTTATAGGCCTGGGTCACCACACCTAGCTTCTATACTCGGCCTTATTTCTGAAACACTACAAGGTCAATATGCTCAAGGGTACATGGGGTGAATGAGAAACCACAGACACCTCCTCCCCACGGTACTGACAATATCTGGCTGACTGTAATTCCTTGGCCTCAGCATTGTTATTTTTCTGCTGTGTCCATCCACGGGAATTGTATTTGACAAGACTTGCTCAGTTACCATCTGAGCACCTCCTTGCTGAGCTTGGCTTATGGATCAATACCTGCCATGTCCAAACCAAATTTTATGGCTACTGGTTTCTTGAGTCATCATTTTATATCCCAGGACATTGCTTAAATCAACAGAAAGGATTGTTCTTCCTTAGCAGCCCCCCATCTCTGCACTTCATAATGTTTTATTTATCATGTTTCTTTTAAAACAGATATTTGTCTTTTTAATTAAGGACTTTTTTCTCAAAAAAATATTCTTTTCTATTTCCTGGCCTTTGTTGAAAAAATTTCTTAGGAGTCCCCAGGAGTATATTTAGCTGAGGGATTAACAGTAATCATGGCTTATGTTGTCAAGGGCCCTTTCTTCCCCCAACCCCTTCCTTCCTTCTTTCCTTCCTCTCTCTCCTCCCTCCCTCCCTTCCTTCCTTCCTTCCTTCATTCCTTCACTTATTTCTTTCTTTTGGTCTCATTCTGTAATGCAGTCTGTTCTGGAACTCATAGTAACCCACCACCTTAATCACCTAAAGGCTAGGATCACATGCTAAAGCAACCATGCTTGGCATCCTGAGGTTTTTCTTATTCTCGTGAGATTGTACCTTTATGATATGATTTCTGGTTAGTGTTTTAAAAACTGTAGTGATTAGTTGTCCATCGAGATAAATTTAAATGACCTTTACTTACCCCTTGCAATACATACTAAACTTTCATTTTGTTTTGTGAATTCTGCCTACTAAATCAGCATGATGATTCTTCATTATTCTCATTTTCTTCCATGCTTTTTATGCATGTGCAAAATCCCTAACCTCCAGATAAACAAATTCAGAAAGGAGTCAATGCTTCCAAAGTTAGTTTTCTTTACTTTGGAAATGAGAACATAAACCAGGAGAAGTTCCTAGGCTCTGTCTCTCTGCAGTGATCAACTTGACTATGTCTCTCATATCAAACACAAGACTTTTATGTCACATTTTGATCTCTTCACTTTTGTCCTCTGATCTCTAAACCCTGGTGTTTCTTTTTCAGGATTTTCCCATTTGTTAAATGTGCCTGTTTCTTTTCTTTTTTTTTTTTTCCTTATGCTGTCTGAAGAGTTTGATTTTTTAAAATAAATTCTAAGGTAGAAAAAAAGTCTCTTCTTCTAGGCTTAATGAGCAATATAAAAATGACCCCACACCTTAGGATAGGTTTAATAGCCTTAATTTAAAACTTCTATAACAATAAAAGACAATTTTTTTCTACGATAAATTATTTTCCTTTTTTTTTTTTTTTTCCTGAAACTAGGTCTTTTCTAGCTCAGGCTGGACTTAAACCAGCTATATAGCTCAGGATGACCTTGAACTTCTGATCCTTCTGCTTCCACCTCCCAAGTGATGGGATTATAGGCATGCACGACCTTATTTGGATCCTTAAATAAATCTTTATCTTTGTGCTTAACAGAAGTGACCTTGTGTTCAATCCTCAAGACTCAGTGTTATATTCCATTTTGTATTGACAGAAAACTATGAATGGACTAAATGTAATGCTTTAGTGTTGAAACTCAAATATATGAAATTACAGATAATTGTTATCCCACAACTGGGAGCCCAGGCCTGTATTGCTCACTGAGAGTTAAGTAACCAAATATCCTTGGGGACATATTTATGTCTTAAAATCTGTTTCTTAGAATATTAAATATTCAAAGTATACTTTATTTAAATGTGTTAATTATATTAAAGTTACATGTTGAATTTGAGGTTAATTCCTCTAAAAAGTTTCTTCTTGCCAGTTGGTAGAGCAAACAGGAATGAACACTTTGCTGATTGTTCCAAATATGTTTTTGAAAAATCAGTAGGGGTATGTGTCTCCATCATTTAATGAACAATTTCTATTTCGCCTCAATTTTTTGATTATATTCATATACATGTACACACACTGCTCGAGTATCTTAAATTTTGTCTTTCTTAAGCATGGAGATACCTAGAATTTCTGCCTACCTCAAATATATGCTGGCATATGTTAACATGATATTGTCCTTGAAAGCTTAGATTATGTTTGTACATCATGGGGGGAATAAACAGAGGATATTGAAGCAAAGTCCAATTGAAAAGGGGTTTGATTTGATATTTCACAAAAGAGGATAGGATGACAGTTTCACCTGTATATCTCTCGTTTCAGACTTTAAATCTGTAAGGATAAATGGAGACACAGGAAACATAGAGGGGAAATAAGACAGAGGAGAGACAATAGAAGAAAAGAGAAATGGGGGCACACATGCACATACATGTAGACACACACACACACACACACACACACACACAGGGAGAGGAATGATGGAGAAGTGTTACAGCATGTAGATGAAAAGCTTTTCCTACACACATTTAGACATTTCTCAATAATCTTTCTACTCAGCCTGGTTTTAGATTACCAAATTTTAGAACTGGATGTGGAAATGTCTCACCCTTGGCAAGATGAAGGATCTGTGACAAAAGGAGGGAAGAGCACTGATCCGCGGGTATAAATGTAAATAGGTAGGCGGCTAGACCACATGTCCACTCACCAAAACAGCATTACGTTTATCACAAAAATGGAACAATGCAGAAAAAACACACCAAAGTGTTTGACTTTGGAAAAGAATCATCAGGCTCTGGAATCCGTCTACAGTGACATTGGTTAAGCTCTGGGCTGGACATGGTACACATGTCATTGTCCTAGATACTCTGTAGGCTGAGGCAAGAAGACACTGACTCATGATTTTGTGACCAGTCTAGATAGAAAAACAAGATCTTGCTTCAAAAACATGTAAGAGAAGGAGTTCTCACACCACCAGGGAAATGTCCCATCCTTCAGATTCCAGGTTTAGGTTTATATTAAAACACGTAAACAAATGTCTTTTTTTCTTGTCCATTTTGTAATGTTTTACTTTGACATTCATACTATTATTAAACTTAAGATTTGAATTGTCAAGAGGCTGATGTGATGATTCATATCTTAAGGGTAATAATAACACAACTGTCAATAGTACTTCAGTTCTGGTGAACATTTGTATCATTTGGGTCTTTCATAAATAATCATTGTGCCTGACTGTTCTCATTTAACACCTTAGTCCCAAGGACTGTCAGATCACTGATTAAATAAAAGGCTGTTGGATAGGACAAGTGACTTCCTTGAGTACAACAGCAAAAGAAAGAAAGCATGAAAGTGCGGGAAGACTTCTGGTAACAGATCTACCTTTTTAACGGTCTTAGTAACCTGGGGCTTTGCAGAAGCAAGAGCAGCAGACTGCCCTGCTTATTCTCTGGCTAGGGGTCATTTTTCTGCAGACAGATTACTAATTTGACCATTAATGCATTTCATTCTCTCATCTATCTATCCCCTAAACTCCATATATTCTGCATGCCATTCTCTTAGATGTGCCATCTGGGCACATGGGAGCTCTCTCTTGCTTCTAAACCAAGCCTCAAAATCCCTTGGTCTCTAGTTAGTCATGTCCAACAGCTTGATAGACAATTCTGTGTTTCAGATCTCAACAGCCCTTGTCCTTCTCTTTGACCTTTGTCTTTTTTATATGACCCATCATGAAGTGCTCGCTCTTTGTTGTTTCCTAGTTACCTATTTTTTTTCCTCTGTTGTGAGGGTAAGATGTCCTTGGAGACTGTAATACGCTTGCTGTTCTCAGTAAATAGTGAGAAGTAAACTCTCTCTTCAAGGGTTCCTGCTGCTAACTGGTTCCATTGTCTGTGACTTATTAACTAGTAATTCAAGATGTTGTGATCTCAGACTCCAGTTACCTTGGTTTGTGGCTGAGGCAGATTCTACCTGGCCTTGGATGAACTGAAGGAAGAATATAAAATACTCAGAGGAGCTAAAACTACTTAAAAATATTTTCAGTGATTTTATTTCCTATGTGTGTTGTAGGGGAGTACATGTCCAAGCACATGTGTGAAGGCTACAGGAAAATCTGGGAGAGTGGCTTCTCCTTTTACCAAGTTGGTCCCAGGGACTGAACTTGGGTTCTTAGGCTTGCTGGCAAGTGCCTTTACTTTCTCAGGCTTCTTAGCTCCAAATACTATTCCCCTCCCTGAAACTAAAACTTAGATTATGAATTTTAGAAGAAATATTTCATTTTCTTCAAAGTGTTTGAAATAGACTTTGTAATTTTAGGCTATCAACAACATTAAGATCCTACATAAAATTACACGGACATCTCTTCTTGTCTAGTGCGACCTTGATATGTGGCCTCATTTATTTCCAATTCAGCTGATAATTAGATTCTTTACAAGAACCTTTGCAACTCATATAATTCTGAACTGAACATTGTTTAATTCTGATGATGGATCTCAGATAGGAAATGGCAGCAACCACATTCATAACTCAACTGACTGCAGTTTAGAAATGTTGAATATTTTCTTCAAGAACTCAGTGTTCTCCTCAGGTTCTCAGCATAGCACCAATTTGTCTTTGATTTAAGTGTATATAGAATTATTCTATTTTCTCTGTTGATTCACAGGACAAATATTCACTTTTCTAGTGTATATGCCCATAATTCAATCTTTGGCCAAGAAATAAAAAAATATTTTGTAGGATAGTATTACAGTAGCATCATTTCCTCACTCATTCAAATCAATACTTTCACATGTACAACTCTAGCAGAATTTCATATTATGTAACAGATATGAAGCTTATGTAAACATGTGTTGCTACTGCTGATAGTATCTTATTACTTATCATCAATAAAGAAAATGTATTCATTCATACCATATTTTAATTTTACATTATTACCACCATTGCTTTGTGACACATTCAAAGGTTTTTAAAAAACATTTATTATATTAAGTTATAATAATTAGTTCTATTCTTTTAAGTGAGTCATTTAAAATTTCTGTATATGAACACTACTATAGAAATTTATATATGTCCTATTTTTTACTAATTATAGGTCTAAGTCAGTTTTTCAGAATAAAGATGAATCCAGAGTGGAGAGCACATGGGCTGTGTTCACACCACGTAAAGCTACTCCTAAAATGTGAACTTTCCCAGGTGTGTCTTAAGTACTACATTCAAACTTTCCTGTGTGGAATACACTTGTTCAATTTTATAGTAATATTCAAATCTTTGATATGTACAGAGAGTCAATGTGTAAGAAAGATCAATAAATCATTTTTGGACTATATAATATGGATGTCTTCAGAGACTTACAATGTACTTAGTCCTTAAAAACAGACACCCCAGAACTATTTTAATTTTGGGAAATCAGGAAGAAAACAAGTTGAACAGGGTGATACACAGGGGAGGGATGAGATATATAACAAACTCAGGTGTGCCAAAACTGACGCCCAGGTGCTTTGCAAATTTCTCCAGGATGCCCGTATGCTCTCCAGGGTCACGTATTGACAATGTGAAGTCTAAGTGGATTCAGTTACTGTCTACTTCCTTCCACTCAGAAGCTGAGAAAGCTTGGTAATAATTACTGTTTCTCTCCATTTGGTTGCAAATTATTGTAATGAAACTTTGTAGAGGCTATGGCTCACTTACTGTTGGTCTGGTTTTGGCTTTGCCATTTAGTTCATTCTGTGAAGTAGATAAATATGGAATTTCTAAACCCCTGCTAGATCACAAACTCAGATCCAATTCATGACCTTGAGTCATATGTAATTTCTGATATCAATGCTGCCCAAAAGGATGTGATAATAATAGATGACATTCTATGACGTTTGCTCATCTTGAAGTCAAACTGCATGCTGACATACAACATTCAATAAAATAAAAGGCAGGATTTCACTAAAGAAATTCCAATGATCATTCATTGCTCAGGATGTGCTGTTCTTTTATTGCAAGGACATTCAAGGACATCCAGTTCATCTCAGCTAGTAGTAACTATTTGAAAATATTCTCACTTATTACATTTTTGTGAAAATCAAAAAAAAAGGAACATGGGAGAAAATGAGCAACACTGACAAGACATGGAAAACTCACCCAAAGCATTCTGTGTACACTGATGTTAGAGCCCACAGCATTTTCACTGGGAATTTTATTGGTTTTTCTCTGAGTAAACATAAGCTGCCTTAATTGGGATAGTGTGCCAGGATCTTTAGATTTCAGTCTGTCTGACAACAGTTCTTTTTTGCTATGCCAACCGGTATTCCCCCCAATCAGATCTACTCTTTTCATGAATCTTTGTAATTAGAATATAAGGAGCATTTCACATTTAATTTGAAATTTTGGTTTTTCAACAACCATCTAGCAGAAGTGCCATCAGTTTTAAGATACCATTTAAATGCAGCCTTTTTATTTCAGGAGTCAGCACAATGTGATGAGCTCATAAAGGGAAGGCTCATGTTTTACAATATTTCTAGTCTCACTTATTCATCAATTCTCATTGTCTATACATAGGTATGAGTATTATCTCATATTACCTTTGATCATATAAAACACCAAAGCTATATCAGGACCATTGTCCCTCATCATGTGACAATTTATTACCCTTGCATGGCCTTCTGAATGTTAACCCTTAATATTTGTAACATAGGTATGTAACCTTCCTGAAGCAATAGGTTTTGCTGGAGAGAAAGCCAGTATCAGTATCACTGTCCTAATTGGAAGGGATCACAATAGAAATAAAATATCTTGACAATACAAGCATTATATAATGTGAAAAATAACAGTAAACTGTTCCTTTAAAAAGCCAGAGCCATGTGCAGCAATGATGGGCAAAGAGATCTAGAATTGCAGAGGAGACTGTCAGTAAAACATGCTGTGCCTTTAAGAATTGAATCCTTTAGATATCCACTACTACAGTCATGCACCATTCTTCAGTGGCTGCTTCAAATGGACTTACACACACACACACACACACACACACACACACACACACACACCACTTATGGAATGATTTCCAGTCTGATAATTGACCTCCATAGACTGGTTATCCCTGTTCAATATTTAATGGAAAAGCTGTTATTTTAAATGAGTTTTGTGTTGGAGGCATGGCCTGTCCTTTGTTCTAAAGAAGATCTTGCATGCTATACACCCCTGGGATCAGACAGGACACCCTTTCAGGGGTTCCCTCAGCTTCTCTTCTTGCTCCTATTCAGGTCACTTACCAGCTAGATCACTCTCCCAACCTAGCCTGACACTCCATTGTTTCTAAACAAATTCAGATTATTGTAAGGCTTGTTTCAGTTTGCCCTTGTCCTCATTACATATTTTCTTTACTCTTAAATGCCTCCTCTTCCTTTCAATTATACCTTTTCTAAACTACTTCACTGTCCCTGTTTCTTCTTCACTTATATAACATCTATGTAGTTTAATTATATCTTTATTTGAAAATCAACTTTATCCTGCTTTGAACACTTATAATTTTAATCATGTGTGTTTTATCTATATATATTCTGTGCCATGGTACCTATTATCTGTAACAAACTAGAAAACATTCTACCAATGTGTGATTTAATTAATCATCATAGCCTCTATATCTATATGATTGAAATGAATAGTTCAACCTTGGATCTTTTCATGAGTTGGTGGCCAGATGTCAACTGTAAATAGTTCTTATTAGCTATTCATCATGGTCATCTGTAGTGGGAAAGTTTCACCAGTCTCACCTGGCCCTTTGGTCCTGCAGCCCACTTATGAAACAATCACTCAGAAGCTTACATTAACTATACCTGCTGGGCCATTAGCTCAGGCTTATTATGACTAGCTCTTACACTTAAATTAACCCATAATTCTTATTTATGTTTAGCCATGTGGCTTGGTACGTTTTCTCAGTTCTGCCTTGTCATCTTGCTTCCTCTGTGTCTGGCTGGTGACTCCTGACTCAGCCTTCCTCTTCCCAGAATTTTCCTTGTCAGCTTATCCTGCCTATACTTCCTGCCTGGCTACTAGCCAATCAGCATTTTATGTATCAACCAATCAGAGCAACACATATTCCCAGCACATAGAACAACATCTCACAGCAATTCCCCTTTTCTGTCTAATCAAAAAGGAAGGTTTTTAACTTTAACATAGTAAAATTACATATAATAGAACAGTTGTCAAGCAGGAATTACAGTTATAATATCTAGTCTATTTATATTTGGCAAAATTAAAGAAAATATTCTGTCTATCCTATACTTGTGAGTCTAAAGTTTCATATCTAATTTATCTTTTATCATGACTAAGGAAAACTATAACTGTCTAGTCTTTAACTACATCGAAGACCTCAGAAGAATATAATATTGCCTAAGTAAATAGGAAGTGCATTGTAAGCAACTTCCAAAATTCTAGAGTGACAAAGACAGATGCCTGCATAGACAGTCTCTCAAAGTTCCTCTGTAATGTTGGGGCATCCATCTTCATCCTATGGGTCTAGAGTGTCTCAGTCATTTTTCCCTTTGTCCTGTAGAATGTCTCCTCTGCAAAACAGGAACCTGAAGATTCATCTTGTCTTGCAAAGTTCATTGGTCACTTTCCTATGGGTCCTGCATGTCCAGTTAATGTAACATTTTGTCAAGCAGTCCAGGCAAGGACAGTTTCTTGCCCAAATGGCTATTTTTGGCGAAGATAAACTCCATATAGAGTGTTTTTTATGCCCATATTTCTCTTTGAAGTAGATTGGTGCTTCCAGGAGCAGATGTGTCTCATTTTCTAGAAAAGTCTAAGTTTTTAAAATATTTTTAAATGCCATATTCTGTAGGCCTTTGAAGTGTTTGAAGATTATCTACCTAATTGAAATATATCTATGTATACCTAAAACACTTAACTAACTATAAGCTTGATTATCATGGATGACTAATTATTAATCTGTATTTTTCAACTACACATTACAATTTCAAATGAGTTGCACACCCAAAATACTTTAAACAAGAGTAAAAATATACATTTAGTATAACAAAATTGACCTTAAATTTATAACAATAAACTAAAATCTATAGCAACATTAAACCAGTTGTTCTTTAAAAGCAAATTCAATATTCTACCCTTTCATACCATCATATCCATATCCTCCTTTTTTCTTTAGAAAGAGATTACATTTATAATCAACCCTCTCTACATAGAAATAAACATTCATAAACAGTATTTTGGGAATTTGGGTGTAGCTTCTCATACTACTTCCTGCTAGATGAGGGTACTGGAAATCTAATAGGAACCCTGAGAAAACTAAGAATTCTGTGACACTGTATTCTCTGAGCCAGTTGCCTTGAAGCTGTTCTGGATGTTGGATCATCATCTGGAGACCTCTCAGAGGGTCTTCCTTGATAAAACCATATTAGCCTGGAAGCAATCAACAGGTTCTCATCTTCTGTGGAAAAAAAGCAGAACCTCTTTTCCAAAGCAACATATCCTTAGACATAAATTTTGAAATCAAGATGTCTGTGAAATATACACATTGATTTGGCTCAGCAGCTTTTACAATCAAATGTCTCTCTGTAGTTAAAAATCCCAAAGACAATATAATCCAGACTTCCTGTGTGATTTTCATCTTTACATGGATTATTTTTTGTATTACTTTTACTATCTCTTTATAGACTTGATTTTTGAAACTAACTATTTCTTTATATAACTGTCTATATTAATTTTCCTCTCTCTTTCAAGCCTACATATATTTTTACACACAGTGTAAACTGTTTAGAGTTTATCCCATCCAAATATGTCTTATTGTGAATCTATTGCTTTAAACTTCAGTGGCTAGTACTAAAATGGCAGCTTTGGCTGCTGGCTCTGCCCACCTCAGCTTTCCAACATGGTGGAACCACGCTTACCACCAGCTCTGGGGGAATCCATGCTCATTACTGACTCTGTGAAGCAGTGGCTCTGTGCTTCCATCCAGCAGCATGTAGTCCAAAAATCTTTTCTTTATTTTTTTTTTATAATAGCAAAAGCCATATCCACCATGAACGATGCTGTGCAGCTTGTAGATGCCACCACGTGCAGTGGCAAGAATCCACCATGCTGTTCTCAAGTCCATATGCCATGTACTGTAGCTCAAGTCTGCATGCCATGGCATCTCTATATCTCAACCTGCATGATACATGAAGTAGAAAGCTGTTTTTGGCTCCATTATTGTATGTTTAGAAGCCCTTTTTAAACTCTTTTAGGCCTTATGGAAATTTGAGAGCCCCATGTTTGTGTGCCAAATGTAGTGGGAAGATTTCACCAGTTCTGCCTGGTCCTGTGGTCCTAGATCCCACTTATAAAATAATCACTCAGAAGCTTACATTAATTATAACTGTTTGGCCATTAACTCAGGCTTACTACTGACTAGCTTTTACACATAAATTAACCCATAATTCTTATTTATGTTTAGCCACATGGGTTGGTACATTTTCTCAGTTCTGTCTTGCTGTCTTGCTTCCCCTGTGTCTGGCTGGAGACTCCTCACTCCACCCTCCCTCTTCCCAGAATTCTCCTAGTCTGCTTGCCCCACCTATACTTCCTGCCTGACTACTGGCCAATCAGCATTTTATGTATCAACCAATCAAAGCAACACATATTCACAGCATACAGAATGGCATCCACCTCAGTCATCAATCATGTATGTGAATCTGTTGGGAAATCGGCTGTGTCTTGTCTCCATAATGTTGCAGTGGCTTATCCCTCAGGCTTGGTTTGTCTAGCACATTTTTAACAGCAGTATTAAAATGCTCAGATCTTCAGAATCTCAACAGTTCTGGGCAAGGGTCTAGTGAGCCAACCACCATAAGCCTTGGCTTCTACAACCTTGGAGATGGCTACTCAGGAGGTTTCCAAACCAAGGGTGTTTCAAATATATGCTCTGTGTGTTTCTCCACCAATTTTAGCCACTTACATGCAGACATGCCATGTATTGTTCTCTGATTTACTACAGTAGTTAATGAAAGCCTGTGGTTATATTTTTTTGGTGCACTCCTATAAAGCTTATCTGAGGTCAGGCAATGGTAGCATACATCTTTAATCCTAGCATTCAGGAGGCTGAGATTCATCAGGATCTCTGTGTGTTCAGGGCCACACTAGGAACAGAGCCAAGTGTGGTGGCGCATGCCTTTAATTCCAACACTAGTTAACCATAAAGGTCTGGAGGTCTGTGCAGACAGACCAGAAATGACAGAGCTGGGCAGAAAGAGATAGTGATATAGCTGTGTAGTGGATAGCCATCCCAGCATTGGCCTGGAAGTTCCAACCCCCATTGAGGCTTCGGTAATGGTCACGCCCACAAAGAGGGCGGAGGAGGTAGCAGAAGACCAAGGATCGGGAAGAGCGCCCTCTCTTGGTTCCCGGACCCTGGACACTGGAGGTAGACGGAGCAGAGTTCTCCAGAGAACACCGCCGGACTGCGCTATACCTTTGCCAGACCCTGCAACCTACCCCTGCATTTGTAAGTTAGCCCACAAAATAAACCTCCCTTTTAACTACATGGAGTGGCCTTAATAATTTCACCAATATCTGGCGCCCAACGTGGGGCATGAACCCATGACCCTGAGATTAAGAGTCCCATGCTCTACCGGCTGTGGATATCGCTCTGTGTAAATAAAGTTCTGATTGGCCAGTGGCCAGGCAGGAAGTATAGGCAGGACAAGAGAGAAGAGAATTCTGGGAAGTAGAAGGCTGGGGGACACTGCCAGCCACCGCCATGGAAAGCAACATGTAAAGACATTGGTAAGCCACAAGCCATGTGGCAAAATATAGACTAACAGAAATGGGTTAATTTAAGATAAAAGAAGTAGATAACAAGTAGCCTGCCATGGCCATACAGTTTGTAAACAATATAAGTTTCTGTGTGTTTACTTGGTTGGGTCTGAGCTACTGTGGGACTGGCGGGTAAGAGAGATTTGTCCTGACTATGGGCCAGGCAGGAAAACTCTAACTAAATAGCTGGGTAGAAAGAAGAAGTAAGATGGCAGGGACAGAAAGGATATAGGCGTGAGTATACAAGAAGCGCCTCTCTCTTTGGCTGAGGATTTCCTAGGGTAAGAACTTGTGGCTGTGGCTTGTTCTGATCCTCTGATCTCTTGGCTTTCACCCCAATATCTGGTTCTGGGTTTCTTATTAACAAGACCATTTAACAACTAGTCTTACATCAGCCATTTCTGTTAAAAGAAGAGAGGATTTAAACCACACATAGAGGAAGTGGCAACATTATAGCAAAGGAAGAAATCTGCAAGCGCAGCTGTTATAGCTGTCACTGGAAGACTCATCTATACAAACCATTATGCACTAAATAATCCTTCAGAAGACAGAAGCTGGTTCATAGTTCTGTTATCCCTAAATATATCTGCTACTTAGACACTTGGAAAATGCTTGAAAGCAAAGACGAGACATATCTTTTGCCCAAATCATTAATTCTCACTTGAATGAAATTACACATTCAATTTGATTTGATTAGTATTGTATTTTAATTTATGTGTTTGAAAGTGAGAAATCTGAGATAAAAGTAAGAAAGGCAGAAGAGAAATGTCGTAGAGAAAGCCTGTGCATTTAGAACATGACTGTTAGCAAAGTGAAGAATCTACTGACAATTCCAGACCCTGGGCAGGGTCGGTCAGATTTGTGTTAATATGTGAAAGGCAGTGACTAACTGCATTGTTAGAAAATTCAGGAGTTACTTTATGTATCTGTGGTTCTATAGCTCAATAAAAATTAAGCAAAACAATGTAAACATGGTTCCACCTTTCAAAGTACTTGCTGCTCTTCCATGAGAACTGAGTTCCATTCCTAGCACCCATGCATGTCACGAGGCTCATAACTTCCTGCATCTCCAGCTCCAAATGATCTGATGTTCCTTCTGATGTTGTTCCCAAACACATGACATTCACTCCTATAAACACACATACATACACATCAATACAAACTTTCAAAAAAGGATGGAGGGAGCTGAAGAGATGGCTCCGCAGTTAAAAATGTGTCTTACTCTTGCAGAGGATTTATGGCTCACAACTACTTGTAACTCTAAATCCAGGGATCCAAAGCCATCTCTGTAGGTACTGCACTCAGATACACATGTATGAATACACACACACACACACACACACACACACACACACACACACACACACATGCTTAAACAACAATAAAATAAATCTTAGACATTTTAGGGAAGGAGTCTCCCTAGTCTCTATTTCTACTTTGATGTATATTTCAGTGTTTTTGGAGCATTCAGAAAGTTTGCTCTTAAAGGACCTACTCTGGTGCAAGGCAGACCATCCCTGCCGATGAAAACATCACTCCCCCATTCTTTAGTAGATCTACTTCTTTCTCTCACATTGGCTATAATAAACCTGAAGATCACATTGGAGTTGCCTGCTTGTCATGTGCTAACCTCTCCTAACTAAAGGACCTTTATCTGAACATTGAACTTGATCATTTAACAAACAGAAATTTGGATGCATTGATTTTGAATCCAACAGAGATGGAAATGAAACCCCTCTCAAATTTTTCAGAGAGCAAGTTTTAACCTTTGTCAATATGTAAGGGCAATTCTTTCAGATTCTCAGAAAAAGTGGAGGTCACAGTTTGTGAGCAGGACTGACGGTTTCTATTGCATGGTGAAGTACAGAGGTTCAGCTCTGCTGGGTATTGACGCCAAGTGCCGTTTACAGATCTGGCTACCCTCTAATTGCTTTCAAATGTCAGGTGCTCTGAGCAGGGGCCCAGAAGCAACACAGTGAGGAATTAATTGGCACCAGGACAGGAAGCTTTTCCAGGTCACTGCCTTACATTAGGCTCAGGTCAGTTTATGAGAATTTAGCCCAGACACAGCTCTGCTTCTTTCAAATGGAGTGCCCTTCAAAAACCAAAGTGCAGCTGTTGGTTTCCTTGGCACTCGAGGGTATTTGTCTTTCAGATATCTAACTTCAACATCGAAATGTTGCATTGTGGGAAATGAATCTGAGCTTCACAAAATTCCTTTAGGAAGACAAGACCGGCTACTGATAAATCAGCGAGGCCTGGGTCTGAACATCTCAGGAGCTTCTACAGAAGGAATGAGGGGCTGCATATGAAGATTACACTTGGTTCATTTCAGTGAAGAGATGACTAAAAAGGAGGCATTTAAACAGTCAATATTCAGATCCTTTGCTTCTGGGAGGCTCAGGTTCCTAAGCCTGTAGCACTTTCCTCTCCAGTAACACAGAGCTGCTTAATAATGTCGAATGCTAAAAACGTTGAAGGTTTTTAGCGAAATAATTGTCCACGTCTAAGACAGGAGGCTCCTGATCTTTGTAGAGTTTTATTCTCAGATCCGCATCCTAGCTGGCGTAGGAACTGAGTCTCTGCATCCGTTCTGGAATAGCTCTCTATCCTCATTGGGGTATTATTTACTCGGCCTCCACATTCACACTAGGTGTTGTTGAAGACTCCACGTCCATACTAGATCATTATTTGACACTCTATATTCATATTCATTATGTATACAGTGTTCTGCCTGCATGTATTCCATGTTATTCAAGCTACATATGCATGCTTCAGTGTTACTGAGACCCCACACACATATTTGCCAAAGTGTTCTGTGCATAATTTTAAAGAAAACAGAAGTACTATAATCTCACAGGCTATCTGGAAATATCTTTTTTGTCTGTTGCAGATTCAAACACTGGAGCAGACTGTATGTAATTCCAGTCTGTATCCCTATGTTTCTTGAGGGATCAGTCTAGATTCCTCACAGCCATTCTGAGTTCTACTTTTCCTCTTTACATAAAAAATATTACTTATAAAACATTTTTTATTTTTCTAGAAAAATATGCAATTCCCGTATAAAATTAATGTAATAAAACCAGAGTTTGAGTTCAATTGGTATTTTAAGAGAAGAAAAGATGAGTATTTGAAAGGGGAAAATAGGTCATCAAAATTGGTGCCTCGGATCTAGCATCTTAGAGACTGGCAGGATTTCTAGACCAGTACTGGGATTTATGTGGTATTTGATATTTACAGTTTAGTGAATGTTCACACCATAGTCAATGGAAGCAGAAACACTGGCTATGCTGTGATGCATAGAATGTTGATTAATGAGAGGAAGTTAATGTCAGTAAATAGGGAGTTAGCTAAAGTGGCTTGGTGTCCTATTACAGAGGTCCTAAGGTGATGTTGAAGACACTTAGTCAGGACTCCAGTGATGAGTTGTAGGCTCAGAATCCTTCTGTTAGTGGAATAAGAATGTCTTAAGAAGAATCACTGTTGCTTAGAGACTCTAAGAAATGGTTAAAATTCTTACCTTAGGTTCATCAATCACCAGGAGATTTCTGAGGCAGAAATTGTAGGGACCATCATGACACAAAGAGTTGCTATTGGTACACAGTGCTGCCACTAGGGAGGAAACAAAAAAATTTAATCTGTTTTTCAGTAAAATGCAAAGTATTGGGAGACTTTGTCTGGTTGCTCTCTGTGATCAAGTTATGACCCAGCAAGACAGGGAACATTGCCTTATAGTGAGTTTCAAGTCAGCAGGAGTAAAATATCCAGAATATAATACATAAAGAATTCAAGAAATTAAAAA
Source organism: Onychomys torridus (assembly GCF_903995425.1). NCBI lineage: Eukaryota > Metazoa > Chordata > Mammalia > Rodentia > Cricetidae > Onychomys > Onychomys torridus. Next base: position 38,673,319 of record NC_050443.1, read on the forward strand.
CCACAAGAAAGATAATCAACCAATGTGCACTTAACCCAAACAGAGAGTTGTTATAAGATGTGTGACTCTCTATTAAATATATTATAAAAGTAGTTATCCATAAAGAAATCCACGGCAAACATACTGAGATTCCATCCCACTCTAGTCAGGATCTCTATTATCAAGCAAACAATCAATGCTGGTGAGGATACAAGTTGATAAATATATTATTAACTGTTGTTAAGAATCTAAATAGGTATAACTACATTGGAAGTTAGGGAAGACATTTCTCAAGAAGACTGAAAATAGATCTATCATATTACCCAGCTATACTACTTAAACATATGTACATGTATGTTTCTCATCCAACATACTTCAGAGATGCTTAAATGTTTATTGCAAGACTATTAATAAGTTGTGAAATTAGTTTAGGTACTCACTCAGGAATGAATAGATAAAATGTGATACACATTTCAAGGATGACATGATAAGCTCAGTAAAGGGTTGCCTTCATACTTGAAATATTTTCAACATTCATTTATTTTATGTGGACAAGAGAGTACACATATCATGACGAGTATGGAGGTCTGAGAACAAACGGTTGAAGTCTGGCTCTCTCCTCTGCCATGTAGATCTGAGTATCTAATTTAGGTTATTGGGCTTGACAGCGAGTGTCTTTTGGCTGTGCCACCTTGCACGCCCCACAAATATTATACAAGTATTATTTGAAAGATTAAATTGATAAAAATTAAATTAATAGAGCCAGAAAAATTACATTTAGTGTCAAGGAATTGTTAATGGTAGGCATAAAGTAAAGTGTTAAATATGCTATATTATCACATGAGCATGCATACATACACATAGATGTATGCATAAATCTATATTTAAAATCTTTAACTGTCAGTACTATTTACAACAATTTATGTATAAACTCTTCATCTATGGTTTTCAGTTGGATTGTCACTTGGTTCAGAGAATTACCTTAATCCTAACACACTCTTGCTGAAGCACATTGCCCTAAAGTAGTCCCATATGTGATCAGACATGTTTTTATTTTTTTAATATAAATCCTTATTCAGCAGGTACCCTGTATGTTCAAAAGTTCAGTGTTTCCTTAGTACAATGGATTCTATGGCTTTAAACATGTCTGTATTCAGGAAAATGTATGCATAAAAATGTAGATGGAGCCTGCCTACTAGAGAATGACAGATAATATACTTCTGAAAGAAATAATTACATTTGGTGTCAAAAATTAGCAAAGCCCCTGAGGTGTTAGGAATGTGCTAGAAGTCCCATCAGAGGTAAAGCAATATAACTGCATTATTTTTGCAATGTCCCTGCTCACAAACTTCTGTTTACCTTCCTCTGTGCACCTTGCATAGAGTCTTATTAGACATCAGCTTAGACCACACAGAATGCCTCTCTATTCACTGTCATATAAATATTTACTACTTACCTTTTGTGTCTTATTGATAAAAGATTTTTGTATCAGACATTGGGAATTTAGAAAGAGAATTAGTACTTTCTTTTGTCTTCTTTTATTTTTCGTATTATAATATAATCATAACATGTCATCTTTCCCTTTCCTCCCTCCAAATCCTTCCATATACCCCTCTCTGCTCTCCTTCAAATTCATATCTTCTTTTTGAACTGTTATTACTAAATATAACTATAAGTTTCTTTCTTTAATAAGTATTCTTGTGTCAAAAATGTAAATAAATGACAATTATTAGTAGGACATAAGTAATCCGTATGTCAAACCAGACTAGAATAAGTGAATAAACAAACTAGTAGCTTATTTACTTGAGATTTTATCCTGTTGAAATTGCCTCAGTGTAGAAGAATTTCCTAAGCCGGGAATGGAAAAGCAGAAGGTGTGAGGGATGGCTTCTCATAGGAACAGGAGTGTGATTTACTTCTTCAAGCAGAAGAAATGGATGTTGGCAGACCGCGTGGAAGGGAGAGTGGGGGCAACTAATGTGGAAATGGCCCACCTCTAACCTATCTGGGGAAATTATAGCGTTTTCAAATGCTTGTGGAAAATAGGCTGATCACAATCAGAGAAGCGAGATATTTTTTTACTGGCAGAAGACTGCAAGGCAGATGATCCTGACATCTTGAGAAATCGAAGGTTTTGATAATCCGGAATTAGCCAGTTTTCTGTGTCGTTTTGTATGTCAGAAGCTAATCCTTAGGAAGCATGGAGAGGCTGCAGCTGGTGACAGCACAATGGGATGCCTTTGCCTCCAAGGCAGCAATTCTAGAGACAGGCTTGTTGCCAGTGTGGCAGGGACAAATGAAGAGATTGGCGCAGTAATTACAGTCAAGTCCAGAGCGCCCAAATGGCTACATTGTTTTTTCATACCTTAAGCCTTTCAGTGTACTTTTATATCTCCTTCTAAGTCAGTGACCCGGATGGTGGACAGATCGCCTCATCTTGTATTAGCTGGGTTAGCCACTGTGTTTAGCTGTCAAGTGCTAGGCCTCCATGTGAGCTGGAAAATGTTTGCTTTTTTTTTTAAAACCATCAATAAAGTGATAAAGATATGAGAAATCCATACCTCTGAACTTGCAGTTTAGGAAAAAAAATAAAGCACGGAATTACCGATGGGAAATAGGTTTATTTCAGAACTGAATCAAGCAGATGTGTTTTCAAAATTATGAATGTGGGATGTGCTCACAGTTCCCACTCCTGACCCTCAAGCCCAGTTTCTGAGCTAATTCCTACCACACATGCCACCACCCAGAGGAGAGCTGATGGGTTCTGGAAGGTTGCTCTCCAGTTAGGCAGTAATTGTTCATCTGTGAGCCACTTAAACTATATCCTCCTTTATGCTGCCTAGGATCGACAACTCTTGGTCCTCCTTCCCCTCCGGGATTCTTCTGCCCACAATGTGATGTGTTTTGCCTTATTCTCCTTTCTGTCCCACAGGGCACTGGGTGACTAGCCTGTAGCACATCAAAAGCCAAGCAGGCTACCATGAGCTCATGGGTGCCCTACTGTTTACCATCATATGGTCCAAGTTGTATGCTGATTCCCTTCCTAAAATATATAGTCACGTGATCATCTCACAAAAGCTGAAATATTCGTCATTCTGCTTTTAGTATTTTAGGGAAACTACTAAATTTGAGAAGCACATGGGATGACTGCGGTTGCTTGGATAAAGTTGCAGTCTTTCACAAGTAAAAATAGTCGCCATTCATTTCCACCTGTTAGTACAGCTTCCACGGTGTTTATTAGATGAAACCCAAACTTAAACACACTCCTTTCATTTCAAACAAAGTGCCTTATAAACACATGGGCTCAGGCCTCAATTTCAATTTCCTGTGAATGACTTTATTTGAAAATCATTTTTACATATAATTATGATTTTGCCATAATGCAGTGAAGTGAGATCCTACACACATCTCCTAGCACTGTGCTGCTCAATTTCTGATCTGTAAGACTGTAGTTAATAAATGACATTTTCAACAATTCACAGTCCTACGGTCCCTGCTCTTTCTCAACAATTGGACTCCTGGAACTCCACCTGGGGCTTGGCCGAGGATCTCTGCATCCACTTCCATCCTTAGTGCATGAGATGGCTGTTTGGAACCTGGAGCTTACACAGGGACACTTTGCTCAGCCTGGAAGGAGGGGACTGGACCTGCCTGTACTGAATCCACCAGGATTAAATGAATCCCCAGGGGACCCTTGGCTCTGGGGGATATGGGAATGGAGGGGAGGGGCTGGCGGGGGAAGGTAGGGGCAGGAGCGGGGAGGACAGGGGAACCCATGGCTGATGTGTAAAATTAAAACACAAATATAATAAATTTTAAATAATGACATTTTTAACTACTAAGTTGGAAGAAAAGTAGAAATTCTGGTTCTCTGTTTTACTTCTGAGATTCATGATAGCTTAATCTGTTTTTGAGAATAGGAAGCCAGATATTCTAATGTGATAGCTTACCCAGATTTTTATTTTCTCTGTATAATAAATCTAACCACTACTTATAGCATAACCACTATTAAAATTTTTAAATTATGCTTTAGTGCACTCTGTGAGCAAAATTTAATGAGTTGCACATATTATGAGTCAATCTCAATGAGAGGAGCACCACTTGGAATCTCTTGAACTCCCATGACTTTAATAAAACTGTGAATGTTTGAATGCAAGAACAGTACAAGTGTGCTTATATGTAATTATGAAATAGCAAAGAAATAAATGCTCCTATATTCATGAAAAGTTAAATCATAGCACTATTCTAAGTGTGATTTTTAAAAGTATAGAACTACATTTAAATCTACATGCATTTAAAAGTTGTATGAAATTTGATTTTATTAGTTGAATCAGAATCAAAATTCAGAAACCTGTCTCTCAAAAGTTTCATTTCAAATTTTGAGTGTTGGAATATGTGGGTGATAATTAAATTCTCTCTAACCCAGAATCAATTAAAACTGCAAACAAGAAATGAATATATCAACTGTTATTGCCATCATTACACTAAAACATGTGTCTTCAATGTATGGGCACACCCAGCCCCTCCTTCCTCCATTTTCTCTGAGGCTAAAGTTGGTCCTCTCTAAATAAGTAGCTCTTCTTCATAGCAGGACACATGAAATATACTACTGCAAGGTAGTCATCTATTCCATTATCCTTCTAAGGACCAATTATTATTCTATGCCAGAATATCTAGTGTAGAACTATCTATATGTTTCATCAATCATAATGTGAACAGGATATCTACATGTCATGCTCATTATACATTACAATGAGTTCCTACTTTCTATAGTAAAATTTATATATTATAATATTTTGGATAATTTCTACATTATTAATGGCACATTTTCTTTCAAGCAAAATGTTTCTATAAAAAAAAACCAGGATATTTTATTCTAAATGGTGTGGGAGGTGAACTTTATCAATAAATTCAGTGCTTGAGCTTTGCAGTGTGAAGCCCCATGATGCTATGCAGGCAACATCTACCTTTTAGTGGATGAGATGTTCCCAACCTGTCACTGCATGTGATACCCTACTTATGTTTTCAAGCTATTTCTAAGTGACCCAAAAACTCCCATCTTGACTCTCATTTTTTAAAGAGAAGACAGTTTCTATGAGGCTGTATAACTCATTAGGTTCCATGTCAGAGGAATCTTTATCTGAGCCTTCCATATGGAAATGTATTTGGAATATTTCAATATCATCCAAGCGAGGGACAAAAAATGTGACACAGAAACTAAAAAAAATGCAAAGTCAGGAGAAACACTAAGTGTGTGGAATTACAGAAGAGTTTTTCCACGGATATGTTCTTACAAAGAAATATTTTGCAAAATGTGCAGCAAGAAAAAAAAATCTTTGTATCATGGTTACATGGATATGTGTGGACAGAAGCAAATGACCATTAATATAAATAGCCAGTGTCCCCTTGTGTCTACATTAGGTTGACAAATGATGTGCTATGGCTTATAAAACACATTTTCCCTTTTATTGAAAATAGATTTTTTTTCCTCATGTAATAGATCCTGATTACAGCTTCTCTTCTCTCTATTCCTCCCAGTTCCTCCCAACATCCCCTCCCACCCAGATCTGCTCCCTTTGTCTTTGATTAGAAAACAAATGGGTTTCTAAGGAATACTGTACAATAAAAATAAAAATAACATATCGGAGTTAGGCAAGACAGACAAACAGCAGGAAAGAGCCCCAAAGAAGGCACAAGAAGAAACCCACTCATTCATATATTCAAGAATCCCAGAAAAACACAAAAACAAAGGACCTGGAGTAGCTCTGTAGAGACCCTGAGCATGCTGCCTTAGTCTCTGTGAGTTCATATGAGCTTTGATCATGTTGTTTGAGAGGGCCTTGTTTTCTTGGTGTCCTCCACCCCCTCTGGCTCACACATTCTTTCTGCTCTTCAACAGGGTTTGGTTCACTGAGCCCTCAGGGGAGGGGTTTGATGAAGACATCTCATTTAGGGCTGAGTGTTCCAAGGTCTCTCATTCTCTGCACAGTGTCTAGATGTAGGTCTTTATATCTGTGTTCCCATAGACTGCAGGAGGAAGCATCTCTGCTGATGGCACCAACTTGACTTCTCCATGTCGAATGAGCTGTGCAGATGCTGTCTTCAGCAATAGGGCTTTGCTGCCAGTTTGTGGACATTAACCTACAGCCTTGGCAACATGCTGGGTTGCAAAAGATGTAACTACAAGATGTAACTAAGGTCTGCTTAAACTAGCCAAGTGGTGCATTATTTTCACATTCAACCCCCCCCCCATGTGTGTGTGTGTGTGTGTGTGTGTGTGTGTGTGTGTGTGGACTGGGGTATGTGTGTGGATGTTTAGTGGCCAAAGGGAGCAAACATGTGTCCTGATTTACTGCTTTTTTGCTTTACACTCTTGAGAATAGACTTTCCATGGAACCTGGTGCTAGGATGAGAGGTGTCAAGTCCAGGATCCTTCCTTTTCTGCTTTATGACAGTAAGGTTAAAGATGGACATTTTAGGTAGATTCAGGGGACCTGAACTCAGGTCTTCATGTGTGTTCAGCAGTCTATTTTACCCACCGGGCCACCATCTCTGCCCCACATCTTATACATGCTTTACAAAACCTTACTGTGAGGAAATATGAGGACAAAATGCTGTGATGATTTATAATCTGATCTGTCCTGTTTCCCCTTCCTCCGCAATTTGTGATATTAGGTTCATTTTTATGTTATGAAACCTCTACATTACTGAGTTACACAATTAATAAAGCAATATATGGAGGACATTATTCACAATATATTTAATTTACAGAGACTTTACATACAAAAGTTTCTGAAATTCCCAATAAAGTAGTTTATTTTTAATCTCAATGTTGGAGTCAAACAAAATGAGGACTTTTATTCTGACCTTGTTATCTCAGATTTCTTAGAATGTTGTGTCTCACAATGCTTAGAACTTTTCACTATGTCTCATTTCTACAGTTTTTACTGTAGTAAATGTGAAATCATTGACTATTTATTTGATTCATCTTCATAAAGTATTGCATATATGATTACATATATAATATGCATGTATATACATCCATTTATGCATAGTCTAGATGGATGCATTTTTAAATTCCAACAGATAATCATTGCAGATATAATATGATCCAAGTTATGAAAAAATAAATATTAATGAGAGGGTTTCTTTTGTAATTGAGTTTAGAGTTTCAGGATTTCAGGATTTAACTCAATATTAAGGAAGCTTTTTTTTTTTTTTTTTGGTTTTTCAAGACAGAGTTTCTTTGTTGTTTTGGTGCCTGTTCTGAATCTTGCTCTGTAGACCAGGCTGGCCTCGAACTCACAGAGATCCACCTGGCTCTGCCTCTGGAGTGCTGGGATTAAAGGCGTGTACCACCACCTCCTGGCTATAAAGGCAGCTTTTAATTTTCTTTTCTAACTTACATTTCTGCTTCTGTAGAATAAATGAAAATGGAAATTGCATAACATAATATTAATAAAGGGAAGATATTGGAATAAGAAAAGTCTGGCATGAAGAGTGGGGCTCTGATTCTGGCTGCTTGGAATCCAGGTTTGGTTACTTCATGTAACATAGAATTCATTTTGGTTCATATATATATAAAAAAAATCAAAACTAAGGCATACAATGTAAGTGCAATAACTGTGGTGGATCTCTATTATAAAAATAGCCATTGTCTTATGAGGTGTCATTCTCCTGAATATACTTTAGAGTTTTCATAAACTGTGGTCTGATTGCAGGACATGGACTCACGGGTACACCGTCACATTAATTTATACATGCATTCACTTGATACATATTCAGAGCTATATCCTAAACAGTTTCCCATGTACACTAAAGCCTGTCCAAATAACTGCAGGTGTTTAAGTGTCATTTACTTTATATTATTGAAATATTAAAACACATACACAATGTATTGGTGTTTTCATGTGTGCATGAGGGGAGATAAGCACACAGTGTCTGTCTCTGTCTCTCTGTCTCTGTCTCTGTCTCTGTCTCTCTCTCTCTCTCTCTCTCTCTCACACACACACACACACACACACACACACACCACAGACATTTTTCTGTATCTTTGGTTTATTTAACTACATAAAATAAAGTATTTTAAGCTATAAAAGCGAAAGTGACGGAGGAGAATAAAATGATGAATTTGTAGTCAATGCATTTCCCTTTTTTTCATTATTTTTGCTTAGACTGTGGAAATTTTGTCATTAATGTGCTGCAGTTCACATTATTCTAGAAAGAAAGGCTTGGGGAGTGGAAGCGCGTGTGAGAGCAGACAACAAAGGCTGAAAACTTGCAAAGTCTACCTTACTTTGAATGCAATGGTGAGTAATAAATATTTTTGACCTAGTGAATAAAGAAAGCATAGAACAAGAAGTGGTTAATTTAAAATTTTAACATTTATGTATTTATTTATTTATTATATGCATACATGTGGTGCTGTGAATAAGAATCACTCCCATGGGCTCATGGATTTGGATTCTAGGTCACCAGGGAGTTGGAACTATCAGGAGGTCTGGCCTTGTTGGAGGAAGTGTGTCACTGGGGATGGGTTTTGAGGTTTCAGAAACCCAAGCCAGACCTAGTGGCTCACTCTCTTCCTGCTGCCTTCTTCCAGATGTAGAACTCTCACCTCCTTCTGCAGCACCATATCTGCCTGTGTGCTACAATATTTTCTGCTGTGCTGCTAATGGACTAAATGTGAAACAGTAAGCCAGCCCCAATTAATGCTTTCTTTTATAAGAGTTACCATGTCATGATGTCTCTTCAAAGCAATAGAACAGTGACTAAGACCATATGTATGTGGACATGTATGGCATGATGTACATGAGGAAGCCAAAGAATATCTTGGGGAAATTAGTACTCTACTTCCACCAGGTAGAATCCAAGGATCAAACACAAGTCATCAGACTTGGTGGCAGTCATCTTTCACCATTGAACCACCTCACCGTCATGAAATGACTAATTAAAAACATGGGAAGAATTGCATTAGGCAATGTTCAGACACAAGGCTGTTATTTAGAAAGCATGGCTAATTGTAACACAGTCACTTGCTGTTCAGTAGATTGATTTTTGCCTCTATCCTTGTTTTCAGAACCTCCTGGAAAATGCTTCCTCCACAGCAGTGAAGCTTCTATTCATCTTAAGTGCTGACTATGAACATTCTATGAGAGTTTAGAAGCTTTCTATAAACTCCTTGCCTTGGTTAAGATTCTCTTCTGTGTGTTCTGAAGTGCACTGCAATCTCCACTACCCTGTCTATGGACATGCTATCTGTTACACTGAACGTTTTCATTGTCTACTACCATAATGCTTTTCACCTGATGGTAATATACTTACACACAATGTGTGTTTTAGTTACTCTGCTTTCAAAATCTTTCTTAAAAATTACTAGGCTATTTTCAGATGAGGAAAAGTCAAGGACTTTTTTCTTTGTTTCTCTGTCTCCTATCTAGGCTACTGAAATGTCATTAATTCTTCTCCATTCTTTAGTTGTCTCCACCATTTTCTGCAATAATTCAAATTTTCATTTCTCTGTCTTCAAGTTTATAACCCACAACGACTAATCTCTAATAAGTACATATTTGAAAACAGTCAATTCATATCATTTCAGCAACTTCTGCCAAAGCTTTTGATCATCACCAGTAATAAAATTCTAATTTTTCATTCTTAACAGTGAGGCTGCAACCGAATCAGGACTGCTCTGTTCTTGGTGCCTCCTGTGTCCACATGTCATCCATGCTGTTGTAGGCATTATGATCTTTCTGATGCTCAAATTCATGGAAGCATCCCATGGAAAAATTCCCTGGCTGGAAGATCATGTTGTTTTGCCTTCTGTGAAAAGCTCCTGAGTCTGTGGAGCTCTATCTCCTGATATGGGTCAGCCAACCCTGCTGCTCATCTGTAAGAATATCTGAGATTAAGTCACCCTATCTTAATCTCTCCTTGCATCTACCATTTATAGACACTTTCTTCATTTAATAACTCCACCCTCTCTCTAAATCTCATTTGAGTGTAGTTTCCTAAGATCACAAACTTGCTTGGATCCTTCCAAGTTGTAAAGAACAGTGTGAAATATACAAAATAACAGTCAACAACTGTGTTTCAAATTAAGAATTCCAACACTTAGTGGATTTTCTGCACTTATTCTATCTTCAAGAGTGGATAACTTGTCAGTAAACAAATTGAAATCTCACTTTTTTGATAGTTGATTTGGCTATTTGCTGCAACAATCTCTCTCTCTCTCTCTCTCTCTCTCTCTCTCTCTCTCTCTCTCTCTCTCTCTCACACACACACACACACACACACACACACACACATGCGTGCACACACGTGCACACACACATGCTAGATGCAACAGCATACACCTATAATCCCAGCACTAGGAGACAGCAGCAAAATCCTTGTGGCTCCCAGGCCACTCAGGCAAGCCTAATCAATAAAGCCCAAGATAAATACACAGAAATATAGAATACCAGATATCTCTAATCTTGTAAATCTATAGTATAACAAAACCAGGCAAGTGTGCTGAGATCTGGGATCCTGAACAGGCTCATCATGACAGTGATCCCTTAATAATCATATCTCTTTGAGTTATTTACCCAGTCTTAATCCTTAACAACTTCTCACTTCCCTTCCATTCCCATTATCCTATAAGGGAAGTTGTATAAGTAGAATGATATAATATTAAATGTTTGAATTTGGTATTTTTTTTCTCAGCATATTTTTCTGAACATTCTTCCAAATTTTAGTTAAAGTGTAGTGTATACTTTTTTGCAACTAAGCATTTGTATGGGCAGTAAATTTATTAAGCTATTTATTGCAGAAATATCTTTGGGATTTTTCCTATTTTGGAGCTGTTATTAATATGGCACTGTTGCTATGATCATGTATTGTCACAATTTTTGTGGATTTAGGTATTTATGTTGGAAGACATGTTCACATAGGTGCACACGTGTGGGTGTAGCCTGTTTAGTTTTCATTAGGTTCCCAAGCAGCTGCAATTGTGACCTTCCACAAACAAATTAGTGATTTCTGTGTCTGGGGCTGTATGCTGAAGAGAAACATAACCCTCATGATATGTAGGAACACCATTGACACTTCAGTTTACATTTCTCTAATTAATGATTACTACAGGCATTTTGTCTTGTGTTTAATTCTATTATTCTCACTCTGAAATATTAACTCCTGGTTTTCTATGCATTTTCTAGCTTTATTCTTCTTTTTTACCTATTGGAGTTTTTAGGTTGCTTTTTACTCTATTCATCATTATTCATGTTAAATGTGATTTGAAAATGTTTTATCTCAATCTGTAATTTATCTTCCTAACATGATCAAATACAAAGATAAAATTTTAATATTTGGTAAACCTATCTCACTTTTATGTATCTCAGCTCAGTGTGTTTTGGTTTGGGTTTTATTTTTATTTTTATTTATTTTTTACTTCTTCTTCTTCTTCTTCTTCTTATTATTATTATTATTATTATTATTATTACATAGAACTTAATCAGAGTATCTCTCCCAATGGTTTTGATTACCTTCCTTAAGGTGCTATATTATATTACTGAATACATTTTTGTAATGATATATTTTTCTTTATTGCCAGACACTATGTTGAATTTTGTTGATTAAGTTTTCAATGTTTAACTAACTCCTCTTCATTCATTTTTTTCTCTCTTCATCATTTTCTCGTGATTTCAGGGAAAGGATAGTTTATAAAATGTTTTCTCTAAGAATATATATATATATATATATATATATATATATATATATATATGCTAATTTTTTAAAAAACATTTTTGATGAATTAGCAGTAAGAAATTCTGTGTCTGGCAGTTTTTGCTGAGAAGCTGAAAGTTAGTTAGGTGTTTGCAAATAAGTATTAGATTTAGTAGCTGCCGGCTGTAAGTCATCTCTGTTTCACAGTAGATGGAGCATGGTGGTGTCATTTTCACAGACAAAACACACTTCTCCACATTTCTGGTTTACGTCACTAACTTTGTCTGTGGTGCTGCACTGGGATATCTGTGGGTTATCCCGGCCTCCCCTTTATACTTCCCAAACTATTTCTAATATTGATAACTCATTAATTTCTGCTTTTCAGTCTTCCTTGACTTTCACCAATTCTTACAGTTTATTCCATATATTAAATAATTATCACTTGTATTAGCCAAAGGGCCCAGAAAAGACCCCTTGCATCTAATTTTATTATTTATTGGCACTGGGAATTGAACTCAATATATCATATATCCTAAGCACATTTTGACCCTTTATTACTAATTTGAAACGAAGACTTGGTAAGTCACTAGAAAGGCCTTGAACTTGCCACTTTCCTGCCTCAGCCTTCCTGAGAGCAGGAAGCAGAAGTGTGTCCCTTCTGTACAGTCATTTCCTCTCAGTTTTCTTTCTTCTTTATGTTTACTTTACTATGCTTCTATGTCATCTTGGTGAAAATTTAGAGAATTAATTTAAGAACTTTCCCTCTCAGTCCATTTTTATCAATGCCTTGCAAAGCTTAACGTGATATTTTTATTTCCATTCTTCAGAGTATTTTGTTGTATCTTATGTCTACATGGTACCTTCAAGTGTGTTGGATCCTTCCCAATTATTTGGAGATTTGCCTGTTGCCTATCTTTTATTGATTTCTACTTAGACTCTGTGGTTGTCAAATGGCAAATTATAAATAATGCATGTACTTTTAAAGCCACTGTGAATTATCTTATGGCATAGGGGATGGTGAGTCTTGGAGTGAATTTATGATTATTAGAATATATAGAGATGCCTAAATGCATAATAGGACCTGGGTTGTCTTGATTTTCATATTGTCCTTCTTTGTTTGAATGTGGTTGTTATTTTTGAGGTAGGTGATTTTTTTTAATTCCTTAATATTTTCCATATTGTGCTATGAAGATTCAAAGCCATGTAAAAGCACTTATTTTAGCCAGCATCCCCCCACCAGTATTTAGAAGGCACACACACAGTGTGTTGTCACCAGTAGAAAATGACACAAGTACCCATTACCCATCAGTACTCAGCTAACACCCAGAGAGTTGGGGTGAGCCCCTCATTCCTTCAGGGCTGGTGTGTGAGTGTGAGTTCTCACTGTCAATGCAATCTGTACTGACATATGTTGGGGAATGGATGAAAGGGGACACATTTACTACAGAGCAGTACAAATTTCTGAATCTCCAAACATTCCTGGATGATACACCAGAGCCAGGAACGAAAAAGTATCCCATTCCTTGATGGGATGGGATACTCATAAGTACAGCTGTCAGTTATTCCTAATAGGAAAAGAGGGGGCAGTACATATACTTTAATTTTGTGAAATAGAACTACAATTGAATTCATGTTACTGATTGCTGAACAGAGGTATCATTCTGCGAAAGTCTGTGAAACTTGTAACTGTGTTTCCATGCAGGTTTCATTTGGTTATAGAATGCTTAGAATTTCAATTTTTTTCAGCTATGCACATGGAAATGCATCTGTGTATTTTTTTTTGTATTCTTAACCATTTGGTGTATAGATTAAATTCTTTGCCATTTAGACCTTACTCACAAAATGGGTTCTATTCATATAACATCTATCCCAGTGTTTATAGACTTGATTCTATTCACACTAATAACATCTGGCCCAGTGTTCACAGACTGGATTTTGTTCACACTAATAACACCTATTCTAGGGCCTTAATTTTCACTCCCAACAGTTCTCCCGATGAATGAGTTACTTATACTTGCTGACATGCTCCGAGGATATGTAAAATATTAGAAAACTTTAGTCAATGTTTATGAAAACTGGTACTACAAAATTCATGGTGATACATGCTTCTAATCCCAGTACTCAGGAGGCAGAAGCAGGTAGATCTCTGCAGGGTCACAGCCAGCCAAAGCAACATGAAGAGATGTTGTCTCAAAAATAAACAAAACAAAACAAAACAAAACAAAACAAAAACTGTGGGTATATCTATATGCAAATGTACTTCATTTGTTACTTCAGCATGACTATGACTTGCTCTGTCCTTCAGCCTACCATGTTTGCTAATGCCTCAAAACCAATTCCCATTCATGCTTTGTATAGGTTCACAGTGTTCTGTCAATAACACTCAGGGCAGGTCTGGAGACATTCATGTGCATTCTCACAGCACATTCTCTAACACCTGTACACTATTATGATTCAGTTTTTACTATCCTATTCCCAAGTTTCCTCTTCTTTGGGGTAGATTCTATGCTATCACAGGCATACTGCCATTAAATACTGATCAAACCTATTGTTTTTGTCCTTTTTGCAGCTCATGTTTAGGCAGTTATGTTGGTGAGAATTATTGATGTAGCTTCTATGTTACTAAAAACATAATCTCATTGCAAACTTACTGGTCTTCTTATAATCTTTCTGACCCCTCTTCTGCAATGTTTGTGAGCCTTAATATGGGAGCATTTTGGAGATGTATCTGTTGGGACTGGCCTCCACAACTCTATATTTTGATTTTTATGGTTCTCTGTAATGATCTCCTCTTGTGCTGAAGTGCACAAGGAAAGACCATGAAGCCCTAACCCTACACAAAGAACTACATGCAACTAAGAAATGCTAAGAGAGAAAGGAACAGTCTTCCACAGGGAAAAGCACACCAATTGGTTAAACAATACCAAATGCTCAGCCTTGAAAACATACATACATACATACACACACACACACACACACACACACACACACACACACACGCACATATACTCATGCAATGGCAATTAAAGAAAAGAAAAACTATGAGTTTGAAAGAGAGCAAGGGGAGTATATGGGAAGATTTGGGGGGATAAAACGGAAAGATTAAATATATTAATTAAATTAGAACCTCAAAAAGAAAATAAATAATTAACAAAACTGATCAAGTAAACAGTGTATTGAACTTTAGTTTATAACTGGCTGAATGCTACACAGTGACCAACTTTAACTTTGGTTAAGCTGTGTTCCTAAAAGACAAAAGAACTGATATTTAGACAAAGAATTAAAACTGCTGTCAATATTAGTTAATTGTAGTTGGAGTTTTTCTGCCTGGCCCATAGTCAGGACAAATCTCTCTTACCCGCCAGTCCCACAGTCACTCAGACCCAACCAAGAAAGCACACAGAAACTTATATTGCTTACAAACTGTATGGCCATGGCAGGCTGCTTGTTATCTACCTTTTCTATCTTAAATTAACCTATTTCTGTAAATCTATACTTTGTCACATGGCTTGTGGCTTACTGGTGTCTTTACATGTTGATGTTGCTTCTCATGGCAGGGGCTGGCAGTGTCTCCTTCCAGCCTTCCTGTTCCCAGCCTTCTCCTCTTCCTTGTCCCGCCTACCCTATCCTTTCTGCCTGGCTACTGGCCAATCTGCACTTTATTTATTTTAACCAACCAGAGCAACACATTTGACATACAGAACATCCCACAGCACTTCCCCTTTTCTTCTTTTTGTAAAAAGCAAGGTTTTAACTTTTATATAGTAAAATTTTAGATAATAAAACAATTATCAAGCAAGAATTACAGTTAGAATATTAAAGAAGATATCCTATTTATCTTATATTTGTGAGTCTAAGGTTTTATATCTAACTTATCTTTTATCATAACTGAGGAAATTATAACTATCTAGTCTTCAACCATATCAAAGGCCTCAGAAGGATATAATATTACCTGAGAACCGGGAGAAGGATGCAAGCATTTTTCGGGAGTCTTGCAAGAGTAGATAGAGACAGCTGGAAGCCTGGACAGTCACTAATGCTCCTTTGTAAAGTTGGGGCATTTGTCTTCAGCCCACAGGGCTAGAGTTTCTCGGTCACTTCTCTCAGTGTCCTGTAGAATGTCTGGCATTTTCCTCTGCGAAGCAGGAACCTGAAAGACCATTTTGTCAAGCAAAGTTTAGTGGTCACCTTTCTATGGGTACTGCAAGTCCAGTTGATCAAGCAGTCCAGGCAAGAACAGTTTCTTGCCCAAATGGCTATTTTTGCCAAGGCAAAGATAAGATATGAAGTGTCTTTAATGCCTATCCTCCTCTCTGAAGTAAATTGGTGCTGCCAGGAGCAGACATGTCTCACTGTCCAGAAAGTCTAAATTTTAAAAATATTTTAAATGCCATATTCTGTAGACCTTTGAAGTGTTTGAAGATTACCTATCTATCTGAAATATCTCTGTGTATACCTAGAAAACTTAACTAACATGGCTATGAGTATGATTATCATAGATGACCAGTTATTAATCTATTTTTAATTATCCATTATAATTTTAAATGAGCTGTACAAACATAATATCTTAAACAAGAGTAGAAATATACACACAGTATAACAAAATTAACTTTAAGTTTGTATCAATAGACTAAAATCTATATCAATGTAAAACTTTTTAAATGAGTTGTTGTTCTTTAGAAGTAAGTTCATTAATCTACCCTTTCATCCTATCATATCTATATCATATCCCCTTTTTATCTTTAGAAAGAGATTATGTTTATAATCAACCTGTTTTAAATAAAATAGTGTTTTTTCTCTGTCCCACTCCAGAGGGCTCTTCTGATCTGGGACATAAGAAGCTCTTAACCTTTTCTTTTAACAATGTGCTTGGGTTTAGAGAAGGAGTGAGCCAATTCCATCTCCAAAGCCAGCTGGGAATTTGGGCGTAGTTTTTCTTACTACTTCTTGCTGGAGAGGGGCACTGTATCTTATGGGGACACAAAGAAAATTTTAGGATTATGGAGTAGTCCATGAGGATAAACCTCTGAGCCAGTTGCCTTGAAACCATTCTGGATGTCGGATCATCTGGGCCATGGTGTCCCTGGAGATCTTTCAAGTGGTCTTGGCTGATCAAATCTGATGTATCTTAATCTGGAACAAATCCATAGCCTCTGGCTTTCTGTGGAAACAAAAGCAGAGACTCTTTTCCAAAGCAACATATCCTTACATCCAAATTTTGAAGTCAAGGTACCTTTAAAATTTACATATTTGTTTAACTCAACAGCTTTTATGATTAAATCTTTTTCTGTAGTTAAAAATCCCAAAGACAAGACAAACCAGATTCTCTGTGTAATATTCATCTTTGTGAGACTGAAATGCCGCAGTGGCTGCTGGCTCTGCCCACCTCAGCTTCCCAACTTGGTGGTGGTACAGTTTATTGCCAGCTCTGGGTCTGTACCATCAACTATCAGAAGCAGTTCTATCAAAGCAGCACATAGCCCAGAAACCATTTTTTTTTTAAACTAGCAAAGGCTAAATAAATGTACCATGCAGCAGAGTAAAGTGTTGCTTGTAGATTCCTCATTCCCGCCATACTGCAGGTGAGATGCACACACCAGGAACCCGCCATAGTAGTTCAAACCAGCAGGCTGCCGCAAACTTGAGAGAGACAACTAGGAAGCTGTTTTTAGCTCTGTTTTACAATCTTTTTTGTCAGGTTTTAGGTGGAAACTCTTGCCAATATGTTGGGGACCATTTGTAGTTGGATTTTTTCTGCCTGGCCCATAGTCAGGACAAATCTCTCTTACCCGCCAGTCCCACAGTCACTCAGACCCAACCAAGAAAGCACACAGAAACTTATATTGCTTACAAACTGTATGGCCATGGCAGGCTGCTTGTTATCTACCTTTTCTATCTTAAATTAACCTATTTCTGTAAATCTATACTTTGTCACATGGCTTGTGGCTTACTGGTGTCTTTACATGTTGATGTTGCTTCTCATGGCAGGGGCTGGCAGTGTCTCCTTCCAGCCTTCCTGTTCCCAGCCTTCTCCTCTTCCTTGTCCCGCCTACCCTATCCTTCCTGCCTGGCTACTGGCCAATCTGCATCATTTATTTTAACCAACCAGAGCAACACATTTGACATACAGAACATTCCACAGCAGTTAATTATTCCTAAAGTTGAACTGGAGTCTGATCCACTTCACAGCCCATTCCTTTGTCCGCTATCACATTCCCTTTATTGGGACAAGTAACTCTGCTCCCTGTTAAGTCTCCAGGTATTCATGCCTCACTGATAAATTTCTGTTAATCTCTGACTATATCTTTCCATTGAATGGCTCACCCCAAATGAACCCTAGCCGTGAGTGTGCTAGCACTGTAATTCAAATGTCACTGAAGTTTTAAATTTTCTTTGTGCCTGAACACCTGGGGTAATTTACAAGTGAAACTTTTTCTTTTGCTATTATCTTTATCTGAGTCAAAATTCTCCGTGCTGTTATAACTGTCTCAAGCATTCTTTTAAACTTTAATGTTTCTCTTACTTTCCTAAGAAAGTTACGAATGCACTGCTTTGTCAAAATGTCCTTCCTTCCCCTTGACAGGACAGTTATCTCCACAGTTCTGTTCCTAAGCTCGTCTTAGTCTTTCAGAAACCAAAACAAAGGGGGAAAAACATATTGAAGGCTTTTGAGAATCTGTTAAAACTTTTATTACTATTATTATTTTTACTATTACTATTGTTAATATTGAGATATGAAGATAGGGTGTGGATGTGCTCAGAACATAAAATGCCATGGATGCACTCAGGATTTGGTGTTCCTATGTAGGCCAGAGGAATACCTTGTGAAGTTGAGGGGACCGAACTCATGTCTTCAAGCTTGTGTAGCAAGCACTTTGTCTGCATCGCCTCTTTGCAGAGGAGCAACCTATTTTCTTAGCAACAGCTAAGAATGTTTAAGAACTTCCATGGGACCCCTTTGGCCAATAACAATTGAATATAACCTAGTTCTGGTGCTGGAAGCTTTGGTGACAAGAAAAGGCCAGTTGATATGAGATACCCCATATTATTTGAAAATTTCATTAGGATTACCTTCATATATTTTAGGAAGTTCCCACTGTACTAGGGTTCCATACCACCCCTCAGTTGTAGCTGCCTTCCCTCACACTCCCAGCCTATGGTAGTTTGAATGTAATTGGTCCTCATAAGCTCAGAGAGAGTGCCACTATTAGGAGGTATGGCTTTGTTGGGGTAGGTGTGGCCTTGCTGGAGAACTGTGTCACTGTGGGGTGGGCTTTGAGTTCTCCTATGCTCAAGTATCAGAACACTTCCTGTTGCCTGCAACTTGTAGGACTCTCAGCTACTTCTCCAACACGATGTCTGCCTGTGTGCCACCATGCTTCTTCCCACCATGATGATAACTAACTAAACCTCTGAAACTGTAAGTCTGCCTCAATTAAATGTTTTCCTTTATAAGAGTTGCTGTGGTCATGATGTCTCTTCATAACAATAGAAATCTTAACTAAGGAACCAGGAACTGGGTATTGATTTTGTAGACCAGATCATGTTTTTATATGTAGGAATTTGTTCTTTGGTACTTTGATTTAGAAAAACAGTGAAATGCTTTAAGCACTGCTTAATGGGCCATACTAGTAGAAGCATGAAAGACAGGGGTGCTAAGTGTGATTTGATGAACTGTGAGGGCCTTGCTCAAGAGGTTACAGAGGAGACGAGTATTAATATGTGGCCTAGAGATCATTCTTGTGATATTTTGGTGAAGAATGAGGCTCCTTTATGCCCTTGACCTAAGAGTCTGCCTGAGGATGAAGTGATTTGGATTAATTCTGCTGGCAGAGGAAATTTCAAGACAGTCTCATATAGACTTTGTCTGTGGTTATTAGTGTTAACTTTACTGAAGATTTATAATGAAAGGCAAAAGCTAAGCAAGAAAAAAATGTAAAATTTAAGGAGAAAAAGAGCACCAGGAAATAGAATGCAGCTAAATCTTCTGTTCAAGGAGATAAACAGATTAGGTAATGGAATAAAGGGAGTGGTGACCTTAGGGCAAGATCCCACCCAGCTAAATTTCCAACTTGTGAAAAGAAATTAAAGAAAAGCTTAGAGCTAGGTGTGGTAGTGCATGCTTTTAATCCCAGCACTCCAAGACAGAAGCTGGCAGATCTCTGAGTTTGAAGCCAGAGCAAGACAGAAAGCTGGTGAAGATGTAATTGAAAGAGGGGGTCATATTCCAGTTCCAGCAAGCAGCAGAACTTGGCAGCTTCAGCCACATGATTCTGGAGTTAAGGATAGAAAAAAGGGGCTATGCAATTTGCTCCTGAAACTAAGGAAAGCCACTGAGGCCAGGCATGTGTCAGGGGTATCCCTGAATAGAGGCCTAGAGAGGCCATTGCATAAAGTTGTAATGTTGAAGCCTAGATTGCCCTGGAGACCCTGAGATGTTAGAGAGCCCAGAGTCATGGGATACCTGCTGAGGAGACCTGCTAACAGGGAGTGAAAACAGCCCAAGAGAAAGAAATGTGTTTAAAATCAGCAAAACTGAATGGCATTGGAGATCTTAAGAGCATTTTGACATCAGACATGGAGATGCAGAGTTTGGAGTTTGCCTAACTGGTCTTTGGTCTTGCTTTGGTCCAATATTTCCTTGCTATTCTCTCTTCCCTATGTTACATTGGAATGATAATGTATATCCTGTGCCATTATATGTTGGAAATATGTGATCTGCTTTTTTTAATTTTTATTTTATAGAGGATTACAGTTAATGGATTACTTGAATCTCAGAAGAGACTTTGAAGTTTGGACTTTTAAACATTCTTGAAACCGTGATAGACTATGGGGACTTTTGAAGTTGGACTAAATGCATTTTCATTATGATACTGTTAGAAGTTTGTTGGGTCCAGGGAGTGGAGTGTGGTGGTTTGAATGTAACTGGCCCCCATTAGCTCATAGGGAGTGGTACTATTAGGAGGTGTGGCTTTGTTGGAGTGGGTATGGCCTTACTGTTAGTTATTTGATGGTGCTCTTACCCTGCGAGGAAATGTCACGAACATGACAAGATCCACTAACAAGAGTTTTTATTAAGATAGGAAAGAAAGAGACAGACGTGAACAGGCCTGTGAGAAACACACATGGTCAAGAGAGGAAGTGGAGCTGGGAAAAATGGCGCTGGCTTATAAAGGCTGGGCTGCGCTTGCAACAGGGACCCATGTGGCTACTCCACACATGCGCATAGATCACATGGTTGCGCTGTTTGCTTTACACACAACCACACAAAGCCATGGAGTCCTGGTCACGCAAGATGTTTTGATCCAGAAATGGCTATTTTGAACTGGAAATAGCTAGACAGAAGTGTCTAGGTCTGCTGGGCATGCCCAACTATGGGGGCATGTTGTGAATTCATAACACTTATTGGAGGAAGTGTGTTACTGTGGGGATGGGCTTTGTGGTTTTCTATGATCAGGATACCACCTCGTGGTTGAGCCCACTTCCTGTTGCCTTCTGATCAAGATGTAGCCAGGCATGTCTGCATGCTACCATACTCCCCACCATGATGATAATGGACTAAACCTCTGAAACTGTAAGCTACCACCCTAATTAAATGTTTTCCTTTATAAGAGTTTCCATGTTTAAGGGGTCTCTTTACAATAATAGAAACCCTAACTAAGACACCACCAAATCCTCTGGTTTCAGTTCCCCCTTCTGCCACTAGTCAACCCATAATGTCTAGTGTTTTTGCCTCCTCTCAGGAAGCTCAATGTGTCCTCCCTAGTCCCTTTCTGAGTCTGGATTACCTCACTCAGGATGATTTTTTTTTCTAGTTCCATCCACTTGCCTTCAAATATCATGATGTTGTTTTTTTAGAGTTGAATAATACTCCATTGTGTAAATATACCACATTCTCTTTATCCATTCTTCTGTTGAGGGACATCTAGCAACAGAGAACATGGTTGAGCAAGTGTCCTTGTGTTAGGGTGATTCATCCTTTGGATATATGTCCAAGTGTGGTATAGCTGGGTCTTGAGGTAGATCAATTTCCAACCTTCTAAGGAACCACCACACTGATTTCCATACTGGCTGTACAAGTTTGCACTTCCACAAGAAATGCAGGAGTGTTCCTTTTATTTAACATCCTCTCTAGCATGAGCTGGCATTTGTGTTATTGATATTAGCCATTTTGACAGCTGTAAGATGGAATCTCAAAGTAGTTTTGTTTTGTTTTTTTTCCCTGATGACTAAGGGAATTTAACATTTAAGTGTTTCTTAGCCATTTGAGTTTCTTCTACTGAGAATTCTCCATTTAGTTCTGCACCCCATTTTTAAATGGATTATTTGGTTTTTTGACAACTAGTTTCTTGAATTCTTTATATATTTTGGATATTAGTCTTCTATCTTATCTGGAATTGGTAATAAATAAATAAATAAATAAATAAATAAATAAATAAATAAATAAAATTCCATCCTGTAGGATGCTGCTTTGTCCAAACTATGTTGGCCTTTGCCTTACAGAAGATTTTCAATTTCATGAGGTCCCATATATTAATTGTTGATCCTAGTATTTTTGCTAATGGTGTTCTATCTGGAAAGTTTTCTCTCATGCCCATGAGTTTAACGCTATTTCCCACACATTTTCTTCTGTCAGGTTCAGTGTATTTGGTTTTATGTTGAGGCTTTTGATACGTTTAGTGTTGAGTTTTGTACAGGATGATAAGTATGGATCTATTTGTGTTCTTCTATTTGAAGACATCCAGGTTGTCCAGCACCATTTGTTGAAGATTCTGTCTTTTTTTCCAGTGTATAGTTCTGGCTTCTTATAGAAAACCGGGTGTCCACAGATGTGTAAATTTATGTTGGGCCCTTCAATTTGATTCTGTTGATCACTGTTTTTTTTGTTGTTGTTGTTGTTGTTGTTTGTTTGTTTGTTTTTTGTTTTTTTTTATGTCAATACCATGCTGGGTTTTTGGTTTTTGTTTGTTTGTTTGTTTTTGGTTTTTTTCTTGGTTTTTTTTTTTTTTTTTTTTTTTTAAACTATAGCTTTATAGTTTAGTTTGAGATCATGAATAGTGAGGCCTCCTATACTTCTTTTATTGTTCAAAGTTGTTTTAGCAATCTGGCTTTTTTTGTAGTTCCATATATTGCTGAGAATTGTCCTTTCAAGATCTGAAAAGAATCAGGTATACAGAGGTTTTAAAGATAGTATTACTGTTGCTGTTATAATTTTACTATTATTATGAATAAGAATTAAATGCAAAATGGGACTCAGGAGTAGCTCTGTGTGTAAAGATACCTACTACAAAGGCTGTAACGCCAAGTTCATGCCCCAAAATCCACATGGAGGAAGATAAAAAACTGACCACTCTGCTGCCTTCCATATATACATTGTCACACACACACACACACACACACACACACACACACACACACACACAAATAAATAGCATAATAATTTTTCTACAAAGTATAATGTCTAAAAATGATTGAGGTGACATGAAGAGGTAGGGATAGTGGAGCATGAATCTTCAAAGGTCTTATTATTAAAACAAACCTGGGGCCTGGTATTAGGGTGAATGCTGGAAGATCAGAGAAGCAGAACAAGCCAAGATTCCTCACCTCAATAATTCCTCAGCTGATCCTGTTTCCTCAGACTGGAAGCTTCTGAGTACTCAAACAGATGGATCTCAGCTGAACTGCTTCTCAAAAGCCTGAAAGCTTACCCAGCTCTAATTCCTGGTTTTCACGCCTTATATACCTTTCTGCTTTCTGACATCACTTACTGGGATTAAAGGCTTACTTCCTGGGATTAAAAAGGCGTGAGTCACCATGCCTAGCTGTTTCCAGTATGGCTTTGAACTCACAGAGATCCATGCCTCCAGAAAGCTAGGATTAAAGGAATGAGTGCCACCATTTTCTAGCCTCTGTATCTAATGGCTGTTCTGTTCTCTGACCCCAGATAAGTTTATTCGGGTGCACAATATTTTGGGGAACACAATACCACCACAAGATAGTAAGATCAGATCCATTGGAAAGGAGAATTTGAAAAGGGAAGAACTGGTTTTCAGGGTGAACATGTGATGCAAGGTCAGATTAATGTGAATATCCAGATATTCAGTGAAGAAGAAGAGTGTGGTACCCTGAGCTTTCACAGCATTTAAAACATCAAATCAAATTAAGTGAAATAAATTAATACTTGAAATTGCAAAACTACCAGTGTTTGAAATAGTGTTTTTGTTTTTGTTTTTAAGGCTTCAGCTATACATACAACAGAGCTTAAAGGAAATATGAGAGTCCATTGCACAATAAGGCTTTTGTATCATAAATAAAACACACAACAAAGTGGAAGAGCAATGCATGGAATGAAAACAAAAGCAAATAATATAGTTTATGAATACTCAGTGCTCAGACCAACATAAGAACCTAGTGTATAAAGGGGAAAGGGGGCATAAAAGCTGGATTTTTTTCATAGCAAACCTACAAATCAACAAAAGGTGTATGAAAAAAATGACAAATGTCATGATCATCAGGGAAATGTGAACCCATTAGGTACCACCCCATCCCCAATTGAATGGCTAATATCAACATGCTAAATTCATGAATATTTCATAGCATGCTTAAAATCCATGACTTAGTAAAAATGGACATTTGTGATCTCATGTAAAAAACAGTGTGCATGCGCTTTAATATGTTAAAAATTACATTGTACTTATGATTTAGTATTCCCACTTCTGTGTGTGTGTAATAAAATCTGTATCAAGATTTTTATAGCAGTATTATTAATGATAGTCATATAGAAACAAATGAACATCAATAAATTAATGAAAAAAGCTGACATTTTATGCATACAAATATATGCGTAACATGCATGTTAACATATACATACATAAGTACAAAGACATAATGGAATATTATTCTGTCCAGTGGTGGAAAACAAAACTTTGTCACTAGTGGCAACAAAGATTAAACTGGAGACAGTGTGCTAAGAGAAATCATAAGACACAGGACAACAAACACTGTCACACAAGCAAAGTCATGGAAAGAGAGTAGAGAGGTGGCTGTCAAAGCAAGAATGGAGAAGGGAAATCAAGTGGTGCTGAACAAATAGCTCAGCCTGTACTTACCCAAACTGATAGCCTCTGGAGAAGAAATGTGGGGTGTGCTGGGAGACACTAGAGCAGATCACATGCAGTCTTATTGAAACACACTCACACATCCTCTGATGAAGTATCAACCTTAGAACATGTTGTCCTGGTAACTGCAATAAGTACTAAGAAATGCTTAATGTAGAGGAAGGAAAGAAAAGGAAGTGGAGGAGAGAGAAAAGGAATGAAGAATGGGAGGACCGGAAATTCTGTGAGATGAACACTGCTCACATTAGCTTGGTTGTATTGACAAGATTACAACACTTGCATACATGAAGATATCGTCAACTTTTTCATTTTAAATCATTTTTGTATGTGAACATTTGCAGGAGATGACAACATTCATGTGTACCATCTCTTTGCTGAAGGGAAAAGATCAGTCCTTTAACAAAAAACTGAAAAGCATTACCTTGAAAGTAATTTGTGTTACTCACATTCATATTAACATTTTATGACCGGAGCTTTTAGTTGACAGTAGGGATAAACTTCACTCACAACACTCATGGATGGAGATGTAGAGAGAGTTTATTACATGGATGGCATAAAATATAGAGACAGTATCTGTACACAAGCATTTTGGTGTGGGGAGGATTGAAAAGAGGCCATGTGTTGTGGAAAACTGACTGTCTCAACCATTGACCCTGAAGTGTATATAACATGAGAACTGGATAGTCAATATATAGACTGCCATATGTTCATCCAAACATTGAATAATATACTTTAGGCTTTCTGAGTCTCAGCTTCTCCTATTAGAAAGCACTGACGTCTCAAGGCCTCTGACCTTATGCTGAACACAGGAGTGAGCTTGGTTATCTGTCGATGTGCTGATGAAATCTTCCTTATCACTCTCTATTGAAAATGCTTAGGCATGAAAACAGCCTGGGAAAATCTTATTTCAGTCAAGAAGGATGCAGTTGTGTTCTCTCACCTATCACCTGCACAGAAATTCAGGAACTGTGATTGCAACATCCTGAGCAATCAGCAGGCTGTTAAAACACCTGTCTTTAAGCAAGAGAAAATACATAAACTACACAACTGTGAAGTCTGATTTCTTAAATGTAATGTCACAGTGTATTACAGTAGCTTTTCTGTGTAGATGCAACATCAACAGTTTATGGCTTAGTCACCCAGAGACTTTCATCAATATCATGGCTATCTTCAGCCAGCTTTCAGGATAGAGTGGAAGGCCAAGTAACTATCACATGTGTAGACACTGTGTATGACATAGCCACCATGATGGTGTTTATCCACCTGTTACTGTACCTTTGCCAATGATTCCTAAGAAGGGTTTCCATAAATTAACTCTACAGCTACTATGATGATGAAGGCTAAGCATGATCATTTAAATCGACCCAGAGAAGATAGCAACGTTCATTTGAACTCTGCTAAAAATAAAACTAATTGCTAGACATCACAAGATTGAATACTTGCTCTACTTTATTATGACTAAAGAAACATTTTGAGCCTGAATTTAAAGCCCCAGGTGATAAATGACAAAAGACAATAAAGGGTACCCTGTTTCTCCATGAGGCAAAGGTCCTGTTCTGTGTTCCTTTGGGTAAATCTGGGATGCTGTTTATTTATGTAAGCAAGTTCTGTTGAAGGAAAGCCCAACTAAGTTGTTTACATCCTGTCTCTGGCACTTGTTCAGAGTAGAGACTCATTGTAATTCTTTGTGCTCTCCAGTTAATGTATTTACTGACTGTCTCTCTGCAGAAAAAAAAAAAATTAACTGCTGCTCTAAGTAAATGGATAATCTCAGTAGTATTTAGGCACACTAACTTTTGCTATTTTATTGTGGCAAGGTTTGAATATTCCTATTGTTGATGCAATATTCCCTGTTGTATGAATATTAAAAGACACTATTCTACTTTCTACACATATTAGTAGTGTGTTGTTTTACTTCAATACTATTAGCTTGTTTTAAAAGAAATCAAACTTGAGGAGTGACTAGATAGCTCAACAGTTAAAAGCAGTTGCTGTCAAGCCTGACAAACTGAATCCAGTTCCTGGGACCAATACCAGTAGGAGAAAAAGGACCCTCACGAGCTGTCTTCTGAACTACACACACACATACACATACACACACACACACACACACACACACATCCATGGCACATCTGGAACTCCCCAGCAAAATTTAAATTAATTAAATTACAAAGAAATTTTGTTTTCCTAGCATCCTGAAGTCCTGGGTTCTGCCCTTATCCCTGTATAATCTATCCAAGTTGGTATATACCTTTAATCCCAGCACCTAAAAGACAAAAGCAAGTGGACAAGAAGTTATGATGGATAAATTTTGTCAACTTGATACAACCTCATATTACATGGGAAGACAGTTTTCACAAAGGATTGTTTACATTAAGTTGACCTGTGAAAATAATTGCGATAAATGTACCAAGACCCAGTCCATTACAGGCAGCAATATGCTGTAAGCATGAAGGGCTGAACTGTAAGGGGAACACAAGTGAGCAAGTAAGCAGGCATGCATCCATTTCTCTCCAACCTTGACTGTGGATGTGATGTGAATGCAGTCTCAAGGTTCTGCTGCTGCAACTTCCTCACATAATGGATAATGGCCTAGAATTTAGAGCAAGAATAAATGTTTCTGTCCCTATTTCATTTTCTTTATTTTTATTTTTTTCTCCTTTTTTATTTATTATATTTGTGTTTTAATTTTACACATCAGCCATGAGTTCCCCTGTCCTCCCGCCTCCCGCTCCCACCCCCATCTTCCTCCCAGCCCTGCCCCGCTATTCCCATCTCCTCCAGGGCCAAGACTCCCCTGGGGATTCATTTAAACCTGGTGGATTCAGTACTGTGGAGCCTAGTCCCAATGGATACAGCTACAAAACACTCCCACATCTAAGGCTGCAACACTGTGGAAGGTGGGACAGAAAGATTGTAAGAGTTAGAAGATCAGAGACTTTGCTGTGAGATTGTGTATCCTATCAACAAACATGGGATGAAAAAGGACATCAACAAAGATGCCAACCTTCATGGTGAAAGGCCAGGAGACCCTAACCGTACACAAAAAATGGTATAGGAAACTCAGTAAAGATGGGAGTGGAAAAGGTAGCCCTCCTCAGGAAAGAGCATACCAATCGGTAATTCAGTGCCAAATGGTCAGCCTTGAAAAATATGCATACAAATAGTGTTATATGGACTCAACAGGTTATATTTAGGAATATGTATGCGTATACAAATACATACATGCATGCAATAACAACTGATGAAAACAGAGGTCATGAACTTGACAGAGAAGGAGGAGGGATATATGGAAGAATTTGGAAGAAAGAAAGGGAAGGAGAAATGTTGTCATTAAAATGCAATCTCAAAAGTAAACAAAAAACTTAAAAGTATGGCCAAATATTTGACTATTTATGTCACTGGTTTTCCTTGATGTGAGGACAAGCTAGCAAGGAACATTTTGGTAGCATCCTGAAAGCCAGATTTTTCAGTCCAAGTACTCTCCTGTATTAGGCAGGTAACTCACGTTCTGGATACAAGCATTCATTTCAGGATTTTTGCTGCAAAATAGGATGGCTTTTGAAGTACTAGAAGTTTTAGTGGTTTAGCTTGCAAACCAGTCTGGGGTGGAGGAAGTCTGTGTTATCACAGGTTCTATGACCACACCCACGCTTGGGTGACAGACTCTGATTATTTCCCTTCAGTATTCTGAACATTAAATGTGGCTCACTTCTCTCTAAACTCAGCGCAAGACACGGCACATCCCACACTAACAAGTGTGCGCATATTTAAGCAGACTTTATTAATTACTTTGAGATATTTAAGTAATATAGTCTTAAGCAAACATCAGCAAACAATTTAAACCCTGAAATATCTGGTGTCCGGAAACTTTCAGTCTTTGCATTGTGCAGATCTGATGATAGTTTTGTGCTTGATGAAGCAGTAACAGCAAAAATCTTACTGTGGGAGAGGGGCTAAATAGGACATTTCCGCTGCATGGTTTTGCATTCAGGGCAAAATAATTTTTATAAATGATTGTCTCACACACATATACATGTTTCTATATATACCTGCACATGGTAAATAGAGCCTGTTTATTCTTGCGTCTCTTCTTCTTATAAAGTATGCTGATAATTGGCCATTTGTGCTTTTTTCTGCTGTGTTCAAAGCATTTCTTAAACTTAGTAATGTGCCATGGTTTCCACAGAAATGAGGACTGGTTTCTTTCTTGTTTTTTTTTTTTTTTTTTTTTTTTTGAGGAACATGAATAGACTTAGGGTCTTGTTGAGATCACGGCTTTCATCTAGCAGATGCTTTCTTGTTTTCTCAGCTGAGTGATGACTAAGTGCTCATTTATTCATTAATTATAAAAGCATTTCCTAAGTAATTAACTCACATCAGTAAATCCTGTACATCAAAAAGTAGACTGACCACATTATGTGAACATATATATATATATATATATATATATATATATATATATATATACATATGAACACCTAAATATACTTGTATAAATACATGTGTAAAAGAATGAACACATATATTGTATATATATATATATGATATATATGTGACAATAAACACATGCTATATTGTATGAGGAATGCACATATATGTAAGAAAACATATCATCTGGCAATATAAATAGTTTGTAAAACATGGTCTATATATTTAGTGTGATCACCACCAATCTGACACAAATAATAGACAGCCTGCTGCTGGTTTCATATTCAGACAATTGAAATCAGTCATGATGAAAATACAGCAAAGAGAGCCTCTAACTAATTACTGAAAAAAAAGATGTTGTCCCAACAGTTTGAATTTCTCAAATCGAGAAAAATTTATTTAAAAGATATTTCAGTATATTGGATTTATTTTCTGTTTGGTTGGATTTGACATTTTAACCTTACTTTCATCAATTCTTTGAGACTTTCATACATATCTACAAAGTATTTTGATTATATTTACCACCAGAACTCCCCTAACACCTCATGGATCTACACATTATGCCTCACAAGTTTCTCCAAATTTCATGTCCTCTATTTTTGTTGTGGTTTTTAAATAACTTACTTAGTCCAATTTGCTCTGCCTGTAAATGCATGAGTCTATGGTAACAGGGTCATCATTGAAGCATCCTGGAACTACCAGGGACTACCTCTCTCAACAAAGCAAACAAATAACAACAAAACCCTGAGCCCCCCCTCTCCTAATGGCCATCAAATTTTAATAGCTCCTCAGCTAAGGGTGAGCCAAGCCACACTTCCATGCTTGAATGCTCCCTAGTATGATGCTGAGTGGGTGTTATATAGGCAACCAGAGCTGTTGTGAGTTCAGGAGTGAAGTAATTCTGTAATATCCTTAAGATTATAATAGCTGAGGTTGGGCAGAACTGGGGTGAAGGAATAGATAAGATTTTTAAAGGGCAATTGCAGGACATCAAAATGTTTTTATACATTTGAAAAGATATTTCCACACTGAAAAAGAAACCTAAGGCCTCAACAACACAATAAGCAATATGGTAGTGAAAGTATTATCACAGAGCTGGAACTTGAGAATTCTAAATAATACACCACAAAGCAAGCTCATTGACCTTGTGCTCAGTGGAAAGAGTATTTTCATGCCAATGTTTCCCTTCTATTACCTTCCTACCATTTTCCAAATACATTGGGCCAAGTTTATATCTAACTGAACTGTGTGCTGAGACTCATCCCATGCAAGGGAAGTAAAAAACATCCAAAGACACTGTCTTAGCCAGTGTTTTCTTGCTGTGAAGAGACAGAGTGTTTTCTTGCTGTGAAGAGACAGCATGACCATGGAAACTCATAAAAGAAAGTGTTTAATTGGAGATTGCTTGCAGTTTCACACGTTTAGTCCATTATCATCATGGCAGAAAGCATGGAGGCTTGCAGGCAGACATGGTGCTGGAGAAGGAGCTGAGAAAGTTCTACATCTGGATCCATAGGCAGCAGAAGGAGAAAGATAATGGGACTTGCTTAAGCACTTGAAAACCCAAAGCCCAGCCCCAGTAACATACTTCTTTCCACAAGGGCACACCTCCTAATCTCTGTCAAGTGGCACTACTCCCTAATGAACAAGCATTCAAATATGGCTGTGGGAGCCATTCCTATTCAGACCACCACAGACACTAGAAACTTTGGTTTTACAGTGCAAATAGGAGAAAGTGGATGGGTTATATTTTCCTAACTCAAATTAAATACACAAATAAGAGAGTCATTGGAAGTGATACACCTAAAGTATGATGCTATCTACTGTCTCTTCCAGAATTCCATCCTGGTTACTGTTGGGAACAAATTCCTGGAAAGAAGCTGTATCTGCAGAGAATGATTAATTAAAACCACAGAACTGTGAAGAGGTAGAAATGCAGCAGGTCCTGAGGCTAATTACCCTGTCTCTGACTGCTTCTGGCATTTCTTCCACCCTCAGTCTCAGAACTAACATCTTGTGACTAATAGATAAAACCCTTTTTGAAATCTATTGGCTTATCAGTCCACTAGCTTCTACCAACCCCAAAGTGAAGAATGCCATCAAATAACATTGTAGGCCTAAAGGAAAGCTGGCTCTATCTTCCTGTAACTGTCTCTCTGATGTACCCACCAATGTTTTTGATGTTGCCTTGATTTGTGACTGTCTTTGTTCTGTAAAGCTATAAAAACTAGCTGGATGGTGGTGGCACAGACTTTTAATCCCAGCATTTGGGAGGCAGAGTCAGGCAGATCTCTGTGAGTTCAAGGCCAATCAAGGCAACAGAGTGAGTTCCAGGAAAGGCACAAAACCACACAGAGAAACCCTGTCTCAAAAAACCATAAATAAATAAATAAATAAAGAAAGAAAGAAAAGAAAAATAAACAAAACAATACTATAAAAACTTCCTGCTTCAAACATAGATCATGGAATTTGAGGTAACCTAAATATGTGATCCTGGGCCACAGTCACCCATATATCCTCCAGAATAAACTATGTCTTTTATTCTTTTGAGGTGAGAGCTCTTTCTGCAATATTATCTGTGTTAGACCATCCTGTTCTTACTATACATTGTACATTAATTCTAGGATAATCTCAGTGAACGATGTTCTTTGTAAACCCACAATGTCATTGTCCTCCATTTATACAATCCATGCCGTCTCAGACTAACCCCAGTGACCACACAGAACTATAGTTTTCCTCTCAAGAAGAGCCTGTGTCCATATATACACACCACTTTGACCTCTGAGAGAGATTAGGCATAGTATTTGTAAATTGAACAATTCCCACTCCAAGTCTAAGCATGAAACCAATGCTCCTTCCTGATAATACTCTTTGGAAACCAAACAATTAGTCTCTGATTCCCTAGACAGCCGTAATTTCCAGATAATATGTTTATTGTCTTGTTTGGGTGGAAACAACTCCTAGCTTTTTCTTGTTTCCTAATGCCACTTGTCATCACCTGGGCCTGCACACAACTACTCTACTGCAATTTTCAGAAAAGGGCAGAAAGAGCAACAAGAGGCTGAGTCCTAGGAACCAGGGGGCATCTCACTCAGGCTGTTTCCATTTGTGTGGTGCAGAGTGTGGCCTCATCTGTTATGCTCCTGAGACTCCTCATGCATCAAGAGGAATGCTGCAGAAACTCCCAATTCCCAGTGCCCTTCCTGCACAGCTAAGTAAACCATCTGCAAGTAGCTAGGATATATGGCAATAATACAACAGGCTTACCTGCAGTGGATCATTTGCTCTATGTGCATTTTCCCAACATGTAGCTTACAGTATAAATGAAAGAGCCATCACGTGGAGACATCAAGCAAGGACAGGTATGTACTATTGAGATTATGCCAAGGTTCAAGTTAGCCACATTAACAGGCTATAGAACACAGGACACTCTCTCACCAAGGAAAGTAGGGGAAGCCTTTGAATTCTAGAAAATAACTCTTGAACTTATTTATTAGTTTGGTCAGCGCCCCCTTAAATTATTTACTTTTAATACTTAAGGTATTATTAGAAATAAATAAAAAGAAAACCACAAAAGTAATAGCATCATTGTTGGCAAAGCATTCTGGAGGGGAGGGGAATATTTTAAAGGTAGTTGGAAAGGACACAGCATGTTTATTTAGGGGTCAGTAACTACTGAATATTAAGACTTTATAGATGTTGGTTCTAGTGTTTCTTTCCCTCATTTTTCCTTGTTTAAGTCTTTTTTGTCTAACTTATTTGTTCTTATATATTTCAGTTCTCTATATTTATATTATGAGCACATGGTCTTTTAATATTTTACATAAAAATGACTTTTATTTTCAGTTTAATATCAAGCTGTCTATTTTGACCTGTTGCAAATTTGAGAAAGAAAACATTTTCAGAGACAGAGAAACCACAAACAATAGTACTATCAAATATTCAATGATGCCCATTTTCTTTTGTTTTTCCATTGATAACAAACACACAGAATGAGGGATTTATTTTATTGTCTTATAACTCAGGTCATTGATTTGTTTGAGGACCCAACATTTACTTCTTTACACAATGTCATGACCAACATCTTCCAAAAAGTGACTTAATGGAAGAAGGTTTGATTTAGCTCCCATTTGAGAGATTGCACTCCATTTTGACAGGGAAGCATGGTTTGGGGACTGTCTTGAGACTGTGGCCACAGAAGTGTGAGGATGCCTGCTCCTCCTTGGGTGGCTAAGAAGCAGAAGAAAGACAGGAAGTAGAGCCTGCTCCAAACCCCAATATCCTCTCCTACTGACTTGTTTTCTCCAGTGAAGCTCTACCTCCACACGATCCACAGCCTCCCAAAACAGTGCCACCCACTAGGAACCCAGGTCCTAACACCTCAGCCTATAGGGAACATTTCACATTCAAACTACAGCAGGCTCTCTTTTCCAGTCTAATGATGTTCTGCATGATTTTATAGTATTTAGCATGCAGTCCTAATGGCATTCCTGTCCCTTTCAATGTGTAAAAAGAAAAGGGGACCTTCTAAGAAGAGGACTCAACATCTGCCGTCCTGTCTTTAAACGTTCCCATGATTTTCAAGTTCCAAAGCAAACAGAAGCATACTGTGTCCAATTTATCTAATTATCAGACTACATGCTGTCTTAGCCCATTAACAATCTGCCAGTCCATTTTCCCTGTAAAATAACTTCCACCAAAAGTAAACACTTGCACACAAAACACAGACGTCCACAATATGCTCATACATATATACATACATGCTTATTTATGTATTATATTACTTGATTGTTTTCAATTTCAATGCGACTAAACTTAGCAAGCTGTCTTATTTCTCTCAGATGTTACAGGAAGTAAACAAGGACATTCAACTTGGTTTTAGTCACTAAGACTGTGTGTATGGCTAACATCAGCAACATTCATTCTCCCCTACCCTTTCCATTAAAAATACATGTGTGTGTTTACATATATACACATATACACATCGTCTTGTCCCTGTAAACTGTGTGTAATCAGTTACTTCTTCATATTAGGAGATCACACTTATCCTGAACTGAAGTTGTTAAAAAGAGGCCTTGAAGCAGTACAAACCTCAGCTCAAAGATCACTGCCCCATTCATGAACTTCATGGCAGGGCTGTATTGCTGAACCTCAGATTCTGTGTCTATAAACATGAATTTGGGATCACCGGCTTCAGTGTGGTCCAGGCCTGAGCATACAGCAAATCTTTAAAGCATACCTGGCTCTTCATAAGATGTTAATGAATGCCGTTTCCTGTGTTTATTTTCACAAAACTGAAATTCACTGCACTGAATTACACATGCTTTTCAAAAAATACAAATGTTGGTGTTGTACCCAGAGTCCCGCCAAGACCACCAAGAGACTGAATCTGATGCAAAAGTAGAGTCTTCGTATTGTTACGAGTTAACTCAGGACTCTTCACCCTGCTGATGCAGCAGCAGAGCAGGAAAGACCCTGAGTAGCAATGGGGCAGCGTTTTTAAAGCAAATGGGTCTTGGGGTCTGCAGACTACTTAGGAATAAACTCAGGATTGGTTTATGTGGGTGGCAATCATGTTAGTAATGTTTAATTGGCTAGGGTTAGTTGGGGGATGCAGTTACCATTTTTGGGCAAGCCTGGACAAGTCCTAGGCTTTGTCCTTGAGCTGCCATGGAGGCTGGCTGGCTGGCCTAGCACATAGTGATTGTGGAGGCTGACTCGGTGGTCCAGGTTCTGTCCTTGAGCTGCCATGGAGGATGGCTGGCCTAGCATACGCTGACTGTGGGGCTGACTCAGTGGTCCAGGCTCTGTCCTTGACTCATGCATGTAGCTCTGAGTAGGTGAGGGGTCCCAGATAGTAAACAATTGGCTGAACCTTGAGCAGTCAGAGTATGTGCAGAAAGGGAACTACTGCAAGGACTATGTCTTTTGATCAAGGCCCTCTCAGAAACTGTTTGCTCAAGTCTAAGGAAACAGAAATTGAGGCCTCACCTCTGAGAGAAGACAGAGCAGCCTGTTATAGAGTCTGCTTGGTCCTTTCAGTTGGAGGCTAGCATGATGGCTCAGTGGTTAAGAGCATATGCTGATCTTGCAGAGGACCTGAGTTCTATTCCCACAACCTATATATATCCCTAGGTACACAACTATCTGTAACTCCAGCTCCAATGGATTCAATGCTTCTGGCTTCCATAGGCAATTGTACTCACGTGTACATATCACACACAGACATGTACACATGATTAAAAAATTAAATATAAGGAGGTGTATAGCAATCATATTAGTGGTTTTAATGTGTAAAATAGCTTTTGAGTTTACACAAAACCTTAAACTGTAATATTGTAACACCTAGGGTTTGATTAGACAAGAAGTCTGGGTATGAGTTTAGGACAGATGCAGCTTCCACCTCAGTGCTTGGCCACTTTAGGTTTTGACCCAGCTTCCCTACTTTGCAGTCTCATCACTGCAAGCTGACTTCTTGCAGCTTCTGTGGAAGCACCATATCCTGGGTACTTTCAAGGGCTGACTTTGAAGGACCAATGGCTTTGGTTTCTCTTTGGTCAGGAGAACAAATGATTTCCCCTAAACACATCAGAGACTTTTGTGATCCGTCTGGCTATATTTGGATCTAATAATTCCAGGAGAGGTGGGGAACTACACATTCAGCTAGAGACCAAGCTCTCCAAAACATTATCCAGGCTGTGCAAGCAGGAGAGGAAGATAAATGCTATCATACAAACAGCTTTTTAGCTCATGTCAGAGCTAATATCAGGGAGCAAAGTCATGTTTCCAAGACTTAAATACATGCATGTTTGTCTATTTGTTATTTTAAAGATCAAGAATAACAAGGAAGAAGCATTCTTGCCTTTTCATGTGTTGGGGCTCGGAAGCTTAATTCCACTTTTCATAGAAGGGGTTATTGATTCTGAAATCATGATTTGTCTTAGACAGTTCCTAATGTCTGTATGCTTCTCTTTTACCTTGGAAAATGAAGGCAGATATATATATGCAGAAAAGGGAAGAAGTAGAAAAAAGTGGGGGTGAAGGAGAAAGGGGTGCTGGGAAGGTAAAGATGGAGGGAGGGAGGGGAGTTCACATGAGCGTGGGCATCTTGCTGCTTGGGAATCTTTCCTCAACATCACTTAGCCACACCCCTCTCCATAAGCACACTGAACATTCTCTTTCTGTTTCTTGAATGAGCCACACTTGCCATCATCCCAAGGAAAGCTGCATTTACTTCCCAAGTCTGAGAATTTCCTCTCTGTCACCCTACAACTTTATTTTCCTTTGTCCACTTGGTGACATGTTTGTTTACATTAATAAAATTGATGAAACTTACAAGGAAAAAAAATTGCACACTCCCAGTTCATCCAATGATTATGTGGACAACAGCATTCAAGGAAAAGTTCCTCTGTATAAAAACTCATTTAAACTATTAAAATTGCTTTTACAAGAAGTATGTACCTAAGTAATGCATGACAGTCCCAGGGAGGCTTCATTTTCCTCTCCTGGAAAGTAGAGTCTTTCCAACCTGATGAAATACAGTGAAATGTAATTATACATTGAACATTTCACTAATTAGAAATCACTCATATGGAGAGAAACACATCAATGTTACTTTGGGTGGATGGCAATGCTATTACCTAACTTTCTTGAAGTAAATTATTGATTTTTTTTTTTTTTTGGTTTGTTATGGCTAATCGTTCTTATCATGGTTTTCTCTAATGATTGCTAAGATACTTGTCTTTCATTTTGAAATTTTCTTAACTGCTTCAAACTCTCCAAAATCATTTACATCATGATTCAAAACAGTAGCAAAATGAAGATCGTTTTATGGTTCAGGGTCACAGCAGGAGGAAGACTGACAACCCTGCTCTAGATCCTAGAGCCTT
The DNA here is from genome assembly GCF_903995425.1 of Onychomys torridus. Classification (NCBI taxonomy): domain Eukaryota; kingdom Metazoa; phylum Chordata; class Mammalia; order Rodentia; family Cricetidae; genus Onychomys; species Onychomys torridus. Next base: position 38,710,439 of record NC_050443.1, read on the forward strand.
GCTGCACTCTGACCTCTCCAGCAATTCTTTTAATGACACACACAGGAAGCTGCCAATCTCACCACACCATCTGCGCTTGTCCCACTGTTACTCAAGAAGGCTCTATTTTGAATTTTCTCTCTGATTCTGGGATGACAACCCCATTTCTCATTAAGAATTCACTGGTTGCTATCCAGTTCCCTCTACACAAGTCTGGGTTTCACTTAGGTTCCCCCTGCCCCCTTTGCAGTCTTCTGGTTCAATCCAAGGACCTTGTGTATGTCAGGCAAGTGTTCTCTGTTCTACCCCTCCTAGTTTTTCTGAGATAGAACCTCACTGTGTCACTTAGGCTGACTTCCTGAGTGGCCTAGACTGCGCTTGAACTTGGGTTCCTCTGCATTTATCTCCCAAGTGCCAGGATCATAGGTGGAACCCAGCATGCTTGCTTTAGTATGTATGACTTCATCTCTATAACACTAATATCTTCCTAGGTTTCAGGGTTACATGTATTAAAGTGAAATGCTACTTAAATATATTATATCTTTTATTCATTATATCCCAAACCATTGTCACCTTCCTGTATATGCCTTAGCTAATGGATGTCTTAAATAGCTACCTTTGTCATAGATATTTATAAGGTTGATCATGAGTACATTCTGGTAGTTATTATGTTGTCTTACACTTTCGACACTTTGGTAATGAGTTGTTTTTAATTACTTATTCTTCTAATCATTGACTATCCCCCTCTTTCCCACACCTTTCCAACTCCTAAAAATCTTTATCCCTCTCACTTCCTGTCCTGTTAAATCACATTGTAAACTCAAGGTATTCATTGTAACTTTTGACAGTGTGATGGCTGTTCTTGTTGGTCAACTTGATTATACCTGGAATTAACTAAATCCCAAGGGACTGCGTATACCTATGAGGGATTATTTGAATCTTTTGAGGTGGTAAAGTCCATCTTCAATTGGGACCACACCTTCTGGTGACAGCTCTTTGCCTGCTTGCCCTCACTTTCACTGGCAGGTTCATTCCTTCACTAGAATTGGAGTCTACTCTTCAGGACTCCAGCTTATACTAAAGGTGAGCTGAGATATTGGGTCTCTTAAACTGAACGACTACTGGATTCTTGGACTTTCCATCAGGAGACAGACATTGTTGGAACAGTCAGAACACTACCTGCCAGTCTAATAAACTCTCTCTGTGTGTGTGTGTGTGTGTGTGTGTGTGTGTGTGTGTGTGTGTAGAAAAGATGTTAGGTAGATAGATGATAAATAAATAAGCAGATGATAGAAAGATAGATGATAGATAGATAGATAGATAGATAGATAGATAGATAGATGATAGATTCATTCTATCAATTCTGGTTTTTTAGAGCATACTGAATAATACAGGCTGTGTGGCTATGTGGAGGTGGTAGTCTCTTTTCTGATCATCCATCCACACAATAACACAGGGAATGTGTTACTAACCATCATGTGAAGCTAATGCATGAGCTTTTTCATGCAAAACTTTGCTTTTTACAGGCTTGTAAACCAATCTGAGGTGGTGGAGAGCTTCTAGAAGCTACTTTTAAAGTGAATTTCTATGCCTCTAGTTGGTATGTGGCACGGAGATGTGGTGTGATAAAGGGTCAGACAGTACTGCCCACAGCAGAGACTGAGGGGTAGTGGAGCAGTGTGTCTTAGAATGTGATAGACATTAGAAACAAACTCTAAAGAAGATTGGAGTGAAATTTAAATGCCTGTGTTCTGAAATTCTATCCTGCAAAATTTGCTATTTTAGGAATATCCCAATTGATTTTTTCTGATGAACTTCACCAAGAATTATTTTTACTAAGTCACCAAGGAATTGATTTTTAATCATTATTGGTCTCTTTTTTTCTTTCCAAAGAGCACTTCTTGGTGCTTGTACTTCAAGCCTGTCAATGACCTTGCCTAATATAGTGAAGAAAGGAGCCTTAACATCAGCCCTTGGGGAGAGGCACAATATGAGAAGTACATTCAAAGTAGTTTACATTCTTATCCCCTTTATAAAGTGACCCTTTTCAGCAAAGAAATTGTGCATCAAGTCTCTGGGCCTACCTATTGATAAATGGTGACCATGCTGGCGAGAAGAGGGTTCCAGCCAGAATCTGACCCTCAGTCATACAAGACCATGACCAAATGGGTGATGTTTTTTAGGAGTCCCAAGTATGGTTACTAAGAATCTTAGCTTTTATTCCTTACTGCCCTCTGTAGAAACAATCCTCCTTTAAAGGGTAAATCATGCTTGTGTTGGGTCAGTTCCACTGCACTTGGAGTAAATTTACAGTTTGGCTAGGCCTCCTAAGCTGTTAGTACTGTCCAGGTGACTTTACTTTTCTAATGTGAGTGAGTCCTTCATACACAGTACACAATCTGAATCTTCAGACAGTAACTTCTCATAAGGTTCTTGATGTTGAAGTACCATTTATAAACATCAGTTGACCTTAAAGTCTCCTCTCCTCTGGAGTTCAATGAGTCACTAGCATCTTTTGATGTTAGATCACTCCCATCTGTTCTGTATTTGTATAAATGGCATGAGTATTATCTCCTAAGCAGTATTTCACTCCTGTGAGGTCCAGATGGTAGGTAGGACTGAGATCTGATAAAAGATGACATTTCTCATGGGTAAAAAGGCTTCACCACAATCTGGAATCAAGTTGTAGGTAGCATTTCTAAATTTGGGATAATGGGATTCTTGCTAATTTCTATGTCATTCAAAGGTTTGGCCACTATGTGACTTTCAGAATATAACAAACATAACTTTTAGGATTTATAAAGTTATGTGGTCTCAGTAACCACTTACATGCTGTACTGTGTGTACATTATAAAAGCAAATATAATATATGCATACATAATATTCCCCTTTACAATCATCAGCTGGATAACATTTTGCTGACTTCTTCCTTCTGCTAATGATCTTATACCAATTCTTGATTACTATGGCCTTATGGACAACAATTTAAAATTTCATCTATACACAACCTTCACTGTTTTCTAAGTGATAATGGTTTAGATATGAAGATGTTTCTATCTGGAGTTATTGTCAGACATATTCTTGACTACCTCAGACAGCCTTTTCATGACCACAGCTATAACTCGGAAAGTATCATTTGCTTTATTAACATCTGTATTTTTAGTGTACTTTAATCAATTGAAATCCTATTGCAGAAGAATGTCTCATTATTCTGGTATATGTGTCCCACTTGAATGTGACAAAATTCTTCTAAGTTTCCAGCATCCAGACAAACTTCTTATATTTGTGATTATCTAAGTACCACATCCAAATGTACAGATAAAAGCACATAGATGTGAGCAGAACAAGAGATAAATGTTTCACTTAACAATTTGAAGAATTAGAAGACTAATTGGAGAGAGAGTAGTACGTCTATAGTCCAAAATGATCAAAACATCTGGTTCATTTCTATAATCTTACTGCCCTGGAGGCTGAGGCAGAAGGATCACAAATTCTAGGCAAACACGGTCTACATTTAAAAAGACCCTTTCTAGAGAAACAAATAAATACAGCTGGTGAGATGGCTCATCAGGTAAATGTGCTTGCCTTTCAAGCCTGATGAGCTGAGATCAGTCTCTGCATCCTATGGTAGGAGAGAACTGATTCCCAAATGTTGTTCTCTAACCTCCACATTTGAGCCATGAAACTTGTGCACCTGTGCTCACACATACACACACACACACACACACACACACACACACACACACACACACACACTTTATGTAAATAAACAATAAAAGTAAGCATGATATATATTTTTAAAAAATAACAACCAAACAGTTTAAGGCTGGAAAGGACATCAGTGGAGATTTTATACACAAAAGTCCAGAACTAACACAGCTCAGATGACCAAAATTATTCAACAAATGATCCCTTAGGAAGTTAGGACCCATTAGATTTTTGTCTGAAAAGTGATATAATTCTCATACAACTATATGATCTAAAAAAGTTGTTCTTTCCATGAACATGTGTGTCTCTACACTGTGGAATCTGCAGAAATGTGTGTGTGTGTGTGTGTGTGTGTGTGTGTGTGTTTCAGAATTTAGAATCAACAATTTAGTCGTATGGGGGAAGCTCATTTGGAATTAGAGAACTCATAGAAAAGCCACCCTCTGTCAACACTGATGGATGTTCAGTGTTTACAGATAGATAATGAAAAGATAAACATCCCACTCGCAAAAGGACAGTGCTATAAGATCCAGTGTGAACTTTAAGATACTCTCTAAGGAAATACGCATATGTTCTTTTGGCACAGTAAGTGAAAAACCACACAGTATTCTGAAAATGTCCAATGTTTTAGAAAAGAATAATGAACAGTTTCATGATTTGATGAGTTGAAGTGACTGATCTCTCAAGAACAATGACTTCAAGCATTAAATATGTCTAAACTTGTCAAAAATCAGGTGTCCATAAGTTTATAGATTTATATCTGTGTCTTTGTACCAGGCTTTTTCTTTGGGGCCACCAACCAGCTCCCAAATCATGACAGAGACTTATTATTAGTTATGAATATTCAGCTTTAGCTTGGGCTCATTTCTTTCTAGCGCTTATAAGATTCTGTTTCTCTCCATCTGCGCTTTACCTTTCCTTCCTTCTGTTTATTTTACTTTCATTGCTTCTCATATTTGCCTGAGGACTGCCTGGCTTCTGGCACTGAGCATGTCCCTCTCTTTCTCCCTGTTCTCTTCTCCTTCTTCTCTCTTCTCTTTCCAGATTCTTCCTCTTACATATTCTCTCTGCCCACTAGCTCCCCTATCCACCTCTGGCCTAGCTACTGGCTGTTCAGCTTTTTATTAGAACAATCAGATGCCGTAGGCAGGCAGGGTGAAACAAATGCAAAACATCTTTACATAATTCAAACAAATATAGCACAAGCAAATGTACTGCATCCTTACATTGTTAAATAAATGCAGCATAAACAAATGTAACACACCTTTACACAGTTAAAGTAATATGCCACAGCATCAACAAACATAACACATCATTACGTAGTTAAACTAATTTTCCACAACAGGTCTGATTTTATGCCAATCCTATGTGGTTTTTATTACTATGTCTCTGTAGTAGAGCTTGAAATCAGAAATTATGATACCTCTAGCAGTTTTGTTTTGTTGTTGTTGTTGTTGTTGTTTTTTATTGCACAGGATTTTTTTTTTTTTTTTTTTTTTTTTTTTTTTTTTTTTTAGCTATCATGTTTCTGCTTGTTCCCCCCTCCCCCCCTGAGAAGTTGAGTATTGTTCTTTCAAGGTCCGTAAAGAATAGTGTTGGGATTTTGATGGGGAATGCGCTGAATCTGAGATTGCTTTTGGTAAAATGACCATTTTTCCTATTTTAATCCTACTGATCCATGAGCATGGGAGATCTTTCCATTTTCTGATATCTTCTCCAATTTCCTTTTTCAAAGACTTGATGTTCTTGTTATACAGGTCTTTAACTTGCTTGGTTAGAGTTACATCAGGGTATTTATATTGTTTGAGGCTATTTTCAATGGTGTTAATTCCCTAATTTCATTCTCGGCCCATTTATCATTTGTATATAGGAGAGCTACTGATTTTCTTTTTGAACCCAGGGCCTTGCACTTGCTAGTCGAGCACTCTACCACTGAGCTAAATCCCCAATCCTTTAAAGGGATTTTTTTCTTTTTCTTTTTTTTTTTTTTTTTTTTTTTTTTTTGGTTTTTCGAGACAAGGTTTCTCTGTGAGGCTTTTGCGCCTTTCCTGGAACTCATTTGGTAGCCTGGGCTGGTCTCGAACTCACAGAGATCCTCCTGCCTCTGCCTCCCAAGTAATGGGATTAAAGGTGTGTGCCACCACCGCCCTTAGTTAATCTTGTATCCAGTTACTTGACCAAAGGGGTTTATCAGCTGTAGGAGTTTCCTGGTAGAATTTGGGGGGTGGCTTATGTATACTATCTGTGAATACAGTATTTTTATTTCTTCCTTTGTAATTTATATCCTCTTGATTTCCTTTAGTTGTCTCATTGTTCTAGTTAGAACTTCAAGTACTATATTGAATAGATATAGAGAATGTACAACTTTGTCTTATTCCTGATTTTAGTGGAATTGCTTTAACTTTCTCTCCATTTAATTTGATATTGGCTGTCAACTTGCTGCATGTTGCTTTTATTATATTTAGGTATGTCCTGATGCTGAGGCATTATTGTATTAGGGTTCTTATTAGACTGGCTTACAGGCTGTGGTCTGAGTAGTCCAACAATGGCTGTCCCCTAACAGAAAGGCCAAGGATCTGGTAGTTGTTCAGTCCTGGAGATTGGATGTTTCAGCCGCTGCAATCTTGTGCTGGAGTTCTTAGGAAGTCCTGGAGAGCTGCCAGTTTCCAGTCTCTTGTTGGAATCCCAATGCATGGGTTGTAACATCAGCAAAAAACTGCCTCAGGATCATGACTTGCCAGTGAACACTAGGGCAAACAGGCAAAACACAAAATCTTCCTTCTTCCATGTTCTTTTATGTGGGTTGCCTTCAGAAGGTGTGGTTCAGATTAGGGTGGGTCTTCAGACCTCAAATGAGCCTGATTTAGGATGGGTCTTCTGCTTCAAATAATCCAAGCAAGATTATAATTATCCCCTCATAGCTGTACGCAGCTGCCTGGGGTTTAGTTAATCACAGATGTAGTCAAGATTAGCTATCATATCACAATAATGAATTCCTATGCTGAACATTTTTTTTTTTGAAACTTAAATCTTTGCCCTCATCCTCAGCTATCCTAGAAGTGATGTTTTAGTTTTTAACTCAGCACATCTTTCATATCCCCGATTGCCCTCTGAGCTAATTTAGTTGAAAGATTTCCCAGAAAATTAGAAGCTCAGTTCATCCTTTAAATTGATTTCTAGTTGTGTTTTGGGAGGATCATTAGCCTTTGACACCTATAATAAACAGGAAACAAGTCACATGGTTATGTAAACAAACTTATTTCTGTATTATTTAATTTTTTGAAAGATTATGTAGAAAATAGAAAAATCAGGAAATCAGTCCTTTATTATGAAGTAGTAACTTGCTAAGACAGCCAAATAAGCTTTCGTTTTAACCTCTTTGTTTCTATTTCACAGTAGTATAGTTATGATATTGAGGGTGTTTGTGCCTGGCAGGTTCTGTTAGAGGGTAGGATGAATAGTTGTCTTTGTTGAATGGAAACAGGCATCTGTAATTCTAGTTTCTATCATTTTGTCAGCTGAAGCATGAAAAACTTATGAAAGAAACTTGGGACACATCTGTCTGCATCTCTCCTGACACCATGATATATTCCAGGGCTATTGGAGTATATAGGCAAGAATTACTCAGATTATAAAATAAGGAATGGCCTTGTTGAGAGATGATCATGTGATACTGAGCATTCGGGGAGTAGACACTTAAAAGACTATGATAGTTGTAACTTTAATAATGGTAAATTATGAGTTAACTATTGTGCCTTAGAAGCCTAAAAACAGCTTTTCAGGGTGGAATGATGTGCATTTTGAGCTGGGTATGTGAATGACAAGGAGGACATGACTGTTCCTGCCTATGGTTGAGGAGAGGATTTTCTTGAAGATATAAGGGAGAGGACAGCCAGAGACATCTGAAAGAATCCAGACTGATGATGGACAGCAGAATAGACAGGGCCATAACAGGGGAGAAAGAAGGGTAAAGCAAGAAAGGAAGAGAGAAGAGGGGACCAGGAGAGGGAGAAGACCTAAGAGAACACCTGGCCAGAATGGCTAGTTATGTAGGGGAAAGAAGCTGGGGAAGGGAAGCAAAGCTCAGAAACTGGAGAGGTTTAGGGTGTGGGGTGCAGGGGAAGAGGGGAGCAGAGAAGCCGGTACTTTGTAACCCCTAGTTGTGATGCTGAGCCCCGCAGCTGGAGGTATGCTTTGGTATGTTAAATAGGCACCACAGTTAGCCATTTATCCTGAGTTTCTTTGGGAGCTACAGTCTGAGAGCACAGGAGAAAAGAACTAGGGTATAAAATGCATCACTGACTAGCACACCTCCATCCCCTTGAGTTTACTATATATATCTTAAGTGATATTTTTTCCCTTTTAACTTCTTAATGCTCTTTGGTATGCTTCTTAGCAATCTGGGACAAAGCAAACAGTTTCTGATTGCCTTCCAGAGAGTAGAGCTGTGCCAACGAAGGTGCTATGATCCTTGCATTTCCTATGAGCATTATTTATCCATAATCACTTATTGGAGATTATGTTTGTTTTGCATAATCTCCAATAAGATTAATAAGTGCATAAGGACACTGACACTCTGAAATCTTAAAGGATATGCCCATTACTGCAAAATTGATGACAAATCAAAGAGGTTCTACTGAACTCCCTGGGTCTTCACTTTTTTTTTTTTTTTTTTTTTTTTAAGGAAAGAGGACATACTCAAGTACTTATCACCATGATATGAAAGTTTCCATTCAAATTGGAGAAAAAAAGTAAAATTTGGAATTGGGAATTTAAATTTGTTAATATCAGATATTTACTAATGCTCAGGAATGTATTAAATTTCTAGGGCAAACGTGATTGCCAACAATAAGAATATAAAAACACCAATTATAGTAATTATTCTATTGCTATGTCATAATTTATCACGTTTATAGTCTTATATAAGATAAAGACTCATGTTGCTTCATATGATATGTACCAACAAGTTGGTAATTGCATTTAGAAAAGGAAAGAGGGTAAAGCTACCATATCCGTTGATATTTAGAAAACCATGGCAGTGGTCAAGTTGAGAGGCACAGGAAGTGCAATTTGGAAGGAATGGCAGAATAATAGGAGTGTTTAAATGTCTTAAATACAGAATATAAAACATAGAAGACAAACCAAGTTTTGAAAAGAAGGTATCAAAATATTTTTAAATGTGACACTGTAAATTATGTGCTTTTTTTTTTTTTTTTTAAGTGTGATGTACAAAATAACAGGAAATATCTTAAGGTCCCAAGATTCCTACCTTAGTATGTGCACACCTCACCTGTGGTGAAAGCTAAGACATAAGGGATGCTGTTTCTGTTATTAGATGGCTAGGTGACAAAGGCAGAGAGATGGTTTAGCTTTGTAATCATTTCGGTTTGGTTCATGGAACAGGTAGATGGTCCTAAATGTGTTGTCCTAGTCAGGCAAAGCCTTCCAGAGACCAAGTGGCAGGGGCACTCTCTTCTGATAGCTTTGAAAGAACTCCTGTCACCCTCAACACAAATGGGGCCAGACTCAGAAGCCACTAATCACCTCTCTGTTTCTCTAGCCAGCACAGTGCAGTTTTCAGTGGCTCACTGAGCTCAGTTCATTATGTGAAGCCAAAGACTGTATTTTTCAATCGATAAGATCTAGTTTCACGTGTCCATGAGATCTGGGATCAGTCATAGCATTTCAAAAACAGAGCTTCTGCAAAAATACTAAAAGCATTTTTATGAAGTCAAGATAGAGGGCATTTACAGCAGATTCCCCACACTGTTCTTTTAACTTTTCTTAGAACTGTGAAATTAAGTGAAAACAATTATTCTTGAAGGTAAGCCAAATCAAGCCCAACTCGGATACACACCCCAAAGGAGGATGCGGTAGCTTTCCTAATAGGAGATGTCAGTCTCCAGAATGTCTCTTTTCTGTTCCACACAATTTCCAAATAAGGTTAATAGTATAGGAAAACAATGTGTACAGGCAGTTAAACAGGAAGCTCAAATGCTAAAGTAAACGGAAACTCAACCCCCAGTGAGGGGATTGTGGGCAAACAACAGCAAAAGCTGTGAGACAATAGATGGGACATGCCAAAAATCAATAAATCAGAGCATAAATATTCACAGGAATCAACAAGGAACTCTGAGGTTTTAAACAAAGCACCGTATTCAGCTTCAGAGGCAAGAAAAGACCCCCACACTCCTATAGTAAACTATGCTATGATAATGTTTCCATGTGTATTCCATCCAAAGTTCAACATGTCTATTTAAACTCTTCTAAAAGATATATTTAAAAGGCTTATGTTTAACTATCTAGATTTTAAAATAAATATTATAGATTCTGTTTTAAAAGTTCCTAAGGGGCTGAAGTAATTCAACTTGAATCTAGGCTTATAAAAAGGAATGAGTGATTGTTCTTTCTCTTAGAAACCAGCTACAAAAGGAAAACATGTTTTATGGTGACATGAAACAACAAGAGCAATAGATTTGGGGAATTCAAACAGCAGTTTTAATTTTTTACTAGAGGAAAAAAATCAAGAAACTGAAAAAATAAAATACGCAACTAGATAATCTTTCAAAAAATCCTACTGATGAACAAAGAGCTCCATTCTCACAAAGCAAGAATTTATACACAGGGTTGGTTGGATGGGCACATACCTTATCGAGGACTACGGGGTTCCAGCCCCTCGATAGTACCCTCCCAGGGTCCAGAAAGAATTTACAACCAGCTGATAATTAATCTTTGATGAAAAGAAATGAATCTATGTACACGAAACTCCTTAGTTCATACACTTTATTATTCTGTGATAGGTTTCTCTCTACACAGCTTCTATTCTGCTTTCATGTCTAGCTCCTTTCTTGTCCAATTTCTCTCTGTATTTATCTACTGTACCCTCTAGGTTCTATCTTAATTCCTTCATCTAGTTCTGCCCCTTCTAGGATCTCATCCATCTGGTTCTTTCCCCTATCAGCTCCTCTCCCATCTCCTTCTCTCTCATCTGGCTCTTCCTCATCTTCTGTCTCGTTCCTCTAGTACTCTCTTCTAGCCCTTCAATCTAGTTCTTCCCCATCTCAGTTTGTTCCTTTCAAGTTCTTCCCCATTTAGTTCTTCTATTCTCTTTTCTCTTCTCTGTCCTGTGCCCTGGAAGTCCCAACATAAAAAGGGAAGGTCCGAGCTAAATTGTGTAAAGCTATTACTTAATGTCCACCTGACCTAGGTGGTGTCCCCTTGTATAATTTACCTTAAGTCACGAGACTTGTATGTGGGCTATTATCACTGTTATCCTCAGAAGTTGGGTGCCCACCTGGGCGGCGTTTCCTGTAGTCTTTGAAAGTGGCTAAGGGAGATATCTGATTCCAGAGAAAGCCTTTCCTGAGGCTGTTCTCCAAATACCTGGAATATATATGTCCAGAGAGTGATCAATCCATACTGTTACCCCTTCTTAGGGAAAAGTCAATAGGGAAAAGTCAATTGGGAAAACTATGAAGGTGTGTAGTGGGTAGCCATTCCAGCCTTGGCCTGGAAGTTCCAACCCCCATTGAGGCTTCGGTAATGGTCATGCCTACAAGGAGGGGGCTGAAAGAGGACGCTGAAGACACAGGATCCAAATGAGAGGGAGCTCTTGGTGCCCGGACCCTGGACACTGGAGGTAGACCGAGCAGAGTTCTCCAGAGAACACCACCAGACTGCGCCATACCTTTGCCAGACCCTACAACCTACCTATCCCTTCATTTGTAAGTTACCCCACAAAATAAACCTCCCTTGTAACTACATGGAGTGGCCTTAATAATTTAACCACTAAAGGCACACATGATTTTTATAACAGAATACAGCTGGTATATAACAAGCCAAATAACACCAAAAACTCCTTGGAATTTGGCTTCCTCTGGAGGAATTCCCTGATCCCTCCAGGTAGTGACTTTGCCATAACCAGCTGAGTTCTTATGATATAAGATATATATCATAAGATATATGAGATATATATATATATATATATTGCCCGCAGCAATACCTGTGATTCTAACACTTGGGTGATCTAGGAAAGTAGATCAGGAGTTCAAGCCTAGCCCAGACTCAATGAAAGCCTGTCTCAAAGTAGCAATAATAACAAACAATAAATAAAACCCCAAAACAAAACGACACCCTCCACATCCAGAAAGTATTGTACTAAATTCATTCATCAAAAGGTTAAATCCCTTTTACAAAGGCAATGTTGTACATTTAGAGCAGCAAGAAAAAAGTAATTAATGTAAAATTATAGACCTACCTGAGTATGATAATATAAAAGATAATTAAGCATTTTAATAAAGGGAAATCTTGTTGCATTTTTAATGGAATGTTTTCTCAAGCATTTGTGAAAAAAAATTCTGGAAGAATTTTAAATGTTTGAAGGTTCTAATATTACAAATAGAAGGAGTATCTTCAAAATATGGGGTTGCAACTGGATTCAAGATGGCAATTAGGGATGGTGAGATTGGTCAGTCAGTGAAGGCACGTGCTGCCAAGCCTGACGACCTGAGTTGGATTCCTAGAACTCAATTGGTAGAATAAGAGAACCAACTCACATAATTATTCCCCTGACGTCCAGGAACGCGCGCGCGTGCGCGCGCACACACACACACACACACACACACACACACACACACACACGCACACACACACGGACACACACACAGACACACACACACGGACACAATACTAAATTTAATAAAAATTATTTTTAAAAATTGCAACACAACTAAGCAAGAATGAATGGATGATTACTATTTTGGCTGAGACCTCCTGGCTTTCAACATAAAAATAAAACAAAACAAAATACATCTTTCACTTAAAGGGAAAAAATTAAGCCAAATATGAGTGACCACGGAAGGTGAATACAGATTTTATACAATCTAGATATTTACCAAGTTGTCACAAGGATGTTAGGTCACACACAGCGGTGGGCAACTAAGCCAAAGCTAATTTGACTCTGAGCTGGCAACAGTCCAGCTATCCACAGTCCTTGAAGTTTTAATCAATCAATCAGCTTTTTAGAATTTTTAATTAGCTGCTGGGTTTTTTTCCCTTTGAACTTCAGTTGACAGAGATGGAGATGTCAAGTGTGATAGCCTTCAGCTGTGGAGCCCGCAGAGGTGTGTGCAGGATTGTGAGTGAGCCCATCCTCCCCTGCCTTTGCCTGCCACCCCAGGACACAGTACAGGAATGAAATTCAAGTTGGATTTTTCTAGTTCCACCTTGACTTCTTCTCCCCCATTCCTGCCTCACCCAGCTGCTCGTTATAATTTAACTTTTCTACATATAAGACATAACTGGGACCCTCAACCTAAAGACAGAATTTTTATTTTTAAATATATATTTTAGAGAGTTTGAGATAGTCTTTTTTTCTTCCCTGTATATCAGGGGAAACATAAAGTCATGGTTTTATATTTAACAATTAAACTCAGTTTTTACCTAGAAATATTGTTTCTGTGTAAGACATATCGTGTCCTAAGTGCACTTTTGGCTGATTTCCAGGAAGCCATCTGAGCTTTTGAAACTTGTCTTTCTGCAGCTGGAAGAAGGGATGGAGCAGCCATCTTTACAGTGGAAATGACCTTGATGTCTGCTTTTCTCCTCTGATCACTTCAAGAAAATTGGGCTGTAGCTCAGGCTCAGGATAAATCAATAAACACTTTAAAGTGGAATTGGGTTATCTGAACACTAATTTTATGCCCTGAACTGATGTCTAGGTGAAAAATAGATCCTGTTTTCTCTAACAGACTTACAGAGTGAAACCTATTTGATGATTTTTGAAATTTGTAATGTCAGGTTTTCAACACTGCTGCTGTCCAGAGAACGGAAAACATCTCAACTTTTCTAACAAACTTAATGGCTGTTTTAGGGAGCATGGATGATTTAGGTTATTGTTACAAACCCATAGAGCAATCACAGAGTCAAATTCTTCACACAATTGCTCTAGTCTGGAATTTTTCTGTTATGTACAGCATGCTGGAAACACTGAATGCTCAGTGCCAGATTAGCTCAACATGGAAGATTTTCAAAGTAGAACTAATATGGATAAATAGAATACTACTTTTTGGTCCATCATTCATTACCAATGCCCTAGATTTGAATAAAAATTACTGTTTGTTTTTTATAGCTAATTTTACCATGTAGCTGTCAAAGTAGGGAGAATAGAGAATAGTTTTCAGTCTTTCAGGGAGATGTTCAAAAACCGTCTGAGGACATTGATGTATCAATATCCCTGTTCTCCAAGAACTCTTATTTCCTAAGAAATATTTATTTTATTTAATAATATTATTTGTGCTGGGTGGTGGTGGTGGCACATGCCTCTAATCCCAGTACTCAGGAGGCAGAGGCAGGCGAACCTCTGTGAGTTCAAGGCCAGCCTGGGCTACAGAGTGAGTTCCAGGAAAGGCACAAAGCTACACAGAGAAACCCTATCTCAAACACTGCCCCCCCCAAATAATAATATTATTATTTGTGTCTATGAATGTGGGGTATTATGTGGGGAGGGCAATCATGCCACAGTGTATCTGTAGAGTTGAATGTATCAGTGTTGGGTATTATGTGTTTAGGAGTATCCATGCCACAGTATGCCCATTCAAGTGAGAGGACAGTTAGTGTCCTTGTTCCTCTCTGACCATTTCTGTGAGTTCCACTGATAGAACTCAGACGGGCAGGCTTGCATGCAAAGAGCCTGTACCCTCTGAATCATCTAACTGGCCTTTATTCTAAACCTTACTGCATACAAAAACTAATAAAATGTTAATAGGAGATTTTAATTTCCCATATCTTTTATCCCATATCTCCTAACATAATTGAAAGAGGTTACAAAAAAGTGAAGTAATACTGGTTTATCAAAGAAATTCTTTTTCCATTTTACATACCAACCACAGTTCCCCTTTCTCCCCTCCTCTCGCTCAACTCCCACCCCACCCCATCCACTCCTCAGAGAGGGCAAGGTCTCCCACGAGGAGTCTACAAATTCTGGCTTATCAAATTGAGGCATGGCCAAGCCCCACTCCCTTGTATCGAGGCTGAGCAAGGGAATGGGCTCCAAAGAGCCAGTTCATGCTTTAGAGATAAATCCTGGTCCCACTGCCAGGGGCCTCACAAACTGCCCAAGGCACACAAGTGCCACCCACATTCAGAGGGCAAAGAAATTTTAAGAAATGTAGTTTTTGTAGACTAAAATTTTTCTCCAAATTGCAAATAGATGACTGACACACTTAGGAAAATCTCATTGGTAACGTATTCATGGTTTGTTGGAGGTTTTTACCTCAGTGGATGTCTTGTGGATGTTTTTTCAGATCCCTAAGCATTACCTAGAATATAGGAACGTGAGTGTTTCTGTTAGTAATACAGTGTCCTTACAATGGGAATTTAACAACACGTTCAAGACAGTGATTCTTAATCCCAACATACAGAAAGATGGATTTGTTAATGTAAACAGGACTACGCAATTTTACATGAGGCTGAGGAAGCATTAATCTTTCCTTAGTTTCCCAGATTATTCAGCTCATTAAACTTCTCATTGACTTTAGGAAACAAGTAACTATACAACATTATAAAAGATAGATGTGTAAAGTTCACAGTGAATACAAAACCATCTCCTGTTCCTAAAATATATATCAAGTATGTTCATTTTTATCTACTTCCAATATGAGCATTTTAACATAAGCTTCCTCCTCTGCTGCCTGGCTCTACTATAAGACCATTCTGCAGATTTCATGTCAAGTTTCCTCCACACTCTTTGATACAATCCCTCAAAATATTGAGCACAACAAGTGACATGGCCTTCAGTTATTTTGTCCTAGAGTAGCCAAAAAACGATGAAATAAAAACTGAAAAGTGGTACCTTCTCAGATCTGCTGTATTGCAGGCTCTGTCTGACCTGCCAGCTTAGATCAGGGTACCTTGTCCTCATTCAAAGTGTAGTTGACCCTACACTGGACTGTTCCAAGCTCAGGGATTTCTCCTATGTTTTCACTGCTGCCTGCTTGAATACAAGTGGGTTTTCTCACATTCTAAATCACATTTTAGCAGCGGCATCCCTGATCCTTCCATGCAGGGTTTGCCTGCATGCTTTGTCTCAGTGTTATTTGTTTATTTTAAATCTAGACTCAAGCACATATATGTACATATAACTCAAACACATATGCAGATATCTCTATTTAGAGAAAGACTGAAATAGGGAGACTAACTAGGAGACAAACAGGCATCTACTTTTGTTTCTCTGCTTTTGGCTTGCTAAAAATTGCTAATTTTAGGAAGACAAGGACTGGGTGTGTTTTATTCTTTAAATCACCTCTAGTATTTGTAAGCTCTCAACACATTTCAAAAATGTTTCTCACAAAGAATGAACAAAAATAATGCACCAATAATGACGATCTAATTTTATCAGGGTGGATAAAGAGCTGTAAAGCAAACTTCAGGAATTTCAATTAAAAAGCATTTCAATTCTAAAAGTCATGCCAACCAAGCCACTACAGTATCTGCTATAGAAACTTGGCCTAGAATTCTTCTCTGGCACCTCAATTTGCTTGGTGTCATTGTAAACAAAATTGTATCAGGAAGCATTGTCTGTATCACATGAAATATGTCCCCAAGTGTTTCTGTTCTACTTCATAGCTCCAAGTCTTCAATATTATTTACTTCAAAACATGGACCAAATACTTAAGTGATTAAGTGCTTAGATAAACAGCTACTTTAACTATGTTGATTAAGTCTGAAGTGCATAAGAGAAGAACAAAGTCAGTTCAGAGGCATGACTTTCAGAAAATACAGGGCATTTCCCAAATAAATTCAATCTTGTCAAAGGAGAGGCAAATTTACTTTTAAGAGAGTTCATATCATTACCAGGAAACATTTACTCATCTTGAAAAGTATTTTTCTGAAAAGTATGATACCAAGTTGTACCCAAGCACTGAGCTTGCTGTACAGACAAAGAGCCATCACTACCCCCATCTTGACATATGCCATGTCCTCTAGTTAAGAGATTAACATAAAGGATATTTTACTTCTAACTTCTAATCTAAGGGGTGATTTCAGTAACTGCATATGCAGAATCCCCACTGCTAACCAGGTTCCTTTTCATTGGGTTATAAAATGAAATGTGTTAGTTGAAGAGACTTTTTGTCACAGGGTGATAGTAGGTATCATCGGAGATCAGAGATGAGAGTCTGCCCTTGAGTTCAGACCTGAAGAGTTGAGCTACTCATAGCACTGCCTGCTCTTCTCACTAGGTGCTTGATTCTCTTGTGATACATTAAGTAATCAGAGCCTGGTGATCTTCAATAAAGACAGTAATGCAGTGCATTCTGACAAAACAGCAAAAGACTGAAAAGTCTTCTATACTATTTTAATCCATTTACTGTTCCATTAAAAACTATTAACTAGCCTTTTCTCTATAACAAGCACTCATGTCCCAGAAGTTTCTCAATTAAAACCACAGTCCAAACTCTCTTTATGGTGTTACATTGTATTGATTTTTCCCATTTCGGGATTTTTAAAATAACTATTCTAAATGCTTTATTTTAAAAGATATACTAATGTCCAAGTTGCATTTCCTCCATTCTTTTTGTGAAGGACTTAACTAATAGATCCTGTGTCTGACCTTTAAGAGAACCGTGAGATACTGAAGTCACACTTGGAAAAGCGATTCCTCAGCATGCACCTGTCATGACCTATAATTACTCAGTACCCTTAGCTGCTGAGATTGCAATCTCTGCTGTCATGGTTCCTATTGCAAGAAAGTCAGCCCCTAGTCGTAAAGGTGGTGTCAATGTTATTTGCCACTATATAGGCAGAACAAAAAGTTGCTGAACCTCTGTTGAGTTAATAATAGATTAGTGGATATCAGATGCTTATCTGCGTTGGATTACATATGTTGTGCCAGGGTCTAGAAGCTCTTGTCTAATTTTGATAAACTGAATGAAAAGGGGAAAGAGAACATTTGAAGATCTACATTTAGTGTTAAAGTCACATAACTAAAGTTGAAATGAATATGGGAACATGAGATAGAAGTAGGTGAATTGTCAGTGTCAAGAAGTTCTTAGAGAAATCAAGATTTTAAAGTAAACAAGCCTAGTGTGTCAGTAGAGTTGACCTCCATACTACCTGGAGATGTGGGACATGGGGCATGGGATTAATTCCACTCCAAAAGAATCCTGGAAATACTCAAATTTTCAACTTAATCTTCACTCAAGAAGTTTCAAAAGCTGAGTAGAGAATGTCCTGAGATTCTCAGTGTCATGTGTTATGCCTTTCTTCATCCTTTCATCTTTTTGTCTGAAAATTAACAAGTCTTTAAGCACTGGTTACAATACCAAAAGACAAATCCTTGACAGCGTAGATCCATGTATTACTTCCTGAAGAGTGTTGACTGGGTGTGGTGTTAACTGTGTAACCATTCATCCTGATCCAAACATAAGAAAGGTGGAACTTGGACTGTATGGTACATCAAAGAGCAGAATCCCCAAATAATTGAGAAGCTCTTGCTATCGACTTGCACACTTAGTAACTTACCAAGCCTTTCTTTTCTCTAATGAAGTCAAATAACTCACAGCCACGTTATGCTACAATGGGAAGCCTCCTGTGATCACAGTCACGGCTTATTATTATTGCAGCCATCCATACTCATAACATTCCTTCTTAACTTGTATGAAAACCATATAAATATGAACTAAACTCTGTGGAATTTGCACTTTTCTCTCTCTTTACATGATGCATTATTCATGTGAACTTCACAGGATTTCTGGTAAAAGCTACCGAATATGCAGCGTGATATATGTAAGAACCATGCCCCTTTCTAATTAACTTGATGGTGTATTGAGTTATTCTGAAGTGAACTACTTATGTTATCATGCACAAAGGCAAATCAGAGTTAGCCCATGGAAGTTCTAGCTTAAGAGAATTGACAAATGCTTTCACATGAATTTAAATGTTTTGCCTCTTAACTGAAGTATCTGTGAGCTTTCCTTATCTCAAAAATGCAAATCATTTCTGGAAAGATTTCAAAAAGTAATACTTAAATAAATTTGTGAGTTGTTAAGTACTAATACATGGAAAAACAATCTGAAAGGAACTATGAAAATCAGGGAAAGAAGAATGAATATTGAAATATTTTATATTAATATAAATATTGTATATGTTGAATCTATCAAATCAAGATGCATTAGTGATGAGGATAATTTTGTTAATTGTAAGTGGTGACCCATCCTCTGTGTGAGGAGGAAAAGACATTCATTAATCCAAAACATATTAAGAGTCCACTGGACCCAATGGCCTTGGTGACTAAACTGTAAGATGCAGTGAGAATGTCATAGCCATTGTGCTCTAACTACCATCACCTACAAGTAAGACAGGTAGGGACTGAAGGAATAGGAAACAATCACCCAGGAGCCTACCTAGCCAGGTAGGCTAGGTCCTCTGCACACATGCTGTGGCTGTTTAGCTTGGGGGATTTTGTGGGACTCCTAACAGTGGAAGAAGGAATGTCTCTGACTCTTTTGCCTGTCCTTTGGACCCTTTTCCACCTACTGTGTTGCTTCATCCAGTCTCAATATGGGGATTTGTGCCCAGTCTCATTTCATCTTGTTATGCTTGTTATGTTGATATCCCTGTGAGACCTGTTATTTTTCTGAAGGGAAACAGAGGAGCAGTGGGTTTGGGGGAGAGTGGAACGGGGGGAAGGTGGGGGGTGTCAGGATGAATTGTATAAGAAAATAATAAATAAAAATAAAAAGATTAGGAAACATGAGACATCAGAGTTCTGTCTTCCTCTCATTTCTTAACCTGCATACTTATTAACTTCATAAGTGTCCTTATTTCTGAGTTAGTCAACTTAAAACCACTCTAAAAGAATTAGAAGGCTTGGAGATCACAGACTTTTAGAAGTATGGGCTTTCAGAATAACGGGGAAATCACATATGCAGAGTCCTTAACAAGATTAATCTCCTGATTTCTGCACAGCAGTTATTAGATAAGAGGAATTTAATGCTTTTTAGACAATTATCCAAATCTCAAAGAGCACTTTTAGGTGTAGGAAAGTGAAGAGTAGCCCCAGCCTGGGTTCATACCCAAGAACATGAGTATAAGCTAGAATCTTAGACAAGCCAATTTCATCTAAATTGTGGTTATTTGCAAATGGAGGTAAACACATTTTCCTTATGCTTTATCTTAAGAAGCACAAGAGTAAAGTTCCTTGTCAATCATTACCACAGTATTGATCATAGGTTTATTGTCACCCATAACAATGTTTTTTCTAGTTTATGAGATAATACACTGTTAAGAAATGGAGTTAGTAGCTGGGTGGTGGTGGCGGCACATATCTTTAATTCCAGCACTTGGGAGGCAGAGGCAGTCAGATCTCTGAGTTCAAGGCCAGCCTAGGCTACAGAGTGAGTTCCAGGATGGCCTAGGCTACAACACAGAGCAACACTATCTCAAAAAAAAAAAAAAAAAAAAAAAAAAAGGAGGAGGCAAAGGAGCAAATAAAAGAAAATAAAGGAAAGGAAAAGAAAAAGAAATGGAGCTGGCAAGTCCAATGGAGCACTTGACAGGAAACAGAGAGGTTGAGGTCCTCTTCCCAGCCCCCTTACCCACCCCACCCCTAGTCTACCCTTGCAACATCTGCAGTCTAACCCTTAGGACCTGCTGCCACTTGTCCTAATTGTGTGCTTAAAGGAAGGCATACTACTTAAGTCTGGGCAGCACTGCCTTCCCACCAAGGAGGCTCACCCAGGGCACTGTTTCACTTGCTCTGTGAAATCTGTACCTTGGGGCAATCTTTTAAAGAGATTTAAAAACCTTCTGACACATTTGCCATTTAAGCAAGCTGAGTGTGGTTAAAGAAGCAGCATAGGGCCTGGGAGAGACTTCAGAAAGTGTCAAAATAATGAGTCTTGTTCCTTTTCTGCAAGAAGGGCTTCAGCAACTCTCTGCTTTTCCTTATGCATGCCTACAGGCAAGATTTTCCTCTGGACAGTTATTCTCTTTGAGTCTTTCAGAACCTTTTATATGTTTATGTTCCCCTCTTCCTCTTTTTTTTATTTATGCTTTTATTTTGTTTTTCTTCTCTTCTTGTTGTTCTGTTATCAGTGAAGTAGTATGAAATGATAACCTACTATTTGTGAATTATAAGAGGCCATAATGTTCCATGACCATAAATGCTCAGAGTCCTCTGGTACAAGGATACTGTGTTCCAGGGCAGTTCTTCATCTCGGCAGGACTGAGCATGGTACCTTGCCTATAACTGGGGATATGTGGTTTCTCTCCTTTACACATCATTTTTCCCTCAGTAGTGATCACATATCCCTTCCCATTCTCACTCTTGTTTGCTCCTATTCCTGTCCTCCACTGTCTTTGTTTATCTCCTTTAAGAGGTGCTGTGTAGTACCAGGCCTTTTCTTTTGGACCACCAACCAGCTCCCAAATCATGACACAGAGACTTACTATTAGTTTTGAATGCTCAGCCTTAGCTTAACTCTTTTCTTGCTAGCTCTTTTTAATTTAAATTAACTTGTTTCTCTTTATCTACTTTTTGCCTCAGAGCTTATTACCATATCTTGCTTCTACTATTTTTTTTTTTTTTATAAATCTGGCTGGCAGCTGCCTGGCTTCTGGCCCTGGTGTCTCCCTCATTCTCTCCTCCTCTCATTCCTTCTCTCTCCTTTCTCGAGCCTAGATTTCTCCCCCAATTTATTCTTTCTGTCTGGCAGCCCTGCCTATCCTTTCTCTGCCTAGCTATAGGCCATTCAGCTTCTTATTAGACCAATCAGGTGCTGTAGGTAGGCAAGGTGAAACAAATGTAACACATCTTTACATAGTTAAACAGATGTAGCACAAACAAATGTTACACACCTTTGCACAATAACTAAGATTCTGCAACATAAACAAATGTAACACATCTTTGCCTAATTAAAATAATATTTCACAACACTGTGTGCTCAATCTCTCTTCATTCTATGATGTTTAAAGGGATCACTGACATGCTAAACCAAAGCCTCATATAGAACCAATGTCCTCTTCTTTGTTGTCCTTACTCAGTGTGTAAGATCTTGGCCTGAGTTCATGCTCTTGGGGGCAGCCCCAAGGAGCTAGCATCTTTTGCTTTGCATTCTATAGTCAAACATTAGCCAAAGATTAGAATTTATATCTACTGTATTTTTTTTCTCAGGTTGTTTTCACCCCCTCCTCAAAGAAAATACTCAAAACTCTTTTGAAGATGTTAGGGTTGTTTTCACTGGCCTTTCATCTCCTGTTGCATTCTCTCCCTGATCACTAAGTGTAGCTAGAGTTTTCCTGCCTGGCCCACAGTCAGGAGAAATCTTTCTCATCCTCCAGTCCTGCAGCCTCTCAGACCAAACCAAGTAAACACTCAGAGACTTATATTGCTTACAAACTGTATGGCTGTGGCAGGCTTCTTGCTAACTATTCTTATGTCTTAAATTAACCCATTTCTATTAATCTATACTTTGTCACATGGCTCATGGTTTACCGGTACCTTACATCTCCCTTTTTCATGGCACTGGTTGGCAGTGTCTCTCTCCCTCAGCCTTCCACTTCCCAGAATTCTCCTCTCTCCTTGTCCCGCCTATACTTCCTTCCTGGCTACTGGCCAATCAGTGTTTTATTTATTAACCAATCAGAGCAACACATTTAACATACAGACCATCCCACAGCAACTAAGATCACCTTTCTGAAGTTTTGTTTGCCCCCTTTTACAGCTTGCTTCTGTCTGCTGCTCCTGGTTACACAAATGATAATGTTTAACACAGGCTCCAGCTTACTCTTCTCTAGTCCTAGTCCATCTGCCACTCTTTATAGAGTGCTCATAACTGTGTTCCACACACTACCTTTGCTTTTGCTTGACAGGTTCTCTGTGTCCTAGAGGTTCCCCATCTCGTTTCCTTAGGTAACATCAAATTTATAGAGCTGTGGATAATACTTTATTTCCTCAGCACTTGTTATGCCCTGGACACATATAGCATGATGGAAATATCAGGAAGCTACAACCACAGGAGTAACTGTTGCCAGCAAATAAGAGACATGGACTATATTCTTATGGGAAGATACTCCAACATGTTTTTTACTTTATTACAAAGGCCCCTGTACTGGTTAGTTTTATGTCAGCTTGACACAATCATTTTGGAAGAAGGAACCTCGGCTGAAAACATAACACTAGTAGACTGGTCTATGGGAAAGCTTTTAGTGTACTTTCTTGATTGATGATTAATGTAGGAGGGACAAGCTCACTGTAGATGGTGCCACAGCTGGGCATGTGATCTTGGGCTGAAAAAAAATGAAGGAAGAGCAAGGCACAGGGAGCAAGCCAGGAAGCAGTGTTCCCCCATGACTTTTGTATCAGTTCCTGCCTCCAGGTTCTTGCCTTGAGTTCCTCTCCTGACTTTTCTCGGTAATGGAGTATGACCTGAGTGTTGTAAGGTGAAATAAATCCTTCTCTCCCCACATTATGTTCAGTCAAGGTGTTTTATCACAGCAATAGAAACCCTAAGAATCCACAATTATCCATATGACTCACCAGGTCTCACAGTGTCAATCTACTCCTTAAGTCAACTCTAGAACTTCCTTTTCCCACCGTTCTGACCAACTCCACAGCTTCAACTTCACAGGATCAACACTGACACAGAGTAGTGGACAGACCCTGTTTCCTGAATCACATAAAGCACAGTCATTCCCGGATGTCACTGTGAGGTGACTGACCATCACTGGTTCGTAGCTGAAAGAGAGTCCCTTAGTTTCTGAGCTGTGTTGCTCCTGATAAGGTTGTTTATTTTCTGCTAGCTTTTGTTGTTTTGTTTTGTTTGAGATCAGGTCTGGCTATGCAGCCCTAACTGGCTTTGACCTGTGTGTGTCAATCCTTCCTCCTCGATCTCCTTGATGCTGGAATTGTAGTTGGAGCACCACACTTAGCACAGGGCTGTTTCCTCACGTTCATGATGTGCACCATGGCCCTGTTCCCAGCATCCCTCTGTCACACTCCCTGTGTCAATAGGTACCACATTTATTGAGGCTTTCCTAGCAGGGTGAGTGATCTGATTTGTGAATAACTGCCTAAGGTATATATTTTGTAGGTGTGAGAAAACATGCCTGTTGACAATGATTTTGTGAGAGAACTCATAGGTATACAGCGGCCTATAAGACATAGCACTGTAGCCTTGGAGCAGTGTATTTTCTAGTACTGTATTCATATGCCCTCATACTTCAAAACAGATTCATGTCTCTATGCTTATTTTCTTCCTATTCCTTTTGGTGGGTGGCAGAGACATTCATTCAGTTTTTGAAAGGTAAATTCCATTTAGGTATAGTGGAGAATGATCTTTCTAGTGCCTTTGGAATATTGAACACTTCCCTATTCTGGCTCCAGTTTCAATTAACCTTTCAAGTTTGTATTTGCCTCCTTGATTTTACAGACATAAGCTTTACTCCTTCTTTTCTCACAGGAAGTTCTATACAAGTGCCTCAAGCCACAAGCCTCTTTCTGGTTGAACAGTTCAGCTTGGCTCAGCTTCCCTAGGGGATGGCTTCCATCCCTGCATGACTCGTGTGGCATACCCTTGCTGCCCCCTGACTTCCACTCACTGGAGTTGCTTTTTATCACAGGTGTCTTTATATTTCACTCAGACTGCTTTTCAGACTCCACACTACTCCCCCACCCCCACTAACATTTCTACTTCCAGCTTTTGAAAATTATTTTTATACTTCCTTAGTATTGATTTATACTCTTATAGACATTTTATTTCCACTCTGAAACTGTTTGTTTTCCTTTTATAACTTTACTCACTTAAAAGTATCACTCCAACAAATAATTATACAGTTCAGAATGGAGGATTTTTTCTTAGTGATGAGAACAGGGCATGTGGCATTGCAGCATTGTACAGAAACAATTTACAATATAAAGCTATATGACAAGCTGGACACAGTCGTTTGTAGTGGATAGCCATTCCAGCCTTGGCCTGGAAGTTCCAACCCCCACTGAGGCTTTGGTAATGGTCACGCCCACAAGGCGGGGCAGAGGGAGGTCGCTGAAGACCCAGGATCCAAATGAGAGGGATCTCTTTGGTTCCTGGACCCTGGATGCTGGAGGTAGACCAAGCAGAGTTCTCCAGAAAACACCGCCGGACTGCGCCATACCTTTGCCAGACCCTACAACCTACCTATCCCTTCACTTGTAAGTTACCCCACAAAATAAATCTCCCTTTTAACTACATGGAGTGACCTTAATAATTTCACCAATAGTCATTTTTACTATTTATTTATATGTTTATTTTTGGCTGCCATTTCTCTAACGTTTTTTGGTCTTTTGCCAAAAACATTTTCTAGGGCACATTTTTACTTTAAATTCCCATATTTCTATCTTAATCCTTTTTTTCAGAAGCTATTGACATTGTAGACAATGAATTTCCCTCACTTTCTTTGGGCATAGCAACCTGGCAATTGTTGTCTGTCCTAAAATATTCCATCCTCTAGAGAAGCTCACTGGGGAAAAGTGGGCTCATTAAGACCCAAGAGAAATCATGAGTCTCAAGGAGTCTCTGAAACTTGCAAAACTCACAAAGTTCTCACTTCCCAGATATTAATAAGCAGTTAGGGCCACTAAGAAAGGAGGGCTCTAAAGTGTCAATGTCCCACAAATCTTACAGCAAATCTAGGGTTCCTGCTTTTAGGAGTTGTCACCAGTACTGGTCTATGCTTTCTGTGAGCTGCCTTGGATGTAACCATACTCCTCAAATAATTATTCCATTCACCAATAATCTTGTAAGTAACCTCAGTAAACCATCATCGGTTCCCTATCTGGGATAAGAAGAGTTTGTATGTATCTCTCCAGTGTCATACAACACATGTATGCATAACATGACAAGTTTGTCACACTAAAGACAAATGCCAAAGCCTTAGTTCTTTATGACATAACACTCAGCTAATTGTCACCTGTTTGCAGCTCTTGACTCTGTCTCACTTACCCTCTGCTCACCTGTCTTAGTCTAGTGGTGCTGCTGTTATAGGTAATTACACTATTTTATATCATTTCAGAGATTTCTACACTCTTCTTGGCTGATGAATTAGGTAAAGCAAGCACAGTGTTAATTCTTGGGATTGAAGGATTGTATCTTGTTCCTTTGTTTTCATTATGCAGTGAAGTAGAAGAGGATGTGTTATAAAATTTTATAGTTATAATTTCAGCAGCATTCAGAGGAAAACAGGAACTCTGCAACACAAAGTTTTGGCAGAGTTGCCTACTTTGTCCTTTGCAGTCTGTTGTGGCTGCTTCTGGAATCAGATGACATTTAATGCTGGTCACATTTAGTGTCAGAAGTCCTTTAGCTCCTGCGGTAGTTCTGCAACACAAGCAACCCTGAGCCTTCATGCAGATGCTTCTATTGACAGTTATGAAGTCTAATGCAATAGGAACCTTTGCTGTGTCTTATAAAGATCTCCTTGTTGAAGTGATTCTGTTAAACATTGCAGCAAATGTTCACCTAAAGTACTTTCCCACCTTGTTCTTATTCTAAAGGTCTAAGCCCATTTGTCAAAAGATAAATTTGGTGCAGCCCACTGATATTCATGGGAGAGGAGCTCTATGTTTCATATGCTTGCTTGCTGATCTACTGTCAGCTTCCAGTGCTTATTGCTTCCAAAGTTTACCCATTCTTTAATTTTATTTCTTATGAATTTTCCTAAGTTTCTATGTCCTTGCCTATAACCAGAAATTATCAACTATTTACACTGGAGGTTTGAACTTAATGCTTGTCACTCTTTGGAGTTTTTCAGTAACCTAATATAAAAATTTAGGCTTAGAAAATGCTTATAATACCTTTGGGACAAGTAGCCTGTGCTAAAAACTGGACCACAATTAATACTTCATGATCTGAGATTAGGACAGGAACATACAAGCTTTGCACTCTGGGATTTTCCATTCACATAGATTTGGTCCATTTGAAGGACAGTCGTTATATAGCTTATACTTTTCTTCTTATATATTTAGTTTCCTAAACTTTGGAGTTAAATGTCTTTATTTTTTGGAAGTTTATTGATAAAAATAGCATCATTGGTGATTGTACATGCACAGTTACTATGTGTGACGCCATTCCAGTTTGGCACACTTCCTGTCTTGTCTTCACGGTACACCTATGAGACATACGGCTTCATTAGGCCCTTTCTGCATGGAGCACAGAGTCTGAGAGGTGGTACAACTGAATGAGGGACACAAAACTGCTGAGATACAGAAATTCACTTAGTCCTGATTGAGTGTGTCTCTGTTCTGAGATCACCTTGTGTTAAATCTCAACACAAAGGCAGACTCCTTATGTGCCTCTCCCCGACCTGGGCCTGCCATGCCAGCTCAATCCTTTGATTGTCTATCATATAATTCCTGGTGTGGTACACTGTCTCTACTATGGCTCAGGCACATTCTTGACTTACATGTATGTCACAAATAGTCTCTGAGACTCAGTGAATTCCAAGTATCTTTCCCCAGAGCTAGCCTGAAGGCTTAACTGTATTTGACTCACTCAGGTCAGTGCTAAGGACAGAAGTTACCAAATAGCAGGGTGTTGGCAGTACAAAGGTCCTTGCCCCAACAGATCTACAGCGAAAGCAGGAATATTAAGCACACACGACAGTCCTCTCAAAGGAATGGATGTAGAACCTGTTCTTCTTCCATTCAGAAAACTGGGAAATGGAAGTAATTAACAGTCTGATGATCTGCATTATTTGTTGGGTCAGGCCATATCAAATCCTACAAACTGGACCATAGGTAGCTAGTAATCTAAATGACCTTTGCATTAGCTGTACAGCTGGGGGCTCCCCCAAGCTCCCCATACAGGACCAGAGATGGCTAATAGCCCAAAAAGGCCTCTATACTATGTATGACCGAAACCACTCCTTCCCTGGGCCTTTAAGTGAGTACAGGTAGCCTATCTCTAGAATTCATTTTCTTAGAAAAAATAGCACACATTTTGAGTTGTTTCGATGTAATTATGCTTTTTTGTGCACTGGGGATTGTATTATACCAGGAAACTTCCAGATGATATTATGTTTAAATATAAAAATCAAATTTCCATTCTCACTTCTTTGGGGTTCTTTCCCTGTCCGACACGTACAGGAACCCCCTCAGCAGGGAAGCACTGACATCTTTAAAAAAAAAAAAAAACAACTTTCTTTTTTTTCTTTTTTAAAAAAATATTTTTATTTTTTATAAATAATTTAATTTTACATATCAGCCACTGATTGCCCTGTCCTCCCTGCTCCCACTCCCCAGGCCCCCCCAATTCACCACCCCCCATTCCCACCTCCTCCAAGGCAAGGTCTCCCCTGGGGAGTCATCCCAGCCTGGTAGATTTAGTTGAGGCAGGTCCAGACCCCTCTTCCCTACACCAAGGCTGAGCAAAGTATCTCAGCATAGGCCCTAGATTCCAAAAAGCCAGCTCATGCACCAAGGTCAGGTCCTGGTCCCACTGCCTGGGGGCCTCACAAACAGTTCAAGCTAATCAACTGTCTCACTTATCCAGAGGGTCTGGTCCAGTTCCATGGGGGCTCCCTCAAGTCCCAGCTATAGCACTCTTGGGCATATACCCAAGGAATGCTCAATCATACCACAAGGGCATTTGCTCAGCTATGTTCATATCAGCATTGTTTGTAATAGCCAGAACCTGGAAACAACCTAGATACCCTTCAACTGAAGAATGGATAAATAAAATGTGGTACATATAGACAATGGAGTACTACTCAGCAAAGAAAAACAATGACATTATGAGGTTTACAGGCAAATGGATGGAACTAGAAAATAACTAGAGGTAACTCAGACTCAGAAAGACAAACATGGTATGTACTCACTCATAAAAAGATACTAGATGTAAAGCAAAGGATAACTAGACTGCAATTCACAACTCCAAGGCGGCTACCTAATAAAGAGGACCCTAAGGAAGGCACAGGGATCTCCGAGCGACAGAGAAATGGATGAGATCTATATGAACAAGCTGGGGGTGAGGGGGGTAATGGAGGGCAAGGGGTGGAGGAAAGAGAGCTTAGGGGAGTGGGAGGTCCCAGCTGGATCAGGAACAGAGTGGGAGAACAAGGAAAGAGAGACCATGATAAATGAAGACCCCAGGGAAATAGGAAGAAGCAGAGTGCTAGAGAGGTCCCCAGAAATCCACAAAGATACCTGCACAATATACTACTGGCAGTGGTCAAGAGAGTGCCTGAGCTGATCTACTATGGTGATGGGATGGCCGAACACCCTAATTGTTATGATAGAACTCTCATCCACTGACTGATGGAAGCAGATGCAGAGATCTATGGCCGAGCCCCAGGTGGAGCTCTGGGAGTTCAATCAACAAGAGAAAGGAGGGATTCTATGAGCAAAAGATATTGAGACCATGATTGGAAAAAGCACAGGGACAAATAGCCAGACTAGAGGAAACACATGAACTATGAACAACAACAACAACAAAATTTCATATTTACACTCTCACCCTAGTCATGATAGTCCTTTCCTTTCTCTTTCTTCTTCTTAAGGCTCATCTCAGTGAAAACTCCGTTCTGAGTATCTGAGTGTCAGCTGCAGTCACCATGTTTATTCATTTAATAATATTAAGTTTGTAATAACAATAATAAGAGATGCAAAAACAAAAGTAAACCTGGATTCTTTACAAAGTGTCACAGTCCAATTTATTTCTCTAAAATACCCATTACCATTCCCTAGGAGAAATCTGTAAAACACAGAGTTAAACATTCCCTGGTGTAGATATCATAAGTTTTGTATTCAGAATTTACTCCCTCCAAACTGGCTGTGGAAGAACCACGCCACAGAGAGAGCTATCACTTCCTGCTATTCTGTGCCTGTCCTAGAGGTCTGATGACAGGATATGGGCTGGAATAGTGAGAACCTTCTGGTGTACATTTTGACTTAGTAACTAGATCTCTCTTTTTTCTGAACTTTCCTGAGGAGGCTATATCTGAAATCCCCTTTGTCCTTTACAGTCATGCTTTGATTGATCTCTTAGGTTCCAGTTCCAGGACAGAAGTGAGTGCCTCGTAGCTAGGACTTTTTCCACCCCTTGCTCACTGCCATTGTAGACCACTGAAGTCAGAAACCAGTAAGCACACCCTAAAGTCAACCATGGCTCTGGTATTCATCTCCCATGTGTCCTTATTCCTGAGAACTATGATCTGTTTGCTGGGCATCACAGCCAAGGCCAGCCATACCATCTCACTTTTGATCTTCTCCACCAGTAATAAGATGATGTAGTTCAAGTTGTCAGCATTTGCTTCCCTGTTGTGATTCACTGTAGTCAACAGGCTCCAAGAGTAGTTTTAACATCCAGAAGCACAGATGACAAGAATCTCTGTTGTTCATTAGAACTGGATTGTGCTTCTAACACAAATTTTCTTTTTAATTCACTTTGTTTTCCTTCCTCAACCCTTTCCCCCACACCCCTTCTCTCCACTCCCCTTTCTCTCCCCCTCCACCTCCTTCCCTTTCCCTCCTGCAGATCTTTCTGCTTCCCTTTCCTTCCCTTTCTCTTTCCTCTCCCCTAGCTTTCCTTCCCCTAAGCTTATTTCCACCCCCTCTTTCTTTCCCTTTTCTCCCCCCTCCCCTGATCATAGTTTTTTTTTTTTTCTTTTGGTTCCTACCTGGTGTCTGAATTAAATGAATTCTTACAGCTCTAAATTATGCAATAGTTTTCCCTCTGATTTTAGAAACTATAAAGATCTGTGTAATAAGGAATATTTCCCGGCTGCTCGCAGAACAATGTGAGAAATCAATTCTTTTAGCTTTGGAATCATAGATTTTCCTCAATAGAATTACAGTGCTTGATGTTGCTAAGCCTTCGTTTCTGTAGTGCTTAGATAACCATTTTTCATAAATTAATAACTGCATTCTTGTTAATTATTAATGGCTATTAATTAAAATTCTGGTGACTTGCAACTTTCTTGAAAACAGGAGATTTTTGCCAAATCCTTATGCCTTCACAGTCAGAGGACTTTTAGTACATAGCCTTTGAAAAAACATCCTTTAAAAAAAAAGCTCACTTCCAAAATCTGGACTTCTTTTTAAGCCTGTTATAAGTTATCTCCTGTAGAGCTCACTTACATTGTGGACTTTTTAACCATACAGATCCCTTCCCAGGCCATTGGGACAGACCTAACAATATGTTCAAGTCTTTTGGTTTTTGCAATTTAGCCAAAGTTAAAATATATAGTGTTATTTCTTTTAAGGTTTCAATTTATTTCCTCTCTCATCTCCTTCAAAATTTCTTCCCTTGATATCTGCTTCTATGATATAATATATTTTTGGGTCTATCCCAAAGGAGATAGGGGCCAACATTCAACATGGGCTTTATGAACTATACATACATAATTTGTGTTTCATTATGCTCTCATGTCATACAAATAAATTTTTGACATCAGTCTTCCAGATGCCATTATATGAGGTGTATGGTTGGTCTAATCAGAAAGTTACCATGCTCCACAAGTCCCTACATTCCCATCTGGTTGTAGAAAAGAGGCAAGACTTGAAATGTACAGAAGCATAAATGAAAGAATGGAAACTTTTTTTTTAACTAAGCAGGTGGCAAGGAGAACATTCCAGACTCACCCATGTCCATTCTAGCAGAAGTCTGTTGAGGAAAGCTGTAGCCTGGCAGCTGTGTCATGCATGGGAGTTCCCCCCATTTGAACTTTCTGGACATAGAATCCACTGAGTTTCTGGGCTTTTAAAAATAGAAATATGGTATTACAAGAAGCTTCACACACATCACAATGTTTTTCCTTATTTCCAGCAGCCTGTGTTTCAGATCATGTCATACAGTGTATGATGCTTTCATCCTGAAAAGGTCAGGTGCTTCCAGGCCAAATGTCACGAAAAGGACCTAGAAAAGGCTATTGTTCCCTCTGAAAGTGCATTAACAGATTCATCTCTAAACCAATTTTAATAGCAAGTATATATTGGAGATATTATTATGAAATATATTTTGAAACTATTGAATAGAAGAAAATTAACTAAAGTTAAAGAAAGCATAGTATTCCACCAAAATATAGAATTTTTCACTTCATAATCTTTGATAGCCATTATTCCCTTCTGTCTTTAAGACTGGAGTTTCTACATGGTATATCTGACCCAGAATATATCCTAAAACATGACATAGTCCTATGTTTGACAACTGTGGTTTCACATACAAGTGCCCTTACCGTCTTTGTGACTTAGTTTGCATACTTAACATCAAGACAGCTTCATTTCATGGTGCTAGTGAGCATGAGGAATAATTGTGGTGGTATTGTGTTCCCCAAAATATTGTGCACCCTAATAAACTTACCTGGGGTCTGAGAACAGAAAAGCCACAATATTAAACATAGAGGTTAGGCAGTTGTACTCACATCTTTAATCCTAGCATTCCAGAGTCAGAGTCTCTGTGAGTTCAAGGCCACATTGGAAAAAGCCAAGCTTGGTCACACACCTTTAATCCCAAGGAGTGATGGCAGAAAGTAGAAAGATATATAAGACGTGAAGACCAGAAACTAGAAGCATTTGGCTGGTTAAGCTTTCAGGCTTTCAAGCAGTACAGTTCAGCTGAGATTCATTCCGGATGAGGATACAGAGGTTTCCAGTCTGAGGAAACAGAATCAGCTGAGAAACTGGCAAGGTGAAGTACCTGTGGCCTGTTCTGCTTCTCTGATCTTCCAGCATTCACCCCAATAACTGGCTCAGGTTTGATTTTATTAATAAGACCTGTTAAGATTCCTGCTACACATAACTCTAAGGGAAAAGGGAAACCCAGAAATTAGAGAGGGAGGAGGGACAGAAGAAATAAAACTATATATAACATACCAGCTGGCAGCTTGAGATAGAGTTTCAAAGCAAGGCTGGCTAAGAAAATATTTTCTCACCTTACACTGAGATTATATTGGTGGTTTCTAAGTTAATGTATATTATGTGGACTGACTGCGGGGTTTTCTTTCCTAGACTGGTTATTGACACTTTTTAGCACTCAGTCACATATCATCTCCATCCATTCTAACCTAGTATTTTTTCAGTAACATAAAAACTGTTTAGCTGTGAAACACTCATTGTTTCTAGAGCTTTTTAAACTGTCAACGTCCATCTAATCCACCATGACTTTTAAGAGCAGAACAAGAATCTGAAAAATGATCTGGACACTAAGTACTGAAAACATGAAACTCATAACTGGTACAGCTCTCAAGAAAAACAGTAGCCGTAACAACTATGCAGAAACTGGGCACAGAGGTGCCCGCTTCCAATCTTAAATTCTTGGGAGGCTAAGAAGGATGATAGTGAGTCCAAGGCTAGCCTGAGCATCTAACCAGAGCCTATCTCAAAATAAGTACATGCATACATAAATAAATCCAAAATATATCTTCTATCATGTATTTGATTTTTCATAACCAAATTAGTAAACAAATAAATATGTCCTAAATATTCTCCTTACATTCATTGTGACATTATATATGCTACCAAAAAGGTCTAAGAAACAAGACATTCTAATGTTTAGATCAGAAGTAGTTAGTGGTATTATTGCACATTTATCTCAGTTTCATCATTGTAACTTCCTTAACCTACAAAATCACAATTTCTTACCCAGTTCATAGCATATTATTTGATTGTCTTTTCAAAATAAATAAATATATGATATTTCATATTTCTGTGCATAATTATGCAAAACCAATTCAAGGTCAGCATTACTGCTAACTCCTCACTTAAGAGACCATTAAACCACTTTCACCCACAAAATGAGGAAATAACATGTATGTTACAAATAAATGTGATTGTCCTAGGAAATGACTAGTACAGATATCTATGTGAATTTATGAAAGGCATTCTATTTTATGTGATATTATTCCACTTTCTAATGACAGACTTTATATTGCTTCTCCATTTATTTCATGACATATTCTATACTGTATGTTCTTAAGAAGAGTATATAAAACTTTATTTTTCTTAGTGTGCCAGGAGCTATCACAGGTGTGTACCAAGTCCTCTGTGTTTATATCATGGCTTCCACTTTAGTGTTTTTGTGGGATTCCTACTGTACAAATGAGTGGGTCATTGATTCTTTTGCCTTTTCTTGGGCTCTTATCCTTTTGTTGGTTTCTCTTGTCTGATTTCAATGTGACAGCTTTTATTTTATCTTGTCATATTTTATTTTGTTATATCTAAAAAATGAATGAGTGAATAAATGAATGAAAACCCAGCCACTAAGGTAAAGGTTAACAACTGAACTGTCATTTATATCGGCTGGAAGAAGAAAAATCAATTTTCTCCAGTGGAGTCATACTGGAGTCAACCACTCCAGGGCCAGCCTCAGTTAACCAACATATGACAGGCTCCACAGTTTTGTTTTTTTTGTTGTTGTTGTTGGTTTTTGGTGTATGTGTGTGTGCTTTTATTTGGTTAAATTTTGGTATTGTGAGTTTTTTGTTTTGGTTTTGATATTTTTCTTTCTTTCTTTCTTTCTTTTTTTTTTTTTTTTTGAGACAGGGTTTCTCTGTGCAGATTTGCGCCTTTTGGAGACCAAGCTGTCCTTGAACCCACAGAGATCCACCTGCCTCTGCCTCCTGAATGCTGGGATTAAAGGCATGTGCCACCACCGCCCAGCCTCATATTTTTCTTTTGGGTGATGTTTTATTTGGTTTTCTTGGTTTGGAGGGGTTTTGTTGTATTGTGTTTTCTGGAAAAAGAACTTAAAGTTGAGTGTGAAAAGAAGCGAGGGGATCTGGAAGGACTTGGGGGAGGGAAACTCAGCAGGCGCTTCACCTACATGCACAAAGTCATGACAGCCAGACAAATAATTAAAAACAATAACAAATCAGTAAATAATACCTAAAGGTTCACTTTACAGTCTTGCAGCATTCATCATTTTTGAAAGATGTTGAAACTGGCTTTGCTTCACCCCAGGTACTCACTCTTGGAGTTTTACAGCTTGCACTTACTGTTTCCCTGTATTACTTATACCTGGTAAACAATGTCTTCTTAAGACTGTGTGAAGCATTTAGATGATTTAACTTATTATGCAATTGCACACCTAGAGTCAGGTTATTTTCTGAGAATTTTTAAACAATGGGTTATAGACTATCAATGCAATAAATACTCATAATGACAAGAGAGATTGTTTAAATTATTGTAACCCATGGAGATTAAGTATATAGTATAATAGGTTTTGAATTTTCTTTCACAGCCACTTAATCTCAAAAATGTGATTACTTCTGTGCACAGAAAGCATGGAATAAAATTGCTTGTTGATTAAAGTGAATCAATACAGTATTATTTTAATAAAGTGAAAGCTGCATTGTGAACATTTTATGGTAGAAACCAGAGGTTTTAAATTTCTTGGTCTTGGATTTCTTTCACCCATTACTCTTATGAACATTAAGGGGGTGTCTCTGTATTATATATAATCTAGACATTAATGGGGTCCGAACTTCACCAAAGAAAAACAAAAGCAAGGAAAAAACCACCACATTTTGTGCCTTTGAAGAGATGGTGATGGTTATATTTGAACACATTTAAAAGGAAAATATTGGCTGTGGTTGATTTGGGACTGGAAAGATAGCTCAGTTGCTAGAGTGTTTGACTAGCACATGGGAAACCCTGGCTGGGGTCACTTCCCAGGGCTTTGTGAAAAAGGACATGCTGTACGCATCTGTAACCCCAGCACCTAGGAGATGGAGACAGGAGGACCAGAGATTATCCTTGATTACAGTGAGTAGGGATGAGCTCCTCTCTGAAAATATTTACTCACTTAAAAGAAATATAAAACAGCCTATTTTGTAGAAGGTATCTACCATAGGAAGTCAAGATTTTAAAAGTAACCTCCCTGCATCTCCTCTTGTTCTACGCCTTTGGGTCTTTAGAACAAGGTGTTCTTGCCCCCTTTGACATCGCTAATAAATGAAAGGCTGCAGAATGAAGTAGGGCTTCATCAGAACACTTTCTTCCTTCTTTGTTTTGTATTGTTTGCCATGCTGTGTTTGGGATTAAGCAACAGAGTCTTAAATATGGCCAGAATCTGATATACAATGGAGCTTCCCCACACTCAAAGTCGGACTTGATTTCTCCTTTATCTTTTTTCCAACCGTTGCTCACGACTTATTGGAAAACAAAACCAATGTTAGCATATGAGCCAAAACACACATTTCTAATTCATGTAGTTATAGAAGTCATTCATAAACTGAGTACCATGAGGACTGATAATGGGGAATTTAGAGGCTGGGTTTCAAAATCTACATACTCTTCTGCTCTATATTTTATCTAGACACTTTGCTAATGATAATTGGTAATTATTTTGAAAACTATGCCTGTTGAAAATTCTTTGAAAAAAATGTATCTTGGTGATACAAGAGAAGTGTGGATTCCTGGCTTCAGAACATAAAATTATATACAGAAGACAAAGAACTGTAGTTATATTGAAGTGACTCCAAAGCTGGCATCGCTGCAGCTACTCACCTTGACTAACACAAGTTTTCTTTAGCATCTGTACAACTGGAAAGTAATATCTTACTTTTTCAAGACTGGCTACTCATTTAATGTATTTGAACTGATTTATAATCTGAAATAGGCATGCCCATACTTCAGATGGGAACAGCAGGTGCAAACAATGAGGCCAAATTGGCTCCTTAAGATTCAGCTATGCAAAGTAGGTGCCCAGGATGCTGAAGATCAGGGGACAAATGTGTCCTGACACCATTGATTGTCTATTTAGAAGGTGCAGAGTGTGTCACTTTAAGCAGGCTTTATAACCCCCAGGGAGGTACCCTCTTAGCTCAATGTGAGCATTTCCACTATGAGATGTGTAATGATGGACTATTTTTATTTCTCAGATCAAAGGAATAATTATATTCTAAGGCTCATAGAGTTAACTGGCCACTGGAGCTTCTGTCTGGCTCTCTACTTTTACAAAGTTGGGAGACACAAGATAGCACATTAGTCTAACTGTTTACACCAAATTTGAGCAGGGGTAAAGTATTAATTTACTATTTATTGAATGGCAAAAACTTATTACTTTTGTTGTAATAATAGAAATGTTAGCATATAGGCATTCTAAAGCCTCCTCATATCCCCTTCACATGTATTTTTAAACTTTTGTTTCCTTATCTTGACCACTGGGGATCATTAGATGAGAGCCTGCCTCTACTAGGAAGGTTCTGGAAGATGAACCTTTGCATGCTGCCCCTTGTTGTCTGTTCTGTTCCTTCTTCTTTGCAGTTCTGTAACCAGTTGCCATGGTGACCTTGCATTCTTTGAATGCTTCCCAGAATGCCACTAACACTAGAACCTGGGCACAGCAATGGAGATGTGTAAGCACAGCCCAGAAGTCCTTTCAAAATCCAACAGGTGTCCAGTAGCCTTGCTTAGCAGTTCCTAGCTCAGTCTGCAAATTGGTATTTTTTTTTTTTTTATTCATCTGGCTTGTTTCCTCAGTTCCTGGTTCGCACTGCTTTCTGAGTAACACCTTTCTCCTCGCAAGAATCTTTACATATCTCAAATCTTCAAACATCTTCCCTTATTTAGAAGGAAATGAGTATTGCAGGAGGTGTTCACAATAGGAATTTAAAGGACTCCACATCCATACCAGTAATGCTTTAACGCACTTCATCGGTACTCGGACATTGTTGAACACCTGCACAGCATGAAGGGTCATGCCCCACACCCTGTGTACCTGTGTCCTTCTCCATTAAAACAGAGAGCAGAAAATGTCTAATAATGAGACCAGCAAATGAATAAAGTATATATTGGATGAATAAGAGAAATGTATCTAGCTAACTTGTGTCCAAACATCTCTCTCAAAGCATGCAATAACAATGGGAGGGGGGGCCCATGGATTTGAAACAGAATGTGGAGGGGTGTGTGGCAGGGTTTGAAGCGGGAAAGGAAGGAAGAAATGTTGTAGTTCTATGATCATCTCAAAAATTAAAAACAATAAGTAAAAAGAATAGTGTCACAGAGAAAGTAGAAAGCACAGAATTCTTAGAGATGAAACAAAACTGGAGTCCCATGTCTGGAATTAAATCTTAAGACCATCTTCCCTTTTTACAATGTTGAAAATCAGCATACAATCAACAAACGACCTAGTTGAGATTTGACTTCTGATCTTTACAGGAATGGGGAGATGCAGCATTGTACTTAGAGATGCTGAATAGCTGGTAAGCCTTAGATACCAGGGTGAACCTCAGATGCTCTTCAGGGTACTTAGAGATACTGAATAGTCTGTAAGCCATACATAACAGAATGAACCACAGATTCTCTGCAGGGCACTGTGTTGCTGAGCTCCTAAGCCCTGATGTTTGATTGCTCAGGGGGATTGAAGTGCCGAGTGCATTCTCTTTGACAGGGTCTTAATGTAGCTCATAAGGCTGGCCTCAAGCAATCAATCTTCCAAGATTCCTCATGGCTTGGATTATGGATGTGAACCACCAAGACTATCTCTAAATTCATTTTTATCTCATGATATTTTCAACTTAACCATGAGTATTTGGAAGATATAACTTTACAGACTATCAAAAGACACTTGTATAGTGAATTTAAAAGAAACTATAAGGGAGAGGGAGTGGGAAGCAAGCACATGTTTTGCTAATACATATATGGTTCCAATATAATACATTTCGCACACACACACACACACACACACACACACACACACACACACACACACACGTTTTGGTAGTTATATGCATGTTCTGTTTACCACAGATTTATTCTTTAAGAGTTCACTTTATTTTTTCAGGAGTCATTAGACTCTTTCTGGATTAAGCCTTCTTTGAAATACAGTTCCAGTAAATGATGCGTAGTTTACACAACTCACAAGTTTCTTAGAATTTAGATGAAATCATACAAAACTTTGTTGTTATCTTCTATTTGCCAGTGTTTTCACATTTATATTATTTTAGTGTGCCTCTAATGTGTCTAGGAAGAGACACTAGGAACTGTGGGAGGCTTTAGCTAATCAGACCTTCCTATTCCCAGGAGTAAATCATGGAGAGGAGACTCTGGTTTAAACCCTTCTGAGGTGCCGATCTCCCTCTTTCAGCTGCTGTCTGCTCTGATCCTGAAACAAGGAACAAGGTTTAAGTAAATATGAGGCAGGACTCAGTCCTTTTATCACCTTCCCTCATTTGGGACACACCTACCAGTGAGAGCCCTTTCTGTTGCCTGAGTTATGGTTATCCCTCCCTAGAGCCAGGCCCACTCAATGTTTTCATAGGCCCCAGTCACGGTCCTTAGGAGTGAAAATGAACATGAGTAGATGGAATTCCTGAACCACTGTGAAGTCTGGAAAAGAAAAAATGGATACAATTGAAAAGTGGTCATGTCATTATCCAAAGGCACCTTTGAAGTTGTTCTCTGTGTAGAATCATAGAAGTCTTGGGGCCTTGGAGCTCATTTTACTTCTGGCTTTAGAGTACCCTCCCTCTCCCTCTCCACTTTTCCCTCTCCCTCTCCACTTCTCCCTCCCTTCCTCTCTCACTGTCTGACTAAACACAATCTTCAGAGGAACTGAATCTAAAATGATTCACCATCAGAAACTTGATAAATCAATAAAGTTCCCACCCATAGCCAGGCAGAAGATTCATTTTGCATATAAGAATTCAAAGCCATGGGTTCTTCTTCTATTCAGTGGACAAGGTGTTTTAGCATAGATACACAACATTAATAAAACAACTAGCACATCAATTTTGTGTCAACTGGGTTATATTTCTCTGTGATGAATGGTCTGGTGATGCCATAAATAAGTCCTTTTGAAAATATTTACTACTTTTTGAAAATAGTTAGATATTCTATCTCTCTAGTGTGAATTTTTAATCACAAAGGATTTTAGTGCTTGATTTTTTTCAATGATGACCATTATGTACCACAATCTACCCTCCTGCCACCACCTCTGAAGGAATTAATTATGTTTTCTTACAATTATGTATTTTATTTACCATATTTTAAACCAAAACTGCATGAAGGCATGAAATATACTTTAGCTATGGCTGAATATCAGTCATAGCTATAAAACTGATTTCAAAAGAAAAAAAAAAAAAAAAAAACAGCCAAGCATGGAGGGAGAGAAGTGAAGCACATGTTTGCTTAACGTACTTTTAAGAAGAACAAGCTACTAATATTTATAAAAATATCGAACATGTTGGGTAGTTCTGCAGTTGTGGAGAGCAAGCCAGCCAGAGTCTCAGCTGTGGTGAAATAGCCAGTGGCTTCCCTTAATGGAGTTAGGGATCGCTAAGGCCTGCACTGGTCAGTAAACAGAATGTCTCTATGCTGTGATCTTTATCTCTTCCTAGGAAAGGCTGTCTCTTCACATCACACCCTGGTAAAGCTCCATAGAAAAGGTATCTTCCTCAGCCTACCACCAACAAAATACCTGCAAACATTTCTGTCCCTCTTAAAATTAACTCATCGCTCACTCCAAGAATTGTTCTTTCTGAAGGGGATCTCTGAAATAAGTCAACAACAAACAAACAAATAGGCACACATGAGTGTACACTCACACACACACACACACACACACACACACACACACTCACACACACACGGATGCATGTTCATACACACATATGCATGCATGCACGTACACAAGCACACATACACACATGCGAACACACACAAGCACGTACAAGCACAACTCAAGATATCAAGGGACTTTTCCCAGAACAGCAGTTCTTATCAGGAAATAAGTGAGTCTGTCTTTAAAGTATCCATTTCCTACACTGAATTAAGTGTCTTGTGAAATTATGTAATTTTGTAAATATAAATGCAACTGGAAGTTTTTCTTGGTGTGTTGTATATTTTCATAAGTGTCTCAAAGAGACAGAGCATCTCATTAAGTTTAACAAGCATTGCTTGCTTGTGAGCTGTCATAGCAAAGAGAAATATTGAAATACTAAAGATAAATAGAAGACAAATTTCCCTCTAATTTTTCCCAGATCTTCCACACAGATAGAATGCCTTCTTCAACTGCTTTCATAGACAATTTTTGCTTTTTGGTTTTTTTTCTTCGTATTTAATTTTTAAAATGTTACTCTATGTAAAAACAGATACATTTACAGTCATCAGACTTGAATCCACTGTTATTGGGCAGGGTTATCCATATAAAACTCTGCGCAGAACAGTTGTATTAGAAGAGACATTGACTCCCATCTCACACTTACCCCTGGTATATGCTCAGTAAACAGCATGCATAATTACTAGTTACTGCTGACTTTCTCTAACATATTGTCTTCACCATACTTCCAATGGTAACTGACTACAATTGGAATGAATCCTAGTAGCCCAATAGGAACACAAAAGCAGTTAAAACTACATGATTTTACGTTATGACATTTTTTACATCTGCATTGTTTTCATGTGTAGTGAGTGTTTCCTCTGCTCTGAATTTCACTCCTGTTTACTTTACTTAGTAATTGTATGTTTCATTCAAGGTCCAACACACATATCCTTAATTCTATAAACTGTCTGTGATAGTTGCTTGTGAAGGTGGCCTTTCCTCACCCTTCATTCCCATCAGGGGTGTCTGTGTCATCCTCAGGTCATTTCTCTGCATGCTTTGTGTTATCTAAATATTTTTGAACAATTTTACTGTAGGTGATGGAGGGCTGATAAAATTTATTATTGTAAAAATACACACATGTAGGGAGATGATAGATAGATAGATAGATAGATAGATAGATAGATAGATAGATAGACAGATAGATAAAACAAACTAGATAATCCTCTAGTTCACTACTGGTTACTTTTTACTCTAAGCCTGACACAAACTGAAGTTAGATAGCAAGAGATATAACACCAACTGAAGAATTCCCTCAGTCAGACTGACCTATGGGCATGTCTTTGGGGACATTTTCTTGATTATAGACTAATGTGGGAGAGCCCAGCCACTATGAGGGGTACCATCCCTGAGCAGATGGGTCTGGTCTCTAATGAGAAAGGTAACTAATTGTGAGCCTGAGAGCAAGCTAGTACACAGTGTTCTCCCACGATCTCTGCATCAGTCCCCACCTCCAGGTTCTTGCCTTGAGTTCCTGTCCTGGCTTCCCTCTATGACAAAATGTGACAGGGAATTGTAAGTCATGTGACCCGTTCCTTTCCCAAGTTGTTTTTAATCACTGTTTTATCATAACAACAAAAAGCTAACTAAAACCAGTATCTTTATTGTGGAGGTATTATAAAACTGTAGCAACTTTCAGTCAAAGATATTTACAATTGAAACTTCATTTATTATCTATTTAAACTTACAGTAGTATTTTTAAATTATGGATCTATGCTTTATTATTTGTAAAATAGCTAGGAAGCCACTATATTTCAAGGATAATTATAGACATTTAAACATTTAATGATATATGTAAATTGTCTAATATATGCCAGATACACACACACACACACACACACACACACACACACACATACACACACACACTATAGTATATATTGGACATTTATGGTTTAAATATAAATCTGATCTAAATCTCTGGCTCCCATGCTAAATGGCTTTTGAAATAGAGCAGAAACGTTTCAAATGGAGTGAATAAAAGTTTGTGTTTTTGTAATTGTTTTCATTATTCCGTTTCTGTGAGATGAATAGTAAATTCAAAGATATGTTACTTATGTTTGTAGATTTACAAAACAAAAGCAAAATATAATCCGAATGAAGTCAAATCTTAAGAAATTACCCACAATTTAAAACATTAAGGAAAACTGGGAGGACTCAGAGAAATTATCAATAGACTATAAGAGCCTGCCTGGGGTAGCTCCTGCTTCCCAGAAAGAGATGATTTAAAACATCAAATTAAATTATGACTTTTAGGGAAAAAATTCATTATATAAATGGCTAAATAATCATTCTTTGAAAATATAAATTGTGGCCAGGCAGTAGTGGTGCATGCTTTTAATCCCAGCGCTAGGGAGGCAGAGTCACATGATCTCTGTGAGTTTGAGGCCAGCCTGGTCTACAGAGTGAGTTCCAGGACAGCCAGGGCTACACATAGAAACCCTGTCTCAGAAAACCAAATGCATGTATAAAATCTAACAAATAATATAGAAAATATATATTGCGTTTTCTATTCATCTCACAGAAACGGAATAATGAAAACAATTACAAAAACACAAACTTTTATTCACTCCACTTGAAACGTTTCTGCTCTATTTCAAAAGCCATAGCAGAAGCTGGGTGATGGTGGTGGAGGTGGAGGTGGTGGTGGTGGTGGTGGTGGTGGTGGTGGTGGTGGTGGTGCATGCCTTTAATCCCAGCACTTGGGAGGCAGAGCTAGGTGGATTTCTGTGTGTTCAAAGATACAGCCAGCATGGAGACACATGCCTTTAATCCCAGGGAGTGAAGGCAGAAAGGGAAAGTGATATAAGGCGTGAAGACCAGCAACTAGAAGCATTTGGCTGGTTAAGCATTCAGGCTTCTAGCAGCAGTTCAGCTGAGAGCCATTGGGATGAGGACCCAGAAGCTTGCAGTCTGAGGAGACAAGACCAGCTGAGGGACTGGCGAGGTGAGGAATCTTCCAGCATTCACCCCAATAACTGGCCTCAGGTTTGTTTTATTAATAAGTATCTTTAAGATTCCTGCTACATATTTTAATTTAAAAAATTACCTCAGATACTATCACTGTAAGAAGAGCACTTTATTCTCAAAATCTTAAGCATTTCAGAGGGAAGGGCATAAAAAGTTTTCTTTAGCAATGAAACAGATGTTTTGATAGAGAGAGCCATTATGGGATTAGGGAGAAACCTGGTGCTAGGGAACTCCCAGGAATCCACAAGGTGGACTCCACTAAAACTCCTAGAAATAGTGGAGAGGGTGCCTGAATTGGCCTTTCCCTGTAATCAAATTAGTGACTACCCTTATTGTCATCATAGAGCCTTCATCCAGTAACTGATGGAAGCAGATGCAGAGATCCACAGCCAAACACTGTGCTGAGATCCTGGAGTTCAGCTGAAGTGAGGGAGGAGTGATTATATGAGCAAGGGATGGGGGGGTCAAGATCATGATGGGGAAAACCACAGAGACAGCTGACCTGAGCTAGTGGGAACTCAGGAGCTATGGACTAACAGCTGGGGAACCTGCATGAAACTGAACTAGGCCCTCTGAAAATGTGGGTGACAGTTGTGTGGCTTGATTTGTTTTTGAGGTCCCTGGCAGGGGGACAAGAATCTATCCCTGGTGCATGAACAGGCTTTTTGGAGCCCATTCCCTACGGTGAGATACCTTGTTCAGCCTTGATGCATGGGGAGGG
Source organism: Onychomys torridus (assembly GCF_903995425.1). NCBI lineage: Eukaryota > Metazoa > Chordata > Mammalia > Rodentia > Cricetidae > Onychomys > Onychomys torridus. Next base: position 38,754,389 of record NC_050443.1, read on the forward strand.
GCTTGGTCCCACCTCAACATGATATGCCCACTTTGTTGACCCCCCAAGGGAGGCCTTACCCTCCCTGAGGAGAGGATGAGGGGTTAAGGGGATGAGAGAAGAGGAGGGAGAAGAAACTGTGGTTAGTATGTAAAAACAATTAATTAATTGATTAATTAAATCTTTAAAATAAGTTTTCTTTATTATAGAAAAGGAACAGGAGCAGGCAAACCTCATGATAGTGGGTGGGCTGACAGGGATTCTAACAAACAGTTGAAGAGGAAATAGGTCTGTAACATGAGCTGGCTGTAGGAAGGAAGTGTAAAGTAGATGTTAAAGCAATGTTCCATTGCTTGCTTTAAATCTTGAACCTGAAATACATAAATAAGTATTATTTAACAGAATACTACAGTAAGTTGTTAAACATAAGGTGAGAAAACCTTCAGGGCCTCACAGAAAAAGCTAAACTCACATAGTTTAGCAAGCTCTGTGTCTACCCAATTAGCATGCAGGTTTGCTTCTTTGATAATATTATATATGTAAAATAATTGTTGTACAATAGCTTTTTATGATACATTATCAATAGTTCCATGATTCGTACATGTACTCTGCATGCTTCTCAAAGTTTACATTAAGTTTATCAAGTGAAGAGGTAAGTTTCTCAGGTGAAGAGGTTGTGAATGGAGAGTTTTAGAAGCTCTAAGAGAATGTTTGTATATGCCCATCAGCCTGTGAGAAATAACAGAAACAGAGTGACCCCAAAATTATATTCTGATGGCTTATGTGAACCACACTTCCATGGGAACAGGGTATAACCACTGTTTGGGGTGGGGCCTATATTCTGCTGTTACAAACAACATGGCAAAGACAAAGAATAAAAGAATTGTGAAGGAATAGTACCTACAGAATAGAAAACTCAACAGACTATAATATAGCCAAAAACCATTAACAGCTAAAACAAAATGATCCAGAATCTAGGAACATATTTTTTTATTTACATTTTAGATAATATAACCCCCATAAAAGAATAAAACAAAGGAAAAGAAAGCTTATCACCAACATCTATGAAAAATAAGGAAGCTCTCCACTGCAATCTGGAAATAACAAGATAGTTATATAATAATTCTATTAGACACTGAAGAATAAATAGAACATTGAGTTTAGCAAAAAATTAAGGCAATGAAGAGAAATTATTATTATTTAAAACATTATTATTTCTTACCTAGTAAATTTAAAATATCTTAGAGATAAGTGTTTTAATAAATCATATATAAACATCTTCATATAATGTTAAAATGGGTGTTTAAAAAGTTAACCTTGCTAACCACACTAGCATATTTTCACATATTTCTCAGATGCATCTAAGTGGTAAAGAGCCATAATATTGGTGGTAAAGAACCATGACTTTATCACAATAAAATGTAACCAAGAAAAAGTATGAAAGACTGTTAAGTATTTATTAATACATGACCTACTTACCAACTAAGAATTTCAATTGGTGATCATACAAGAAGTACGTAAGTATCCACTACAAATCTGTAATGAAAAAAAGTACTGAAAACATCTAAAGGTTGCAGAAGCATCCTAGATGGAAAAAAAACATAAATGCTGTTCTGCAACATGTTCAACTTATGAATCACATTGTCATGCACACTACAGATAAAATGATCCACTATTCAAAGCCACTGAACTTAGGAATTTAAAAAATCTTGAAAATACCAGTAGAGATAAAAATATGAAGTGACAAAAATTCTCTATCCACCCTACTCTATAACTGACCTGGGCGATTTGTTGGCCACAGTTACTAAACAAATGCATGACTGTGCAAATGTTCGGTAGTACACCTATTCTATTTATAAGCACTTAGGTATTTTCCGGTGTGATTATTTTCACATATTAACATGACAAGTTATGTGGAATATCCATTATTCATACCAGTAAAAAGCACTATTCATAAGCACACAAATAGTGGAATTTACACATTTATCTATCAATATTAGAAAAGATATGTTCCAATAAGTATTCTCTACCATACTTTGTCAAAGCAAAAATTGCCGAACTATTGTAAAGAATGGATGTCAACAATCTGAACATGGTTTTGTTTTTTGGGGGGTGGCGTGCATGTGATGGATGAGTGAGAATAAATTGATGCTTCTCCCATATTTTCAATTCCTTAAACTTCTGAGATATGCAGAATGGCTCATGAATTGTTTTCCTTGGATTATGTCTACGTGTTTATTTTTCTTTGTGTATCCAGTACTATAGGAACATCCATATTTACAAGTGGCCTGAGAAAACGATTCCTTCTGAAAGTACAAGTCTCTGTAGTCAATAATGATACGTCTTTTGTAAAGAATGAAGAAGGGCTACTTTCATTGTCTCTTTTCAACTTTACTTTGGAAACTCTATCAAAATGGGGGGAGGAGTCATGGAGTGAATAGTGAAATGCAACTTAAAACCAATTATTGGAATGGATAAAGTCCCATGGCTCAAAGAAACATGGTTTCCCATGCAAATCAATTGAAAATCATGACAGCTATGCATGTATGATACAGTGTCATCACTGTATATACTGAATAAAGATCAATTTACATAATTCATAGTTTCAGAAATATGACCATCCAATAGGCAATTAAATGGAAAAATATCCACAACAACAATAAATTCAATAAAACGAGTAGTAATTGCATGTAATAATTTCATTGTGGTGCTGAAGTGTAAACATGAGCTAGAATAATGTGTAAGACTGTGTATTGCTAGGTGATTAGATGCAGAGATGTCATCTATGTCCTTAATATAACTGGGTAAGTGCACTTTCAATTAAACTCCCGGCAGGTGTTCATACAAAACTAACATTATAATTCTAAAATTCATTGAGAAGAAGCAGAAGCAAAAAAAAAAATGTTAATAAGACAATGGCAAGAACAGTTAGAAGGAACAAATTTAGGAAGAATGAGGATAAAACATATATATGTGATTTTTCTTTCAAATAGACCTTTTCATAAATGAATCAGGATATAGCACAAAAATATATCTGTCTCTTTTTCTTTGGCTTTTGACAGATTGATAGGTGACAGTTGATGGGATTGATAGATAAATAGTAGATACATAAATAGATAGTTGGTAGATTAAAAAATCAACTGATAAATAATAGATTATAGATGTTTGATTCTTTGATAATATATGAGAAATAATGACAGATAGATAGATAAATATTTTCTTTCTTTTTTTCTATTTTTATTATATTTGTGTTTTAATTTTACATATCAGCCATGGGTTCCCCTGTCCTCCCCCCTCCCGCCCCAGCTCCCACCTTCCCCCTACCCCTTCCCTTCCATTCCCATCTCCTCCAGGGCCAAGACTCCCCTGGGGATTCAATTCAACCTGGTGGATTCAGTACAGGTAGGTCCAGTCCCCTCCTTCCAGGCTGAGCAAAGTGTCCCTGTGTAAGCCCAAGGTTCCAAACAGCCAGCTCATGCACTAAGGACAGGTCCCGGTCCCACAGCCTGGATGCCTCCCAAACAGTTCAAGCTATGCAATTGTCTCACTTATCCAGAGGGCCTGATCCAGCTGGGGGCTCCACAGCCTTTGGTTCATAATTCATGTGCTTCCATTCGTTTGACTATTTGTCCCTGTGCCTCTCCAATCTTGGTCTGAACAATTCACGCTCTTACAGTCCCTCTTCTTTCTCGACTATTGGACTCCTGGAGCTCCACCTGGGGCCTGACTGAGGATCTCTGCATCCACTTCCATCAGTTATTGGATGAGAGTTCCAGCATGACGGTTAGGGTGTTTGGCCATCTGATCACCAGACTAGGTCAGATCAGGCTTTCCCTCGACCATTGCCAGCATTCTACAGAGGATGTATCATTGTGGATTTCTGGGGACCTCTCCAGCACTCTGCCTATTACTGTTTTCATGTGGTCATCATTTATCATAGTCTGTTATTCCTTGTTCTCCCTTTCTGTTCTTGATCCAGCTGGACAATTATCAGAAAACTATATTGAATAATGAGTTCAGAAATAGATTAGAAAATTGTTATGATTGGATTCTCTCTGTATATTTATACATTGATACTGTGCCTTTGATATATTAGAAGTAAATTCATTTGCAGACAGAATACTAAAATATGTTTGTTATGGTGGGGTATAAATAGGACTAGATTCTTATAAGAAGAAAAAAATTGAACACAGAATCACAGAAAAAAAGTTGTGCAAAAAATTGGGAGGAGAGAGCCCTTTGCATTGAGAGAGATCCAATACAGAGAACATTCCCTCACAGTCTCTGAAGAAGCCAACCCTAAGCCAGCTTGAATTTTTATTCTGAGGCTCTGGAATTGTGAGACAAAACATTATTTGTATCATCACCCCTTCTGTAGTACTTTGTTGTGACAATCATAACAAATGTGAGACCTAACCCTACTTAAAAGTCAGTAGAACTGATACGGGGAAATGGAAGCAAAAATTTATGAAAACGGAGTCATTATCTCACAAAATAGCTGAAAAGTGTTTTAGAAAGTAGCTGTAAATCTGTGCTGAGTAGTTTTTGTCAACTTGACACAAGCTGAAGTTATGGAGAAGACAGAACAAGGACTGAGGAAATGCCTCTATATGACTGGCCCTCAGGCAAGCCTTTGGGAGCCTTTTCTCTGTTAGTGATTGACATGGGAGGGCCCACCTCAAAGTGAGCCCTGCTCCCCCTGCAGCTGCAGTCCTGCTGTCGTAGAGAAGCAGGATGAGCAAGCCATGGAGGAAAGGCAGTCATCAGCATTCGCCATGGCTTCTGCATCAGTTCTAGCTTCCAGGTTTCTGCCTTGAGTACCTGCACTGACTTCCCTGGATGATGGGCTACAAACTGTAAGAAGAAAGAAACTCTTTACTCTCCAAATTGCTCTTGGTCAAGGTCACTATCACAGCAATAGTAAAGTAACTAACAGATTCCATTCCTGTGCCATTCGCACATATTTTTTCCAATGGGTGAGACAGTACCTCTCTATCTGGAAGTGTAGAAAATATCAAATGTTTGGATAAACTAAGATACTTTAGAGAATTCAAGCTCACTAGCATATATTAAAATTAAATTAATAGTTTTACTGCAGTGTCTTCACCAATGAGAATATCACATGCCACAGAAATATTTGAGGAAATATGTGTATGACCACATACCTGGATTTTATTACTCTGTAAGAGAAAGAAAAGTGGGAACACGCTAAATATCCAGGGGTAAGAATGAAGTGCACACAGAACAGAATGCATAATAGCACCTGTCAGCAGGTAGGACCTCCAAGAGACACGCAGCCAACCATAGAATATGGGTGAAGGGTGAGCCTTTGTGTTTCATTGTATTTTTAAAGAAAACTTTATTGAAAGATAAATAAGCACTTACTGCAAATGGAACAACATAAGGTGATCATTTCTGCCCATTTCTACTCTGTAGAGTTACAATGTTTGAAACTTGAAGGTGGTGATTAATCGATTAAGCTTTCTGAGTATAATTCTCTAATTAATTATATCCTGTTCATGATTACTGTTGCATTTACTAAACAGTAGATTGTTTAAAGTTCTAAGGTGTGTTTTATCATAAAGGTTGGGAACATTACATGATAGATAATGAAACTAAAAATGATTGTAACTATATTAAAATAGCAAAAAGAAATAATACTTATAATTTAATTTAATGAATAATTTTAAATGACAAGCAAAACCAACATTGAATATCGATATATATAATATAGACAGAAGAAACAATAGACTATAAATTTTATGAAATGCATAATGAACATTCAGCTCTAAAACCACAGCCAGGTCAGCATTCTTGTTCTGATATCAAGAGTATTTTTAGAGTAGTGGCTGAGATAGGGAGCATGGAGCTGACTGATAGACCACTTCCATAACATCATCTTGCCCTTGGAAGTGATTTATTATCTTATTGACTCAGTTATTTCTACTGGAAAATAGGGTTACCCAGAGCAATTACCTCCTGGAGTTCTTGTAAGTACAAAATGAGTTTTTGTGAGTAGAGAAAGTGTTATACAATCACTCATGCAAAACATTGTCAATGTGTTTTATCAATCAATTTGATTTATAATGTATATGATAATCTGGGAACATGTTTATTGTACAAGAGAAACCAAAGACATGAAATGACACCGTATTTTTGGGTGAGACAGAGATGAACCCTTATTATTATTTGTTAATTGATTTTGTCAGTGTGAGTTATGAATTCCTGAGATAGTCTATAACTATGATGACTGATTATCATTGTTGGACCATGGCAGGGCCACTGTGGGATAGTGTGCTTCTTAGCCATGAACCATTCCAACGTCCTTTATGCAAGAAGAAGCTGGAGGCTGGCAAACACCTATACTTAGCAAAAAAACAAAAACAAAACTTGTCATTGCAACCTCCTCTAGATGAAATAAATTTATTAACCACTAATAAACCCCATAGTGCAAATTATTCTTCTGTAGTTCTACAGACCTCTCAGTAAATTCATTAAGTTTCTCATGAAAGACCCCCACAGGAGATCTTTCCTCAGGAGAGACCCCAAACCCAAGGAACACACCGAAACCACGGATCAGATGCAAACAGCAAGAGGGTTTATTCAAATGCACAGGTACCTGGGGCGACAAAGTCTCTGGGAAGACTTGCGCGCCTTCCTAGGGGAAGGGGGACTTCTTATAGGATCCTAGGGGCAGAAGCGCGGTTACAGAAGCGAGAAGCATAGTTACAGGGTTCCCATTGGTTGATTCAAATAAGGCCAGGGTGAATTTGGGGGCTATCTTTAATTTTCAGAAATGTGCAGCTGTTTGTTCTCCAAGGCCAGGTGACCAATTATAGATATCTTGTTCTGACTCAAGGTTTCTCTCCCAAGGCCGGGTGTCCGACCACAGTTATCTCTCCCAAGGCTGTGTGGCCGATGGCGTCTCCCAGGCCAAGCCACCGGGACGGGGGGGAGGCTTTCATTCCCCCATTTTCTTTTGTTTTAAATGGAATCTTTCATTTTAGGATGGAGAATAAGGGGTCAGCTCCATCTCTGACTGTCGGAGCCTCTGATATTGCTGGGTTAGGACCAAAGCCTGGACAACAGAAATCCTATCCTTGACGAATTGTACCAATCTGTTGAAGATGCATGGCCCAAATAATAAAATGAGCAGGACTCTGGTGATGCCCCTCCTAACGTTAGGAGGGCTACTAGGGGGATTAGGAGAACCCATAAGTAAGTCTTATCTTTAGTGGGTTTGGGGAGCATTGAACTTTTTATATAGATGTCTTGGTGCTCTCAGCTTCGTGGGGTTCTTTGGCGGCCTTCATATGTGACGCGTGGACACACGCTGCTATCCCGTCAACCTTGAGTGCAGTGGGAGTGGCGTCGGACCCAGACAGAGTCCCCAATCTTGAATGGGTGAGGCATCACCGGGCGGTTCAGTTGCTCCCGGTAGGCATCGGCCAGGGGTTTCCACACCGTCTTTTGTACCAGTTGGAGGGCTTGAAGGTGCGCCTCCAGGGTAGGGCTAGTGGCAAAAGAGGAGATATCAGGGTGGAGGAAGTTTATTATTGGTGGGGGAGTCCCATATAAAATCTCAAACAGGGTTAGGCCGTGAGGCCCAGGAGTATTCCGGGCTCGGTAAAGGGCTAGTGGGAGTAGGAGCACCCAATCTCTAGTGCCAGTTGCGAGCGTTAATTTGGTTAAAGTCTCCTTAATGGTTCTATTTATGCGTTCTACCTATCCTGAGCTCTGGGGGCGGTATGCACAATGGAGTTTCCAATTGATCCCCAATAGCCTGGCCATCTTCTGACTTACCTGGGAGATGAAGGCGGGCCCATTGTCTGACCCCAATATCTGGGGCATTCCATACCTGGGAAAGATGTCATCCAGGAGTTTCTTGGTTACCATGGTAGCAGTCTCTTTCTTGGTAGGGAAGGCCTCCGTCCATCCTGAAAAAGTGTCTACAAAAACCAGAAGGTATCTGTATCCATACAGCCCGGGTTTTACCTCAGTGAAGTCAAGTTCCCAGTGGACTCCGGGGCGGTGGCCTCGCAGGCGGCTTCCTCTGTTCAGATGGGTTTTTCCTGGGTTGACTTGGGCATAAGCAGGGCAGCTGGAAGTCACCTGTTGGAGGACCTGTTCCTGATTCAATAATATAGTGTTCGAAGCCTCATCAGCCAGAAGGGCCTTTATCTTGTTTTTGCTTAAGTGGGTTAGCGCGTGGAGGAACTTGAGCATGTATTTAGTGTGGGAAGTTGGCATAACTAATTTGTCATCTATGATGTAAGCTTGTCGTTCGGGGCTCCATTCCGCCCCCATTTTCTTTGCTAGTTCCTGGTCCTCCGGGCTGTAGGGCATGGGGTCCCTGCTTGGCTGTTGGTCGTCCTGCAAGACCAGCAGCTGGTCGCCCCTGGGGGGTGGGGGGTTGTAAGGCCATTGTCCGGGCCGTCAGATCGGCCAGCCGATTTCCCCGCACTATTACAGAGTCATCCTTTTGGTGCCCGGGACAGTGTATAATGCTGAGCTGATGTGGGAGGAACAAAGCCCTTAAGAGGTCTAAAATTTCTTTTTTGTTTTTAATTTCCTTGCCCTCTGAGGTCAGGAGGCCTCTCCTCCTGTATTTTTCTCCATATACATGGGCAGTGGCGAGGGCATCCTTTAAGTCCAGAGCCTTGAGCTTAGTCAACAGGTCTTGGCCCAATAATGGGTGAGGGCAATCAGGTATATGCAGAAAAGAGTGGGTTTCCTGTCCAGATGTCAGCTGAACCTTTCTTTCGGTGGTCCATTGATATCTCCTGCTATCTGTGGCCCCCTGGACCAAAGCTGTGCAGTCATTGAGAGAGCCTCCAGTATGGGTCAGGACTGAATGTTGAGGTCCGGTGTCCACTAGGAAGGTCATTGGCTGCCCCCCGATCTTGAGAGTTATCCTAGGCTCGGGGGGGGGGGGGTTCCTGGCCTTGACTTCCCTAATCCTCCAGATTGAGGAGGTCTGTGGCTCTTGTCTTAGTTTGTCCAGGCCCTCGGGGTTTCTTTGGGCAGTCACGAGCCCAATGTCCTCTCGCTTTGCAGTAGGCGCACTGGTCTTTGTCAAGGGGTGTCCTTCTTTGATCTCCCTTCCTAACTCCCTCTCTGACCTGTCCCTGAGACATTACAGCGGCCAGGACTTTATTTCCCTATGACGTTTCTTATCTCTCTCTTCCTGTCTGCCATATTCTCTCCTCCCGCTCTTTGGGAGTTTCTCTTTTATTAAAAGTTTTCTCTGCCTTCTTCAACAAATCTGACAAATTGAACGAATTCAATCCCTCTAGTCTCTGTAACTTGGCCCTTATATCTGGACTTGACTGATAGATGAAAGACAAGATGACACTCAGCGCCTGTCCTGGATCTTCCGGATCATATGGGGTATACATCCTATAGGCCTCTTTAAGTCTTTCCAGGAATGCTGCCGGCGTCTCATCCTTTCCCTGGACCATATTTCTAACCTGAGCCAAATTGGTGGGGTGCCTAGCAGCCCCCCGGAGACCCACTAAGAGCAACTGGCAAAAGAGACGTAGGTGCTCCCTACCTTCTGGGGTCATGAAGTCCCAGTTCGGGCAGGTGAGGGGAAAGGCTGCATCAATAACATTAGGCAGTTGGGTGGGTCTTCCATTGTCTCCAGGAACCTGCTTCTGAGCTTCTAAGAAGACTTGCTGCTTCTCCTCCATTGTCAGGAGAGTTTGCAGTAACTGCTGACAGTCATCCCACGTAGGCTGGTGGGTCACTAAAATGGACTCAATCAAGTCAGTCAAGGCAACAGGGTCCTTAGAGAAAGGAGGATTATGCTGCTTCTAGTTGTAAAGATCAGAGGCCGAAAACGGCCAGTACTGAAGCTGGTGATTGGGTCCCTCCCTGAGGGGGAAGGCCCTGGATACTTTGGCTGGTTCATCGTGCTTTCCTCGTAGGCGACTGGCAATTGGGGAGGGAGCCAGGCTCTCCTCCTCCCGCTGTCCCTGTAGAGGATGTTTGGGGACCATCGCTGGTGGGCTGAGGGTGGTGGAGGCGGGTGGGGAGGTGGATCGCTGGGGAGCCTGGGCCCGGGGCCAGGGCGGGCTGGAGCGCTTCTGAGCCACGGCGGGTGCCGCCTCCGTGCCCCACGCCTGGCTCGCATCCCCTCAGTGGCGGCGGCGGGAGGCGGGTGGGTGGCGTGCGGTGGGGCTGGGACAGCGGTGGCAAGGGGGGAAACCGAAGGAGGGGCGCTGGCGCTCCCGCGGTGGCCGCTCCTCTCTGAGAGGTGCAGCACAAGTGCACAGAGCCCGAACAGACAGGCGTAGAGGGTCGCGGGCACCCGCGGCATGGTGTGCGCCGCTCGGCGGGGTTGCGCAGCGGGGACGGAGCAGGGCTGAGGCCGGGGACCGCAGCTGCATGCCGGGTGCTTGCACTCGGGCTCACGGTGCCCGCGGCCGAGCTGGACTGCACCCCGCCGCCATCATCCTTCTTGCTGGCCGGTTGGGACGCCCTGAATTGTCGCCTCTCGGGACGCACCCTCGCTGAGTCCCCGCGCGCCTGCTCCCGGGCGCCCCTTCCCTTCTCCCTCGGCCACCGGGCCTCACTCTCCTCGGCTTTCTCCTCCCCTCTAGGGGGATCCTTTCGTGGGAGAACAGGGTAAAGGGAGGAGGTAGATGGCTGTTTCTAGGAGAAGAACGGTTAAACAGAAAATGACGAACGACAGACAAACGCAAATAAGACTGACACGCGCTGCGCGGCTCCGGCTCCAAACCGAGAGCAAAACTCAGATGGAGAGTGCTGCGAGGGTCCGGATCCCTCGTCTCCGACCAACACCACGTATCCCTTGGATACGTGAGTGGCCCCGAAAAACCGTGCCCCTGAGGGGACTTCAGACACCCGTGGAACGTCTTCCAGGGTTACGGTGGGCGAAGTCCGAGCTCGTCAGCTCCTTCAGCCTCCACCGCCACAGACAGATTATCAGATGCGCGCAGACAGACAGACAACATTCAGACAGTACAGGGATGACATATACTGAGGCTGGCCGGCTTACCTCCTGACGGTGGGTCGGTGGTCCCAGGGAGGGGTCTCTATCTCGGTGGAACCTCCAATGAAAGAAAGCCCCCCACAGGAGATCTTTCCTCAGGAGAGACCCCAAACCCAAGGAACACGCCGAAACCACGGATCAGATGCAAACAGCAAGAGGGTTTATTCAAATGCACAGGTACCTGGGGCGACAAAGTCTCTGGGAAGACTTGTGCGCCTTCCTAGTGGAAGGGGGACTTCTTATAGGATCCTAGGGGCAGAAGCGCGGTTACAGAAGCGAGAAGCATAGTTACAGGGTTCCCATTGGTTGATTCAAATAAGGCCAGGGTGAATTTGGGGGCTATCTTTAATTTTCAGAAATGTGCAGCTGTTTGTTCTCCAAGGCCAGGTGGCCAATTATAGATATCTTGTTCTGACTCAAGGTTTCTCTCCCAAGGCCGTGTGGCCGATGGCGTCTCCCAGGCCAAGCCACCGGGACGGGGGGGGGGGGGGGGGGGCTTTCACTCAGGAATAAAGATATTTATTTTGAAAACCTCATTATTTACATTGGGGTCAAAGCTTTGTATAAACTCCACAATTTAACACAAAAATGTGGGTGAAGCCAGTATCTCACATTTTACAAGCAAACTAACATTTAGAAAGTTTGGTGTCCTTTGCTACAAATTTACAACCAACTTCTTTCTTGGTGAAGGAGTAATTACAAAAGTTGCTGAAATCTCAGACATGGCAACATCACTAATTGCCGTCTCTATCTGAGGAGCACACAAAAGCAAAATAATTTACAAGGACAGGTTTTGTATTAATTTCATTTCCTGTGATGTATGAAAACCAGTCAGTGTTTTCCTTTATTTACTTCTAATGCAATCAGACACTCTAGCCTGGACCACTACATGTTGGGTTCCTTGCCCACATCCAATTCTCCACAACTTCACTCTTAATCTTTAGAAAGGGAAAAACATTCCAGACTCCCAATCTAGCCTTGTCTCTGCCTGACTCCAACATCTTCAGTTAACTACTACTCTCCAAACGGGGCCCCAAGTCCTACACATCACTCAGAAGCCTGGCATGTCTCTTCCCCTATTCCTGCATTTTCTTGTAGGCAACGAGATTGCCCCACTCCTAAATTAGGGCTTCATAGCCAACATTTATTCATTTAAAATAACTTTATTGCCATTGGCAATTTACAAGTGCTTTCTCTCTTTGTCTAGCTAATTTTTATTTACCTTTATAATAATCTTTTCTATTTTAAGATATTTTTCATAGGAAGTCCTCTTTGGATTTTTTTTTGCTTTCTAATGTGTTCTGATTAGTCACTGCATACTTCCCCTACTATATATAGGTTTGTTTTCTTTTTTTAAAAAACCAGAAAATAAATTTTTTTCTTGCCCCAATCTCACCCCTCAAGCTCACATATACACGCAGGCCAGCCCATATTTACTAAATGCTGAGCTTTGCCTTGAATGTAAATTTCATTTCTGTCCAAAGTTCACTTGAATTGCCATATGCATTGATTGCCTTTCATAACAGTTGTCCTTTCTCTGGCCTGCCTTTAAAACTAATAGTGGTTCTTGGACATATTTGAAAGGGCATTCATTTCCCCTCGGGTTTTCTTCTCTGTGAACCAAGGATGAAATCAAGATCCCTGCTTTCTCTCTGGCTCTACCCTCAAGTTTGTTTCCCAATATGAAAACCTAACTAAGCCTCTGGGGTATTTCTTCAACCCCCCTCTCTTGCAACAGGTATTGAAATGCCTAAAAATTAGAATGCTATTACAGAAATAATCTACTTTCTCAACTCTACTGGCTAGGCTACATTGCCTGCATAGAAATTATCCTGTCTTGGGGACCCTCAGTCTGGATAGTTCTCTCTGTAAGTGAAATCTTTGATGTAGAACTGCTTGTTATAATTTCAGTCTAGTTTGCTGAAACTCTGGGGCTTACTGATTAGGCCTGTGGCCAGATGGAAGTGTGTGGAGGGCTCTCATGCCTTTTTTCTGTGTTAGACAGGACTATGAAGAGCTAGAGAAGCAGCTGAAGGAAGTCTTTAAGGAACGCAGCACAGTCCTGCGGCAGCTGACAAAGACATCCAGAGAACTGGATGGGATCAAAGTCAACCTTCAGGTAAGCTGGAAACTAATTCTGTCAGCAGCAAAGGAGTCTAGTCACCCACTAGATGGATATGCATTTTTAAACCATTTTCGCTACATCTCTGAGCTTTACCACTCCAGTTAATATTTATTATTATTTGAGTTTCGAAAGGAAATGTCTTTTGAAATGGTCTAGAGAACTGCAGTTTCCAAACATCAAAAAGAGAAAACTGTGTACTTGGCAAAGCCATCAGTTTCTCCCAGCCTCCAAGATCAATTTGACCTCTGTGTTCTTGATATTACAAAATGAAGGAAAGGAATTAAACTGAGAGGTGAAGAACATAGGAATTATATTTGTTCCATTGGAAGCACCACTCCAACCTCACTCTCCCCCATTCCAAACCCCACCCCCTCTAAAAAAACCCACCAAGCAGTGGCTCTTTCCCCAGAGCTGCTCAAAGACTTCCCCCTCCTTGGAAGCAACAGTATGATTTCTTCTTCCCCTGAGATTACCCAGGAATGCTTTGCTCATTAAACCTCGACTTTTAAATTTGGTTTGATTTGTTTACTGCATCAGCAGAGAAACCTAACAGAGGGGATCCAAAAGTACTTACCAATATTTAGAAGAGAAATTTAGATTTTCCCTAGGATAGCTCTAAAGATCCTTTAAGCAACTTCTTTATAGAAATGGATAAATGTCTTACGAATGAGATTATCATTTTTAAAACAAAAGCAAGGTCTATTTCAGATAAAAATGTTTCTAGAACATTTCATAGTACTTTATTTTTTTTCCTGTGAAAGTACTAACCAGTTGGAATAAAATCAAAAGAAACAAACAGAAGGAAAAGAGCCAAAGAAAAAGCACAACAAACACATATAGATGGGACATACACATGTCCACACCCACAAGAACTCCATAAAAACAACAAAAAAAAGAAGCCACAATACATACACAAAGGTCCCATTAGGTAAAGTACTTTATGAGACACAACAGTATGAGACAAAGGATAGTACTTTGACATCTGACTTTACATGTTACATTCACTGAGTGCTTATTGCATACAAAATTCTTTGGCGGCATTGCATGGTTTAATTCTTTTAAATAAATAAAAGAAATGGTACTTGCATTGTGACTTTTCTTATTATGCATAAGCAATATTGGCTGAAGAAAGTAGTTTTGAAAGTCAGTAAAGACTCCAGACATTAAACATAAGCTGTTTTGCTCCAGAGCTTTCGCACACACTACAGAACTGAGGCTGTGTGTTATCTTGGTGCTCAAGGTCTACATGCTACACTGATGCCATGACAGCACTACAGGAGAGATGATGATGATGGTGCAGGCAACCACTAGAGCATGGACTTTGGTCCAACTCAAATGTTGGGTTATCTTTCCGTAGCTCTTATTTAATTTTCACAGGAAAACTTTATTGTAGTTACTAATCTTCTTTGATAGCTGCAAACACAAAGTTTAGAAAGAACACACGGTAAATAATGAGTGGCACCAGCATTTGAAATGACTGTTAAAGCTCTTGTTACAGAAGTTGTGCTACACATTGAAAGAGTTAAATTAGCCACCACCCTTCAGGACCTGGTGGCAGGTTAGAAGGATTAGGAAGTGCATGGGGAATACTGCAGTGCATGTGGGCATCAAATTCTGAAAAGCAAGAAGTGTGGTTCACGGGGCTACAAATTGATATTGTTTTATTTGGGAAAGCCAAGGCAAAGATTACTGGGAAGAAAATTAACAGGTAAACAGGTCTGGGAGGAATATTCAAGACATCTGCCTGTCCTCAAGGGGATGGGACACCTGGCTCAGGAGCATATCATCAGCATATGGTGAAATGCCTTGGAGAGACAGTGATTACTATATTCCCGGGATTCTGTTTCCTTAGTCAAGGTGTCTCTTTATACACTGAAATGTTGCTTAAGAAAAATTTTCATGGAGTTTTATTTTTCAAAGGGGAAAAAAACCCTTCCCTGAAATGTTGTTACAACTTTGAAAACGACTTTTTGTTTTGTGGTACATATGACACAAAATGTTTTTTCATGGTTTAATCTTAATAAATCCTATTAGCAAACTATCCAAAAAATTAGCATGGTATTCTGTTCATTATAAAATGATGAGTGAAGATGTATGGAACTCACAGGATGTGGGTAGGTGAGATTTCAAACTTGAAGTAAATACATGTATAACTGTGTGTTATGTGACTTTCCTGACAAAACATGAAAAAAAATGACTATTCACCCAAGACAGGGAACTAACAACACCTCACAGAAACTATCCTACCTAAGTTTAGCTTGATGACTGAAGAGTTTACTTGGAGTTAGTTAGGGGAGTATGGGTGAATGGAGGCATGGGCCACAAGCAGCTACCCCATCTCACCCACCTCAGGCAACTTCTTCTGGGCTGCCATATTTTGTTTGCTTGCTTCAAGGCAGGCTCTAGTTTTAAGCTGACTTTGAGTTTGCTATGTAGTCAATTATGAACATGTACATCTGGTCTTCATGCCTCCTCAGTTTTGGGATTACACATGCCTCCTACTATGCCCATTTCTTTATATAGTACCAGAGACTTGAACCTGGAGATTTCCACCTGGTAGGTAAACACTCTACCAGCTGCTGAGCTGCATTGAAAAACCTGTCCTGCCTTTAATAAGGTGGTGTGATTAGGCCCAGTTTTGGGTAAACAGGTTGTAAGTAATCACAGTCACTCTGATTTCAAGATAACTAGCACATACTGTCCAGAGGAGAGTTCCTCAATACATCAAATGTGTCTTTCTTATCTATTTGTTTTACTATTTTATTTAAAAAAAATTTCTCTTTTTAATTTTTAGTGTCTTCCTTATTTCTTAAAAGTATTTATTCATTCGTCTGTTTTAATTTCATGTGAATGAATGTTTTGCCTGAAAGTATGTCTGTGCACTATGTGCATGCAGTATCTGTAGAGGCCAGGAGAGGGTGTTAGATCCCTTGAAGCTGGAGTTACAGATAGCTGTTAGCCTCCATGTGGATGTTTGGAACCAAACCCATTTTAATTCCTCAAACTGTCCTCTTATTCTGTTAGGAGATGCTCTCTTTCCTAAACACATAGAGCACTGCTTACTGGATACTTCCCAAAGAGACTCGCAGTTATCCTTGTCAGTCCCTAGGTATCTCTGGTAAAGCTAACACTGTATTAAAGTTCTCTGTTGAACACCAGGCTAAAACTGTTCAGGCAGCCCTGTGTTTTACAAGTCTTTGCATAATTCAGGATAGGTGTCTGTTAAATAAACATTAAGGAACAATGCACTCACTGCTAGAATGCTGTCATTTCCCTGCACTCACAGCTACTCTGTAGCAACTGTTATTGCTATTTAAACTTTTAATACCAACTATGACAGGTTACTCCATTAAACAGTTTACTGAGTATAAATAAGGAAGTAATTAGGAAAGGTTTTATATGACAGATCCTTGTATAAGAAGAGCTCCAAGGGCTTTTCTGTTCTAATTGATGGCCTCTGAATCCTGAATTTGCAAGTGTATAAGTAATAATGACTGGAGTGGCATGTATTATTTTCTTAATATGTATGTATAGTGACAAGGTATAAAATTACCTGGTCCTCTGTCTTTTTGTATCCTACCACATTACTTAGAAACAAGACATAGACACGAATGAACAAGCATGTCCCTTTGACTGCTTTCAGCTTCAATCAGGTCATTCCCTGACCTGTGCAGGCAAGCTTTCTCTGACCCCATCCATTTGCTGGATCTACACAAGAGCTAATTCAAAATAGCTGCTCAGGATAAACTTGAAAGGAACTAGAGAAGGCATTTTAAAAATGTATTCAGAAAGAGACTTAGAAGCACATGATATGGCTCAGTGGGTGAAGGTGCTTGCCAGCCAAGGCCAGTGGCTAGAGTTTCATGTTTGGAACACATGTAAACCTGAAATAGGACTAACTCCACAAAGCTAACCTCAGACCTGTGTACCTGCATAATGACATGTTTGACAACACATATGCCTTATGCATACACACACACACAAAAATTCTTAAGATTTTTTAAAAGAAAACAAGGTGTTTGCAGGATGTTTCTCTTTTCTCCAACATCTGAATGGTGAGCCTGTGGGAGTCCAGCTCCAACCAGTCAAAGGGTTCTTGTAGAGAGGAGAGAGGAATGAGAAGTATTAGACAGAAATATAGGTGGAGACGACAAGAAAGACAGAGAGACACAGGATAGCTTTGGGAGGGCCCTGGGTCAATACTCAGCTGCCTTGAGATTTATTCTAATGGGCTTTTTATATACTAGCAAGGGGAGAGGCAAAAGACATCCCCCTTTCAGGATCAAATCACAATGTACAGCCAAGGGTAAACCCTTCAAAACACCTGGTACCACGCCTCTGGTCAACTCATCCTATTATGCAGCCCTGCTGGGTAAAGCAAGCTCAGATTCTCTGAACTTGAGTAAGGGAGCCTCTGTGGGCCCCCACATGAGCCTCAGTTCAAAGCCATTTGTGTAGTAACAGTTGAACATGTTCTGCTGTGCACTGTGAACCTCTGTTGGTATCCTTGGCACCAACAATAAATCAAGTGCCTTAAAACCTGGTACTAAATATAGACAATAAAGTGAATGACAGTGTTTTATCTAAACAAGACTCCTTTTCCTCATTCTTCTTTCAGTCTTTGAAAAATGATGAGCAATCTTCCAAAATGGATGTTCAGAAGCTTCTGGAGTTAGGCCAGAAACAAAGGTAAGACTGGATTCTAGAGTCCTTTCTACTCTTGCATTTTTTTCTTTTAGTTTAAGACTTCCTCCCCACTCTTCAATGCTATTAAAATACAGCCAGGGAGTTTATCAAAATCCATCTATTATAATGTGTGAACCTATCTTCCTGTGTACACTTGGGTGCATATGAAATTTACCCAGTACTTTGTGCAAATGGGTCTCTCATACAGGAGCTCTGGATGAGATGTGAGAGTCTGCATTTCCGGCCGTGACTTGGTATAAAGCAGCTATGCTCAAAGCAGTTAAGTGAATTGCAGAGACCAATATTCTTGGGATTTGAATTTTTTTTAATGGTCAAATTAAATGTTCACATCATTCCACGCTGGCTCTTTGATCAATAGGCAAAATGCTGTGGAAAAAATATTACACATATCAAGTAGCAGGATGAGGAGTTGATTATCAGGCTTGTCACTGGCCTGTGTCTCCATTGCTGACCTTCCATATTGACTCTGAAATCTGTCATTGACACTGACATGCTTTCGGGTTAGGTCACTAATGTGGTTCAAATATCAATGTCATGCATTACTCCTCATTGGTTACAGTGATGAGTCTTTACTTTTAGCTATTAGATACTAGTGTTAAAATAATGTGATGTCTCTTTGTCTATTGTCTTTTTTCATGATCTATTTTAGCAACAGCAGTGGGCTACAGGCATGGCAGCCCCTTAACCCACCTGCTGTCTGGTTGATGTTTAAGCCAGTTTTTGTTTTTTTGGTTTTGGTTTTTGTTTGTTTGTTTGTTTTGTTTTGTTTTGTTTTCA
Source organism: Onychomys torridus (assembly GCF_903995425.1). Classification (NCBI taxonomy): domain Eukaryota; kingdom Metazoa; phylum Chordata; class Mammalia; order Rodentia; family Cricetidae; genus Onychomys; species Onychomys torridus. The sequence goes on from NC_050443.1 coordinate 38,772,994, forward strand.
CTTCTGACTATTTTCAGTTTCATATCTGCAAAACAAAGCTAGTTATTTTAATGATAGTAGAAAGGATACTTGAAGGAATGTACAAACATTGACCCCTTAGAAGTGGGGAGTTTAATAGTCTTCCCCTTTCTACTGCGATGTTTGAAGTGTTGGGGTTGGTAGAAACTGGTCAAAAATATATAAGACTTCATTCTAAATGGAAAAGTTTGGGCTATCTATTGAGCAACACAGTAACAATTTAACAATGTATTTTTTTTCTAGAAAAGTATATGAACAAAAGTAATTATCAGCTAAAATAAACTAAGATTTGTAGAAATTATTTCTTAGATGATTTCATCTCAATCAAGGAAAATAAAAAAGACAAAATAGGGGAAAAACACAAAATAATATCTACATAAGTCAAGTCAGTTGTCAATGATTAAAGAAGCTGGAGGACTGTGTCTGAGGTCAAATCTTTTACGGGTGTCCCAGAGTGGATGGGCTTCAGTGTCAAGTATTGAGATCTCATAGTAAGTAGCTCTGCAGTGAGTGGAGTAGTTAATTCCAGGAGGATTGTGGTGCCAATTCTGTTTAGGATGAAAAGAAGATGTAGATAGTTGGGAACCCATGGTCCCAAGAGGACAGGGAAGACTATGGAACGAAGACTCGTTTTTTTTAGAGTCTTCAGAAAGTTCAGCCTTCCTCAGGGAAGGTACAGGTGTGGTGCCTGAGGTATGACAAAGATGAAGTAAAGCCCACACCTTTGCTTCCACTGTATGTTCTCAGGTATCTGTGTCTGTGTATAATTACATGAAAAGCCTTAGGCCAATCAGAAGAATGTCATTAAGTCTGTACACACATTTAAGTAATTGTCTACACCTTCACACACAAGTTCTCAGGGTACTGAACATGTGTTCCAACAAAAAGATGAAAGAAAACAGATGTGTTGGCACTGAAATTTCAGAGTTTTATACAAAATTCTCTGCTTCCACCATCTAAAAATGTTGGATTTGTATTTATATTCACATTCATGTATCTTACTTTATCGCAAAGTGTTTTGCTGGATGTATGTATGTGTGCCACAAGCATGCCTGGTTCTCATAGAAATCAGAAAAGGGCAACCGGTCCCTGGAACTTGAGTTATGGTGCTGAGAACTGAACCTGCGTCCTTCTGTAAGAAGAACAAATGCTTTCTTCCCTCCAGGCCCTTCCTCCAGTATTTACTAACATATCACTGCTTGTTTTGTCTTGTTCCATGTTTGCCCTTAGATATCAGAATATGGGTTTTGTTCAGTTCTCTCATTTCTTATAATATAATTTTATTAGATATATTATTAATTGTTTAAAGTTAGCAATAGGTAGTCTAAAAATAAAATCTATAATGAAAAGTAGTGGCTACTCTAAAATTGTCCTGACTGTCTTGTTGAATTATAATTCATATTTCAACCTGTACTTGCAGAAGGTTGTTTCCTTCCTTCCCCAGCACCTTTCCTTCCTCCTTTCCCTCTCTCCATAGAAGCAGTATACGCCTTTCTACAGATGTGAGCACATATGCTGTGGACACCTGCCGCTGCCCCTGTGGGCATCAGTTTTCTATCAGACACAGATAGCAGATTTTATTTGATAGTTAACATTTGTATGTCCATTGCATATGATATTTTATTTTATATTACACTGTATTTAGTATTTATACATTATACCAATATTTAATTATTATGTCACCAAAGCTCTTTGTAAAATATCTGGTATTTCTGATTTAAGTGTCCATATATGAAAATCCTGCTTGAAAGCTGATATTTAGCTTTAGACCATGGATTATGAATTTGCCCAGACCACAGTGATTCCAAAATTCTCTCTCTCTCTCTCTCTCTCTCTCTCTCTCTCTCTCTCTCTCTCTCTCCCTCTCTGTCTCTCTCTCTCTGTCTCTCTCTCTCTCTCTCTCTCTCTCTCTCTCTCTCTCTCTCTCTCTCTCTCTCTCTCTCTCTCTCTCTCTCTCTCTCTCTGTCTGTCTCTGTCTCTCTCTCTCCCACCTGAAAATTAAATTTGGGTGATCACAGTACTTAGGGTAGAAATCTAGAAGACACAGTGTTCCTGCTAGAGGAAAGAGGCATGTCGTGCAAGGCATCCTGTTCAAAGAATGTACTTGCGGCCTCTATGGGGTTATTTTTTTAATGATTGTAGAATAAGTAATTTCCATTTCTAAGCTTTATGCTAAACATTTTATTATGTCATTTAAATCTTGCCACAAGCCTACAAAGTGTCTATAATATTGTTCCCAGTTTTAAATGAAGACATTGACAAGAAGGGAATTTTACCACTTTCCCAAATTACCAGAGTTAGTTTTCCAGCGATTGATTGCTGAATTTAAACTAGTTTTGAGTCTCATAGAACAGTACAGCACTCTGCTTTGTTGCTGTTGCTTTTAGGCAACTTCTCTAGGCATAGTCATGTCTCATAGATGTGTACTCTGTTACACACACATGTGTTCACACACACACACACACACACACACACTAATTTTTATAATCTAATATTTTTGAGGTAATAGTTTGGGTGACAAAATCAAGCCAAAGCAAATAAATATCATTAATTCTACATGCACAAACTCTAAATCCTTAAGAGGAGTAAGTTAACACAAAATAATGGCTTTCATCATGATATTCACCAATAAGCACACACACATGCAAACACACACAAACACACACACACACACACACACACACACACACACACACACACACACTGTTTTTCACACATATTCACTGCATTATTGTCATGTGTTCACTGCCCTAGCTCTTATACTGAGAACCTTTCTTGACTTACATTGTGCATACAAGAGACAATGTGTTATTATCTTTCTCCACTCCCCTTGTCATAACAAGACCTAGTCCATGCATATTAATGAAATTGGGACACAATGTCCATGCCTTTATAGTCATATATTTTCTTTCCTGTGTCCATGAAGTTATAGTTAAAACTAAATCTCTTTTCCTTGTGTTTTCATGAAAATTTTCAGGCCTTATAAAGTATATCTAAGCTATAGTACTATAGAATTAAGAAATTATGAGGTTACAGTAATTTTTTTCAGAAGTCTATAATGACTTTTGACCCAGCACCTTCATGCCCTACATGCTGTTGGTGAAATTAGCTTCCCAACTCGAACTGTTATATTGAGTTAACTGAACACATGTCATTGTTCACAGTGATTCACACTGTGGGATTCTTGTAAAACATAACAACAAGGCAATTTTCCTTAAATATAACCTGCTTTACACATGTGCATGAAAAAAGCCCTTTGTTATTAGAGTGCTTAGATGCATCCTTTTGTATTGCTATAGCTTTTCATAATTATAGTTAGCTGCTCCTTAAATTTAGGTAGATAGACAAACTTCTTTTTGTAAAGTTCATGGAAAATAGTGGAATCATGTGATATCTCTTCTTTGTTCTTTTTTCTACTAATCTAGGGAAGAAATGAAGTCTCTCCAGGAGGCCCTGCAGAATCAGCTTAAAGAGACATCAGAGAAAGCAGAGAAACACCAGGCCACAGTGAGTGTATTTGTGTTTCTTCTTTGTGTATTAGCTTTGGTATTGAGAAGTCCTTTCTTTCTTTATTCACAGTACTATGGAAAAATATACCACAAGAAGAAAAAATAAAATCACCCCAACAGAAGCTTCAGTTGTTTTGATCAGTATAATAGTTTGCCACAATTTACTATAAGAAAAAAGTGAATATTGTGTTTAACTTGGGGATCTTCTAGCTCCTGCTATCCTCTGTAAGTGATGAACCAAGTGGCAGACCAGGCAGGAGTCTGGCTTGGGCTCACTTTAGTGGTTCCTGGAAGGGGTGAAAGCTGAACTGAAAGCCAGTTAACCTATGCAGATCCTTAAGCTGTCCCAGACAGCCATGGCATGGAAATCACTCAGGGCAGGCTCATGCTATCTGCCTGGTCATCAATCCTTCGAATTACTCATACTGTAAGACCTAGACTGTAAGGGTCCAACTGCTCCCCAGATCTTTCCAAGATGGTATCTTTTTGAAGCTCACACTTGGGCTCTTACCACTGATATTCACCAGAGACAGGAAAATGGGCTCCTGAAGCACTGCTAGCATAGCAATCTCAACTTCCTCAGACTCACTTTTGTACCACTTACAGAGATAAGACTTCTATATAGTATCTAGTGCCTGAATCTACTTTTAAAAGTATAATATATAGTACCATCTACTTTGTTTGCTAGAGATCAACAGACTTGAATATATTACTGAGAAGAGGGATGGTATATTATGCCCAGGGCCCACACGGAGAAGGCTAGAGCTGGCCACCAGAGAAAACTGGACAAAAGACTCCATTATGATTTCAGAGGCAGTGCAATGGTGAGAACGCTAGCAAGGCTTAGGATGGCAGCGTGAACAACTGCAGGAGCCTTGAGACATGGGAGCTACCCTACTGTGGGCGTCTGCCCTACGGTGACGAGGGCAGGCCTGAAGAAAGCATAGTACTGCGAGCACATGACCTATGGGAGCTCCAGCGAGGCAGGCGGGAGGAAAGAGAAAGGTATTTTAAGCACATGATTGAGCTAATCAGAATGAGGCTGCTCCAGCACGTGGTTCTTGGAACAGACTCTTCCTGGAGCACCAATAAAATAAAGCCTCAGTTTTAGAAACTAGAAACAAGATGAATGCAGGTTTCCATCTTGGTCAATTACTGGAACCCCATGCTCTCTAAACACTGTAGTGAGACTTTTATTCGCAAAGCTTCTAACAACTTTGATTGGAGTGTGGAGTTTTGCTTCTGAGTCTCAGTTCAGTTTGTCACCCAAGACAACTGACTCTTAAGGGCAGCCTTCCTCATAATGATGGTTGGCTTTGCTGTGTTAGACTGTTTCCTGTTAAGGAGTTCTCATTATCTCTTCCATCTGTCAAGATAGCACATACTCGGACAGCATGAAAACACTCAGTGATTTTATGTAGGATGTTCTAGTGTTTGTCTATAGGGATGCCAAATGTTTTGTAAAAGAATGGACAGTTTTTAGCACCTTTCTAGCCAGCCCTTCCCTCAGTAACTGACTTAAAATGCTGGCTGGCTCTGCAATCTCATTTCTGCTTTGTCCAAGCAGACTTCATTTGAATTTATCTTGGCAAATTTAATCTGAAAAAAAAAATATGATGGCCTTGAGAACAGACATACTCTGTTCACTCTTTTCTCAGACCCTTGTCATAAAGCCATATTGTTTTATTGATTGTTTCCTAAGAAGTTATAGCTCACAGGAGGTAAATTCCTGGCTTGCTTTCCATTGCTAGTGGACAGAGCAGCCAAGGCACTTACCACAGCAGCTCCCATACTTTATGCAGACAGAGTTCCGAGGAGAACACTGACGCTCTTGAAAGAGCATAGGCCGAAGATAGAATATCCAATTGTGGAAATGTCATGGATACACAGTCTGGCCCCTGTGTTCCACCCAGCATGCTTTCAGACCCTTTCTTGTGGATTTCCCTTAGAGCCTTAGCACTCCTAACCCCTCCCTCCAAACATTTCTCCTAAGCCTAAACCCACTGAGGGCACTGGCTTAGCATGGTATTCCAAGGATAATTGCTACTGGAGCAGGTATTCTGTGGACTTGATCAAGTCCTCCCAGTTCATTTATCCTGTTAAGACATTGTATCACATTAAAATATTGAGGATTATTATTATTATTAAAATAACAATAATATATATTATTAAAATACAGTATTTATTATATGGACATATAATAACAATATTATAATTAAAAGTACAATTATATCTGGCATATTAGACTATAGTAGTCATGAAAGTGATACTTTGTTCTTCCTTCTCTGCCCATTATTTTAATTCCATATTCATATATGGTCATTTTGTTTTCCTCAGGCTTTCCTATTGACTACTTATAAAGCTGTTCATTGGTCATTATGATTCTGTGCACACACGGTACTAGGAATGATGAATTGTAACTAACTTCAGAATTGTAGGCTCTCACTGCCACTGCTGCCTGCTAACGTCACAGGAAGCATTATCAAGGATGGCATAGGATTAATATCTGACAAGGGAAGATTCAAGTAATGTAGTCTTTCTTAATCATTAGGGATGTTCTAATGCTTCAACTCTAAGTTATTACTAATCAAAACCATTTAGCTACACAATCGGGATACTATACATGGATTTCCAGCCGCTGCTCTTACAAGCTGACAAAGAGCTGTGTGAGATTTATTCAAGGTTCAGAGTCACAAAAGCTCCTGTTATAGGCGTGAGCTGTACCACCTGTCTAACAATGAGCTCTGACTGAACATTTGAAACTTCATTCTCACTAATGATTACAAGACAATTCAACTTGGCAATGCTTTGTATTTTCTTGCCTACAGATAGGCTATTATTGTTATTTACTATAATTGTTTCAAATATTTTTAAAGTCATGTTTTCCTATATTTATATATACTTAAGCATATACTAAAGTGTATGTGGACAAAATGATATTTCAGAATGATCATTTGTTGGGAAACAAAGAATTATATTACAGCATAAAATACATGCCCTTTATGAATTGTATATGTTGGAATTTTATAATGTAGAAAAACAATTTTCAACAGAAATTATGTAATCATTTTATTTAAATTGCTAGTTTTAAGAGATGATGTGAAGAAGTACCGTATGATTTGCTTCATTCCTGAATTGAACTTAAAAAAAAAAATTGTGCACATCTATTCCCCAATGTGATGGCAAAAAATCATAAAATATATGCATTACTAAAAGAGCAGCTCATAGAATAAAGCAAAGATTCCAAGTGACCAACTTCAAAGAAAGCCTTTCCTGAGGTGACTCTAGGTACAAAAAAGAAAAGGCTCCCCTGGTTTTCTTTGATCTTCCCTGCAAAGAGATAAGAAGGAGATGAAAGGAAAGCAGTGGGGATAACACCAAGTATAATTCAGTAACTTTGGGTGCAGACATCAGATTTCCATAGTGGGAACTCTTTACGCAAGTGAATTCATGGGAACTGACAACTTGGAACATTTTGGGACAGGTTGGGGGAGGGGTGATCAAACATCTACATGAGCTGTGTTATTCACACTCACATAACTACAGAACTCAGAGACTACTAAATACATAGAGAAGCAAGCAAGCTTCCAAACTAACCAAAAATTCTCATGTATTAGAAACCACATGTATTAAATTAGTTTAACTATATTAGCACACAATCTTAAAAGGGGACAAAATAAAAAGTTGGAAAACATATATAAAAATTTTAAATTTGAAAATTAAAAATATTACTATTGATCCTGAGCAAATTAGGAAGATGAATACAAAATAGCATTTAAGGAAAACAATTGCCAATATACTAATGTTTTCTAAACAAAAACTTTACAGAACAATGGCATTACTAACAACAGCTTTGTAAACCCAGGAAAAACTGAAATCAACATACACTACTCAGCCCTAAGCAGTAAAATTTCACACACGCAGCTTCAAAACCCATTGATCTATAAGTAAGAACAATGCAAAGCAAATGAGCAAATATTTTTAAAATACCATCAATAGTGTAAACTATTATAAATATGTAAGAAATCCCCAATAAATTTTCTGAACAGATAAAAAATATGTTGTATATTACAGACATAAGACATGTAATGATACATAAGTGATTCTATTTATTCAAAAATACTAGTACTATATTAAAAATTATTCTAATTCATTATAATAATGTAATTAATTTATAATGGATAAATCATTCCTTAATTTTGAAAAATACAGACCATATTTTTCAGTATCATTTATATTAGTGAGAAATATAAATAAAAAAATAATAGTTGCAAAGAAATGCTTAGTGGTAAAGAGATTACTTTAAATTTGTTTGTTATTAGAAAGAACTAATACCAATTCATTTGTTATTCTAAAAATTAAAAAAGTAATGACAATGGAATTTTTACAAATGTATTCAACAAAGCCAGATAAGGACACCAGGGGGAAAAAAGACCAACAATTTTCTTCATGAACAGCATTGCAGTTACATTAAACAAAGTGATATCAACTGAATAAATCAACAAATTATAAAAAATATTATTTATGTTGGAAAACATGAATTCATACAAAAAAGGATGGTTCAAATATTCATGTTAATAATGGAAGCATACTATATTTCTAATATGAAAGACAAAGGATACGTGGTCAACAGATGCACAAGAGGCACTTGATAAAATACAGTAACTTCATGGAAAAAGCTGAACAAATTAGGAAAAAGAGAACCGTATCTTAATGTAAAGATCACTTACAGATCAAAAAGTTAATATTATATTTAATATGGAAAAGTTAAAAGATTCCTGACACTTGGAGCAAGAAAAGAATGCTAATTTTCACAACTTTTATTCAACATCATACAGGAAGTCCTCTTCAAAGCAATCAAGCAGGAGAAAGGAAGAAAAGACTTCCAAATTGGGAGAGTGAATTTCAAATCATCACTTTTGCAGATGCCATGACCAAATATATCAAAACCCCAAAAATCTTTACCAGAAAGATCCTTTAAGTCATGAGCAAATGTGAATAGTGGTCTCATGTCCTAATAGTGAGTTAGCTAACCTGGATATCAATTCAGTATGTTTTATAATGGATATAGATACATAGGAATGCATTTAACAAAATAAAGGAAATATACCTATCATAAAAATTATAAAAAACATTAGTTAAATAAATTAAAGAAGCATGCACATCACACACACACAGACACACACACACACACACACACACATACACACACACCATACACATGCACATATACCACACATAGACACACACACCATACCACCTGCATACACACACCACACACACACATACACACACACCACATCATACACATCGTACACACACATACCACATGCACACACACATACACACCCCACACACACATGCACACACACCACACATACATCACACACACACACCACATACACATCGCACACACACACCACACACACACACCACATACACACACACACACACACACACACACACACACACACACACATGCACGCACACACACCACACAAACACCACACATATACAATGCAAATGCTTCCCATGTTCATGTTAACAGTGTGAAATTTTCCATTGCCCAATGGGAAGCACAGATTCCATGAGATCTCCACCAAAATGCCTATGATAATCTTCAAAGACCTACCAAAAAAAATCACAAGAAATGATACAGAAAAAGAAAATTCCCTAGCCAATCTTATCTAGATTAAAAAACAAGGCAATTCATGATCCTCTTGCCTCTGCCTCTTGCAACAAATCCTACCAGAGGGAAAAATGTAATCAGAAAATACTGTATAAAAAATATTTTCAACAAAAGAAAAAAAAAGCAACAATTACAAAAAAAAATCTGGAAGCATTATAACTTAACGTAACTGTTCTCCAATAATATCATATCAAAACAATATGATATTTATCTGAATTTAGATGCACAGACCCATGAAGTGTAATAAAGTGCTAAAACTGAGCTCTGGCATCTCCAGACAGCTGCTCACTTCTTTGCATCACAAAGATGCTTGTGTACTTTTGCTGGGGATGTAAATCAGTTCAGATAATGGTAAGCATTGTGGAGGTTCCTTATAAGAATGGAGTTAGTACACATGATCCACCAATCCTGATGCTGAGAATGTATATTAGTTACTTTTCTTGTTAATGTTTCAACATAGCTGATAAAAAGCACTTTAAGGATAGAAGTTTTGATTAGCTGTCCCTCCATTATGGTGCTTAGAAGTAAGAGAACCTCCAAATATGGTAACAGGATCTTGATGAACCTGGCCATAGTGTATTTGCACTAAGAGTTTGTCAGCCTGGCTTCTTTTTATTTTCATTGAAAGTACATATTTTTAATACAATATATTCTCACAATGGTTTTCCCTCCCCCAACCTGTCCCAGATCTTTCCCACTTCCCCACCATTCGAATCTATAACCTTTTTTTCTCTGTCATTCATTGGGATCCAGAGGCATCCAGAAAAATAACAAAAATATAATTAGATAAAATATAAACAAACAATCCGGAATAGGACAATAACACAAATAAAAACAGAAGCAAAAGAGCCATAAATCTCAAGAAACACATATAGACACATGCACGTGCAGAAATCACATAAAAACACAAAACTAAAAACTATAATATATACCCAAAGGACCTGTAAGGTTCAAAACAAGAAAACAACAAAAGCCCTGACAAAGTGTCACTGAGTTCATGTTGTGTTGGTCATCTACTGGTGGGCATTGGGCCTAACCTTCTGGGTGGTTTGCATATGCAGTGAGACTGTTGAAGGAAATTAAGTTTTCATTTGTAAGTGGTTATCAACTGGAGATAGCTTCTGGGTTAAGGATGTCCACTTCCCCTCTTAGCACTAGGACCCCATCTGGCCAACACCTGTGCAGGTCCTATGCATGCTGTCACCATCTCTGTAACTTCATATTTGCACTGTCCTGCTGTCATCTTTTAGGAGGCCTTATTTCCTTGGTGTCCTCCACCCCTTCCAGCTCTTAAAATCTTTCTGCCTCCTTCAGAGGCTTTCCTGAGCCCTGAAAAGGGGAAAATGATGGAGACATCCCATTTACAATGGTCTCTCTACACTTGCCCAGCAGTGGGTCTCTGCACTCATTCACATCTACTTTACAGAGAAGCTTCTTTGATGATGGCAGAGGATGACACCTATCTGAGTAGAGCAGAATGTTGTTAGGAGACATTGTATTGCTATGTTCCTTCAGCATAACAGTAGTATTTTGTTTTCCCCTAAGGTCTCTGGCCTATCTAGTCTCAGGTTCGTGGCCACACAAGCAGTGTCAGACGTGGGTTCTATTTCGTGAAGTGGGACCTTAAATCCAATCAGGTATTGGTTGGTTAGTCCCAAAGGGACTAACACTAGCACACCTTGCAGGGGGGTCATCATTGTATATCTAAGGTTTTGTAGCTAGATTAGTATTTACCTTTCTCCTTTGGAAGTGTGCAGAGTACCTTCAAGAGCCATGAACACTGGTCAGTAGGGATGAAGGCTTTATGTGGGCACCAGTTTGACTTCTCCATGTTTAATGATTTATGTAGGTGTTGTATTCAGCAACAGACCTAACCATCAGTTTGTGGAGAGCAACCAATAGCCTTGGCAATAGCCTGGGTTGTTTGGGAGTTTCCATGGAGCCCTTTGGCCAGGAATTATATAAGATGTCACCCATTCCTGGAACTGGAGGCTTCATTTGGAGATGAGAGATGTTCAGTTGGGGTGCCATCTCCCCCACTATTTGGTCATTCCACTTAGATCACCTTCATGTGTGTTTTAGAAAGCTTTTGTTATGTTAGATTCCTGTATTACCCTTCAAATGGCCCTCAGTTTTTGCTGGACCTCACACTATCCTTCCCTCACTGAGCTCCTTCGTCTTCCTTCCTGTTTGCTCCTATTTTTCCAGTAACCACTCTCCCCAAAATCCTTCCATAACTGTCTATTATATATGACCTTTCTAAGGTAACCCAACCCTCACCCCACCCCTGACATGCCACTTCCTAACTCTATACCTAACCTTTGTAATGATATGGATTGTAACCTGCTTAAAGACTTAGCAGCTAATATCCACATGTAAGTAAATATATACCATGTTTTCATTTGGGGTCTGGGTTGCCTAATGGAGATGATTTTTTTTCTTACTCCATCCATTTACCAGAGGAATTCATGATTTCATTTTTTAACAGTTGAGTGATATACTATTGTATAAATGTACCACATTTTCTTTATCAATTCTTCCACCAATGGACATCTAGGCAGTTTCTAATTTCTGGCTATTATGAATAGAGAAGAAATGAACACTGGTGAACTAGTGTCTCTGTAGTAGGATGTAGAGTCCTTTGAGAGTATTCCCAAGAGTGGTATAGCCCACCTTAAGGAAGATCAATTCCCATCTTCCTGAGCAACCTCTCTACTGATTTCCATAATGGGTGTCCAAGTTTACACTCCCAATGTCTGTTCCTTACACCACACTTTGCCATCATTAGCTGTCATTTGTTTTATTGACCTTGGCCATTCTGACTGGTGCAAGATAAAATCTTAAAATAATTTTGATTTTCATTTCCCTGATGACTAAGGAGTTAAATATTTCTGTAAGTACTTTGTAGCCATTAGTGTTTCATTTCTCCTTCAGTCATTCAACTCTTGGGGTAGTACAACCCACCTTCAGGTCGGTTTGTCCCTTCTCAATAAAACCTCTCTGGAAATTCCCTTACAGACAGGCTTCTAGGTGTTTTCCCTGGGTCACCTAAATCTAGTCAAGCTGAAAATGAAGATTAACCATCCCAGAAAGCATGTCAAAAAAATGAAATCCATACATCAAAGAGCTTTCCTCATTCCCATGTTCCCTGAAGCCGTGTCACAGAAGCCCATGCAAGTATCCCAGTGTTCATAAATAGACCAATAAAGAAAATGTGGGACAAACACACAATGCTTTTCATCTTTCAAGTGAGTAAAGTATTATCATTCATGAAAACATGGGAGGAGCAAATTGATAAACCTCAAACAGAACAGTTTGGTAATTTTCTTTTTACATAAATATTCTACACTAAACATTGAACAGATTTGTATGTTGAACATTTCTACTGCTGTAAATCATTCACTAATTATTTTGCCTTTAATATTTCTGTAGTAATTAAAGTTGTGAGAAGAAAGAGAGGTTCTTATAATTGTCTTGCCCTCGTTCTGATGGGGAATTGGATTTGAGTCTACAAATTTATTAACTATTTTATATTTAAAGAGAAGATATCTTTTTTATAGTGACGTTGATTGAATTTTGAATTGTGACTTTTTTATTCCATGAAAGATTTTACATTTCTCATAAAAAATTGTCACAGTAAGTGAATTTTTTCCTAGTCCAAAATAAAATTCTATTAAACACAATAATAAATTTGTTTATTCAATTATAAAATGCAAAAGAAAACATATTTCTGAAAATTTGTATTATATGAGTAGTAGATCCTCCTTAATATAATCATGTTCCAACACACTTTTTATAAAGACAGGAAGATTTTCTTTATCTCTGCATGTATGTTGCATTGGGAAATCATTCAGCTTTGGGTTTGCCCCCTGCCAAAGCCTGGCAGACAGCAGGGATAACAAACTAGCAGGTGTGACCATGATAATTAAAGATATTAATGGTGTTTGGATGCATTTAATGACTCCTGTTAACTTTTATGGCTTGACTTGTCCTGGATGAGTCATAATTCTAAAACAAGACGCCTCCAAGCTTTTCTTCTCATCAAGCATAAAGAATCACTCTTCCTCCATTATTTGCTCATAGCAAATACTTGGTATTTTTGTCTATGGAAACCATTATTGAAGTAAATACTAGGAATACTTATTTCTGTGGGGAAATTAAATCCTGCTGGGATTCTAAGCCAGTGATCTCAAAATGCTAAATTTTTCAATATTCTAAATATGTTTGAGTTTCATATTCTCAAGATTTTATGGCTGTATGGAGTATTTAAAGAATTACAGGCCTGATACTGAAATCTATTTCAGTATAATCCTAATAAATGTGAATTTTAGCAATGCAAATGTATTGAATAGTATCAATAAATGAAGGGTTGGCATCAGTGAAGATTATTATGAAACTAAGATTGCTTCAACTATTTCATGATTTAAAGTTTTTGTTGCCAACAAAATACTTACATATAGAACTAACTATGAAATATATCCGTCAGAAGTCATGCCCTGGTTTCACAGACATATAAGTTTTAAATAGGATCATGCCCTTCCAGGTAATTATTTTGTTTTACCCATAGTCTTGAATTCTCTATCTAATGGTGCAATGAGTGTGATTAGTGATATTTCCTTGACATAAGCATCCCCATAGTTCAAATTTACCTTGAGAATTAATGACCAAAACAATAGACCTGGTAGTTCTTAAGCATTTCCTGTTCTATATATGTCATTACTACCAAATGAAGCTGTTATATTCACGATTGTCTTAAGGACAGGGCACTTTCAGGTAATGTAAGGATCCAGCAGCTCTTATGGGAAGCAACAATCAGGAGTCAGATGCTATGCATCTTCTAGAAAGTAGTATAGCTGTTATAGCTCTTAAAGACATTAGAGACTCCATTTGGAATCATTCTTATACTTCTCTGCCTCAGATATCTGCATATGCTGGCTTCATTCCATCTCTCTGAAATCTGCTGTTCTCGTCTTGCTAATCATCTTAGTATATCATTTGACTTACCACATCCTAAATGGTAGTCAACAACATCTTCTACCCACCTGAGCTACAGAGCAGCTGGCTCTCTCTGGGTGCATTAGTTGAAACAGCATAGAAAAGACATAGATTGCTGTTGTATTTTGGAGTCAAAATCTGGGGTAACTTGTACTGGGTTGTGGATTTCTCATGCATACTACCTGAGAAATAGTGATAATGGAAGCTACCATGAAAGGGTGGCTGTAGATGGTAGAGCTGATCACTGTCCTTGTGCCTCTTTTTGTAGGAGCCCATATTACTTAATTCACTGTATTTGGAGTTATAGCAGTTACTGTGATCTTCATCACCTTGATTAATTTTTTTTGCTTTCAGTAACTCAAATTTGATTAGTGCCATAATTAATTAAAAAACAAATGTAGATTAATTGATATTAAATAAAATGAACATGAATATATTTCACTAATATAAATTATTATTATGTTTTTGAGAACCTACACAAATTTTAATATAATGAACACTATTTTCATAATAATATATATAATGAACAAATTGAACAAAGATCAAGGAAATTAGGGTTTTGATTAATGAATGCTTTTAATACTTTCTTTTTCAATATTTACATTTAAAACTATAATAATTTCAGTATACCTCAAAATGATATAAAGTAAAAAAAAATGGTAATATATTGAGAATGTGTATCCATAATATTCTATTTGTTTTCAGATTAATTTTTTGAAGACTGAAGTGGAAAGAAAGAGCAAAATGATCCGTGACTTACAGAATGAGGTAATTTTCATGTTACAGAAAAATTGTACTCATTGAAGAATACACAAAAGTGCACATAGTATTTACCAGAAGTTTGGAGAACTTTAATGCTGTTGAGCTTCAGTAGCATAATAATGAGGAAAAAACGACAGTAAGCATTACTATCTCAGAGCTGCAACGAATGTTGGAAATGCAAAGGATTTCATTTCTTTGATTTTTACTTTTCAAGATAATTGGAAACTACCTCTATGTGTGAATATTAAATCTGATTTTCTTTAAATTTGTCATTCTCTACATGCAGAGAAGTCCCTGCTATAGGTTATCATCTGATGTTTCTACAATGATAAGAAAGGATACATGTAGATACATTTTAAACAAGCAGGTTTAAGTTTCTTAAAAGCATGGGGAGGGGCTTGGACTTGCCTCCAAGCTGGATGTGCCTCCCCAGGGAAGCCTTGCCTTCTTGTTGGAGAGAGTAGGGGATGGGTTGGTAGGAGGGTCTGAGGGGCTGGAGGAGGAAAGAGGGGAATCTTTGATTGGTATGTAAAATATATGAAAAAATTTTCTTAATAAAAAAGAGTAAAATGATAAGGCATATAAAAACGGAGCCTATGGATGAAGCAACAAAAGAACTAAAGCCAACGAACACAGTTGTACAGAAAACTCTAGTAAATTAAAAAGAAAACCCATTTCAGTTCAGCTCTGTAAATATGTGGCTGTAAATCTCTCTAAGGTAATCATTCCATCTTCTTGCCTCAGTGAACACAGTGCAGTGGAGGGGATAAGGTATTTCATAATGTAATGGAGTGCTTCAGGTCACTATTCCTAATGGATCCCCACACTGCCCATAGATGAATAGGGGTAAGTTTTGCCTCACACACACCCTGAGTCCAAGATGTGCTTGGGATATTTTATTAATATTTCCTCACAACGTTCTAACTTTATTCCTGGTGACTTGCCTTTCTTGAGATGACTTTCAAGCAGACCATTATTATGCACAACTTTGTACCTAACATTTAAAGCATACTATGAATCATCCACATAAATCCCCAGAGCTACTGAGGAGAAAGTACCAGTGACCAAGCAGCTCAGCATGGCAGAACTTAGCTGTCTCAAAGATCTGGAGGCAACATGTCAGAAATAAAATCAGTGTAGCTCAGCTCTGTCTGAAGGTTTGGGACATTGTCCCTCCCTTTTTCCTCCTAGCATTTGCTGGCTTGGGGGAGTACCACGCTCTGACTTAGGGGAGGACCACTCCAATTCCCATTTGTGTCTTCATGGGGACTCGCCTCTGTGTCTAAGGTCATAATATGCCATCTCTTTTCCGTATTAAAAAAAAAAATCTATTACTAACTTTAGTACCCACTCTACTCTGTTATGACATTGTTTTGTTGTGATTACATGTGCAAAAATCCAAGTTCTAAATCAGTTCACATTCTGAGTTTCCAAGTAGATGTGAATACCGAATGCAAACCATTCTACTAGTTTTGGTATTTTGGTGGACTGACACAAGTATCTTAGCAATTTTCAATAGTAAGGATCATAAATATTATTGACTGTAAGTCTGGGTGTCTTTGGGGAGGAATAAGGAATTTGAACTTAGAGGTGTCCGCCAAACAACAGGAAAAAATGCTTTATTTCTTGTGGGTAAAATGATTTTTAGTTACTTGTTCATGTAAAAAAAATTGGTTAATTTTGGTGGTGTGTTGTTTCCGGGTGCAATTTCAAGCAAGCAAACTAACAAAGAATGCATTTTACTCTCTGAATCAGGGCTGAAAGTGTCTATTGTAAAGTTGATGTGATTGAAATGGCCAAAATGTAATAGACTGAAAAGTAAATATGAGAACTGCCTCTATCATATACAACCATTAAAAGGAACTGTCCATTTAGCAAGGGCATAGTGTTTTGACTTGGCATTTTAGAGGTAAGGCTCTCTCATTGTAGAGATACTCATTCCCTCGGGGCAGTTTACAGTCTGCCTTAGACATCCCTTTTTTCACGTTATGATCAACTAACTCTACTGTGAGTTACTACTGAAAATACTGGTAAGATACTTACACTCGTGGAATCTTAGAATATTTCAAATTGGGAGTTCATCTGTGTTCACAGCCAAATTTGCACCATTTTTTCTTATCTGATGGAGGAGTGTGCCTATATTCTTCATAGAAAAGTAAATGTGAATTCTTGGTTTTGTGGCATTTGTTAAAGTCACTTTACCATTCATATACTTGGAATTGTTGACATTTTGGAACATATGAAAGCAATACCTGTTAGAGACACTTGGAACTTGTTAAGCCCCCAATAAAATTAAGCAAGTACAATCATCATTGTTATTAGGTTTTGAGGTAATTACCTCAAATAATTTTGTAAGCAATCAAAACTCCATAAATAAAAACACAAAGTATACTTGGCCTCTACCCTGTATTCACAGACATCATCCATATCTTCATGAGTCTTTCTGTAAAGCAAACGAAAGTCCCAGTCATCCAATTCACATCCCCCATCACAGAAACAGGGACTAATGAGAACACCCTTGGCTTGCTCTACCACTAATCTCCAGAGATCATTCTAAATTACTGACATGCCTACAGCAATCATTGCAGCCAGGGAAATGGGTAGTTTAGTAAGTCATGTCTTCTTCACATAGCTGTCCTTAGGTTGTATAGGGTTCATTCAACAGAAACCAAATAGATTTCCCTTGAGAAAGGAGGGTTCACTAAAGAAGATACCAGAATGATTAATATATATATATCTTGGAAAACACTGACACTTCTATTGCCTCCTGCCTTCCAAATGCTTTCCTATGGTAAAATCCAGACCATAGAGTGTAAATCATAGTTTAGTAATTTGTGATAGCAAAGTGTAGCAGAATCCACTGAAGTACTATGTCTTTACTAGCACTGCTCCCTCATCTAGACTTCCTTCTCATTCTATATTACGAGTCTGCACTCTTCCTGTTGTTTATTTCTTTCGTCTATTTGTCATCTCCACATCAATGGTGGCAGAAAACATCTTCTGACATGGCACTAGACAAACAGTCCCCTGCACCTCTGTGTCTTGAGAGAGATGGAGAGCAGCTTTCATTTCAGCCTGCCAGGTTTCCTCACTCCCTTGCATGTGCTTCCCATCTCCCCAGCTCTGGGCATCCCAGCACCAGTGCCA
The DNA here is from genome assembly GCF_903995425.1 of Onychomys torridus. Lineage (NCBI taxonomy): Eukaryota > Metazoa > Chordata > Mammalia > Rodentia > Cricetidae > Onychomys > Onychomys torridus. Next base: position 38,791,114 of record NC_050443.1, read on the forward strand.
TCGCCGCTCTATGGGCTCACACAGCTTTTGTATATCAGCTTGTCACAGTTCTACTCTCTTAGTAGAACCTCACTTAGTCTTTATTCAAGCACACGGACTGAATCCAGGAGAGTTAAGAAGTTACAGATTACTAGAGATTTTAGAAAAGGACACACATGAGAAATTTCAGAAAATCTAAGAAGGAAAAAGGAGTGTTTGTCACACGACAGGACGGATGAATGGACTCCATGGGCTAAATATTAGAGGGAGAAGCTAAAAGATACAAAATATACAACTATTTCAGAGCACCCGTAGTGAAAAGCAGTGACCCCAAAAGGTTATTATTTCAGTATCACAAAAATCATTCCTCTGTACTATACCTAAATAAAATCTATGAAGCTCCCATTTAAGACAATGTGCAGCCTCATAAAATTCATGCATATCAGAATCCTCCCATCTCACTGTTTGACCCTTTGTAGTAGTTAACGTTTCTGGCTTGGATTATGTAGCCATTGATCTATTTGCTCATTCTCATTCTACACTTTGCAGGAGTAGAGGACACATTGCATAAAAGCCACATATTAATATATATTAAGTCTGTAGTGCATTTATATTAACAATAAAAATATTGATTATTTTCCAAAGTACAAGAATGAAGACTAATTTTTCAGCATAATATCCTGCATGCATTGTCTGTACCATATTAGACATTTGATAAATATTTATTGAGTAATGATAAATATTCCTTTACTATGCTGTATTTTTATAATTTGAGTGGAATGAGCCACTTTCAAGATCTCATAGTAATGAAATTATGAGGATTATATCTTTCCACATTTCTCAAATGCATTTATGTGGCATACCAATACACATACAAGTAGATAAATAATGAAATAAATTTCAAATATGTGGAGTAGCTTGAAATCATAGATAATCAGCAAAACTCATGTTAATCAGTGCTACTAAAATTTACTCCTGTCTTTTTTTATATCAAAGAGAGACAACTCTTACATTCAGTTAGTGATACACTACACTGAAAAAGCAAAAAATATAAAAAAGAAAAACAAGAAGTAAAAATAAAGAATGGAAGAGAGGGAAGGAGGAAGTAAAGCAGGAAACGTGGCAGAGGAAAGCTTGGTGTGAATTGAGGTTCCAAAAAGTGGATTGCTCTGGAGATTTACTTTTATTTTTGTAGTGTGTGTATGTGTGTGGGGTGTGTGTGTGTGTGCGTGTGTGTGTGTGCGGTGTATGTGTGTGGTGTGTGTGTGGTGTGTGTGTGGTGTGTGTGTGTGTGTATGTGTGTGTGGGTATGTGTGTGTGTGTGGTGTGTGTGGTGTGTGTGTGTGTGTGTGTGTGTGTGTGTGGTATATGTGGGTGGGGTGTATGTGTGTGTGTGTATGTGTGTGTGTGTGTGTGTGTGTGTGGTGTGTGTGTGTGTATGTGTGTGTGGTGTGTATGTGTGTGGTGTGTGTGTGTGGGTGTGGTGTGTGTGTGTGTGTGGGTATGTGTGTGGGTGTGGTGTGTGTGTGTGTGGTGTGTGTGGGTGGGGTGTATGTGTGTGTGTGTATGTGTGTGTGTGTGAGTGTGTGTGGTGTGTGTGTGGGGGTGTATGTGTGTGTGTGTGTATGTGTGTGTGGTGTGTGTTTGTGTGGTGTGTGTGGTGTGTATGTATGTGTGTGTGTGTGGTGTGTGTGTGTGTGTATGTTTGTGTGTGGTGTGTGTGTGTGTGTGTATGTGTGTGTGGGGGGATGTGTGTGGTATGTGTGTGGGGGGGGTGGGGTGTGTGAGTGTGTGTGTGGTGTGTGTGTGTGTGTGTGGTGTGTGTGGTGTGTGTGTGTGTATGTGTGTGTGGGTATGTGTGTGGGTGTGGTGTGTGTGTGTGGTGTGTGTGTGTGTGTGGGTGTGGTATATGTGGGTGGGGTTTGTGTGTGTGTATGTGTGTGTGTGTGTATGTGTGTGTGGTGTGTGTGTGTGGTGTGTGTGGTGTGTGTGTGTGTGGTGTGTGTGTATGTGTGTGTGTGTGGTGTGTGTGTGTGTGTATGTGGGGTGTGTGTGTGTGGTATGTGTGTGTGTGTGTATGTGGGGTGTGTGTGTGTGGTATGTGTGTGTTTGTGTGTGTGGGGTGTGTGTGTGTGTGGTGTGTGTGTGTGGTGTGTGTATGTGTGTGTGGGTGCGTGTGTGGGTGTGGTGTGTGTGGGGGGGTGTATGTGTCTGTGTGGTGTGTGTGTGTGTGTGTGTGTGTGTGTGTGTGTGTGTGTGTGAAATGAATGCAGGTTCCCGTGCAGGCCATAGGTGATTGTGAGCCCCTCACTGTGGGTGCTAGGAAAAGAATTCAGATGATGCATTCTCTATTTACTAAGCAACATCTCCAAGTCAGGAGAGAATTTTGCCAACGTCAGTACTCAGTCGCTTTCACCTGTGAATTTCATTAGCAACATAAGGGATTTGATTTTGAAATCCTCATGATTCCTTAAATTTCAGCTGTAAGAGTCAGTAACTTTAGACATTTAGTTTATAGAAACAAGAATATGTAACTCAGTTGGTGATCTCTGAGTGGTAAACAAACTCAGTGTGAATTCCCGAGTGGCCATGGGTCTAAGGAGCAGTGGTCTAGATTACTCTAAATGGTGTTTGGATTTACTTGAAGCTTTTCTGAACATTCAAGAAGTGCTTGTGTTTCTTTGTACTCATAAAATAAAGGTCAACATTACCCACCCTGTCCTTCATAGATGTCTTAGAAAAGTGAACCATCTGCACTTATCATGGGTATCAGCCAAGCCACTTCCATGATTTCATCATTTCACATATATTTATGGTACTAAGGTATTAATTATTTTTTTACAAATCTGCACAGGTTTCTGATTTATCTCCAGTCAGTACACAAAACTGAAAATGTTTTTAGACAATTACTTAGAAGCGTAACTTCTATGTTCCGTCTTCAAGATAGTGTGAACTATCAGTACTTGGAAGGGGAAAAAGGTCTGAACTTAGGAATAAGAAGGCATAGTAGTTCTATCTATGTATCGTCTATCTGTCTATCTATATCACTCTATCTGTCTTTCTGTATCTATCATCTATCTGTGTAACATTTTTCACCATCTACCATCCTAATTGTTTATACTCTAATATATCTATTTCAGTTTCAGTATTTAAATGTTACTTAAACAGAGACACAAATGCCAGACACACAGTTCTTTTGAGGGTAAAATTGTACAGTTATAAGGACAACTACCATTGTTCCCTTCCTTTTTCTTTCCTAATTAATGAAAATGTAATTGTATAGATTTATACTTATTAGTATATTCTTCAATTAAAACTTGCCTAGTAATACACACATTTGTCTGAAACATGGCCCAAAACAGAATGCCACAGTTAGCTTTAAAAATGTTTATTCATGTAATACTTGAGAATTTTAAGATGATAAGATTATCTTGGATGACACTGAAAGTGATTCAAATTACTCTCAAAAGTCTTTATGATAAAGAAACAGAGGACCTGAAAGATAAACTCCACAGATAAAGGCACCTTCATTTCTGATGATGGAGTTCTCTCTGTAGACCCACAATAGAAATGCAAGGGAAGAATGCTGAAAGGGAAGAAAGAGTTGTTCCCTGACCCACACAAGTGAGTCACTGCGTGTGAGCATCCCTTGCACATACACACATACAAAATGAGCAGAGTAGGGTAAGAGTGTGAGAGAGGAGAGAGAGAGAGAGAGAGAGAGAGAGAGAGAGAGAGAGAGAGATCTGACTCATGCACGTGGTATGAAGAGGAAGCAAGAGAGGTTGGGAGATTGGAAGACAGAAAAACTTGAGCTAGAGCCAAGGACTGCCAACAGCACAAGAAGATGAAAGAGGCAAGGGTCAAGTCTACCTTGAAGCTCACCTCCTTGGAAGAGGCAAGGGACAGATTCACTCTGGGATCTCTGGCGGGATCTTAAACTCTGTGATTTTGCCCAAATGATTTCTAAATTTTGTCTTGTTTCTTTCTAGGACCATATAACACATTTTTATTGTTACCCTACTATCTTCAGTGTTCTATTGCTGTGAAGAGACACCATGACCAAAGCAACTCTTATAAAACAAAGCATTTAATTGGGGATTGCTTACAGTTGCAGAGGTTTAGTCCATTGTCATCTCAGTGGGGAGCATGGCCACATGCAGGCAGATAAGCTGCTGGAGAAGTGGCTGGGAGTTACACCCAGATCTGTAGGCTACAGGAAGGAAGAGCTAGACAGGGAGCCTGGCTGGGCCTTTTGAAACCCCAGTTGGTACCAGGAAGCCAAGTATTGCTGTAATGGCCTGACCATGCTTCTAGTTGCAGAATGTGGACTTTGAGATTTTGGATTAGGAAAGTAATTGAATATTTTGATGGGTACTTAATAAGCCATATTAGACTGAACATAGAAGATAGTGATGCTGAGAGTGATATAGATAATGGTGGCCCAGCTCAGGGTATTTCAGAGGAGAAGAATATTAGTAGGTGTCATAGAGACCACCCTTGTGATATTTTGGCTTTCTGCCCTTGTCCTAAAAATCTGTCTGAGGCTAAATTAAAGAGTTTTGGATTAATAGCATCAGCAAAGGCGATTTCAAGACAGCCTGGTATTGACTGTGTCATGTGGTTATTAGTGGTCACTCTTATACATATCCATAATGAAAAGGAGCAAGGTGAGCAAGGAAAAATACAAAATGTACAATTGGAGGAGAAAGGGAGCATAAGCAGATGTAATAAGCTAAACCCAGTGCTCAAGAAGATAAAAGGTTTAAAGAAAAGCCTGATGCTAAAGTGAATAAAGGGAATGGTGACTTCAGGGCAAGACCCCACCCAGCTAAGCTTCCAACTTGTGAAAAGAAATTAAAGTGAAAAGGGATAAAAGAAAAGCTTATGCAGTAGAAGATACCATAGAAAACCGAAAGCTGATAAAAATGTATTTGAATGAGCGGGCCATCTTCCAGCCCCAGCAAGCAGAAGAACCTGACAGCTTCGGCCTTACGGTTCTGGCTTTAGAGTCAAGGATACAAGACAGTGGTTGTGGAAACTTCCTTCATGTCTAAGGAAAGCCACTGAGGCCAGGCCAGGGATGTCCCTACATAGGGACTCAGAGAGGCCATTGTGTGAAGCTATAAAAGTGAAGTCTGGATTTTGTTGGAGACCCCAAGATTTACTTGGGATACTTGCCAGGGGAAGCTGCTGACAGTGAGTGGAACCAGCCCAAGAGAAAGAGGTATGTTGAGGTCAAAGCTGAAAGGAGTTGGAGATCTGAAGAGCATTTTGACATCAGACATGGAGATGCAGAATTGGAGTTTGCCCAGCTGGTTTTCAGTCTTGCTTTGGTCCAGTATGTCTTCAATATGCTCCCTTTCCTCCCTTTTGTAGTGGTAGTTCACATTCTGTGCCATTGTATGTTGGAAGTATGTGATCTTCTATTTGATTTTGATTTTACAAGGTGTTGCAGTTAAGATTGCCTTGAATCTCAGAAAAGACTTTGAACTTTGGACTTTTATTTTTGTTTGCTTGTTTTGTTTTTAACATAATTTCTTTGTTGAATCTTTGGGAATTTCACATCATGCACTTCAATTTCACTCATCTCCCAGTCCCTCCATATCCTTGAGTCCTCACCCCCAAAAGAAAATTCAAAACAAAACAAGTAAACAAAGAAAAACAAATAAAAAATAAACAAACAAAAAACCTTTTAGCTCCTCCATCTTTCCTGCCTCTCCAACACCTCTTCATTTGGCCATGAGTGAGGGAGAACTGACCTTGATGGCATGAGCATGCGGGAGCTAGCTCCAAACCTCACCTGAGTGGGGCAGCCCCAGTGGCCTGAACTGACCAGTTTAAATACCAACCATGCCCATAGCCAGGCCAGGGGGTGGCCCACCCTAACATCTACCCCATCTAGGACCTTCTGGAGTTCATAAAGGGACTGGTCCTATGGAATGATAACTGTAGGATCTCGTGACTTTGGGTCTCCATGATTTACGGTGGCTGCAGGATATCCTAGAGGAGTTTCATTGAGGATCCAGTGATGATGGTGTACCAGAAATCAGAGGCCTTGAGCCAGACCAATGACTCATTGCAGTGAACAAGTAAAGCTTATTGGACAAAAGGATATACTGTGTGACACACTACAGCTCTCAGCCATCAGGACAAAGTTTAGACTTTTAAACAGTATTGAGACTGTGATAGACTATGGGGATTTTTGAAGTTGGACTGTGTATTTTTGATTAAGATATGGCTACAAGCCTGTGAGGCTAATGAGTGGAATGTGGTGGTTTGAATAAGAATTCCCCCCACCATGGCTCATATATTTGAATGCTTGGTCATCAGGAAATGATACTATTTGAGAGGAATAAAGAGGTGTGGCCTTGTTTAAGAAAGTGTGTTGCCGGGCAGTGGTGGTGCACGCCTTTAATCCCCAGCACTCGGGAGGCAGAGGCAGGTGGATCTCTGTGAGTTCGAGGCCAGTCTGGTCTACAGAGTGAGAACAAGGAAAGGCACAAAGCTACACAGAGAAACCCTATCTCGAAAACAAACAAACAAAAACAAAAAAGAAAGTGTGTCACTGGGGTGGGCTTTGGTGTTTCCAAAGCCCACATGAGGCCCAGTGTTTTGCTCTTTCTTCCTGCTGCTTGTGGTTCTTGATGTAGAACTCTCAGCTCCTTCTCTGGTACCATGCCTGCCCTCATGCCATCAGGCTCTCTACCCTGATGACAATCCTCTGAAATGATAAGCAAGTTCCAATTAAATGGAACTCCTTTATAAGAGTTGTCATGGCCGTGGTGTCTCTTCACAGCAATAGAACAGTGACTAAGGCACCAGTTTTGGTTATTTTGTAAGTAGCAGCAGAAAAATCACTAGGTAGGGATGGGATTGACATAATAAACAAACTGTTGTTAGTGTGAATAATTTAAGTGTGCTATATGGTGCCGACACATCATGTTTCCTGAGGAGTCTATTCCAATTCACCCCCGTTAGACAGGACAAGGGCAGGAAAGAGAAATGATTGTGTCTAGAATGAACTTGGGGAATGAATGGTCATATCTAGCTTGCTTCCATGGCCATAGAGGAGTTGTTCATAGAGGAATTTGTGGCTTAGGCCTATTCGTCACTCAAAAAGCTCAAGCCAATGTGAGTATGAACTCACCACAGCCAGTGTTCCCTGACCAGCACTGGGGAAGCTCCACTGAGTTTTCCTATTCTTCGAGAATTGCTTATTCCCTGTATGCTGCTCACAAAACCATGGCATGGCACTTTCTTTGGCTTGTAAGTTTTATGAGCTCCCTGAGTCTCCTGAGCTTTCTCCTCGGGAGAGACTTTCTTCAGTATGGAACAAAGAGCCACAAAACAATGGCTCATTCTGTGTACTGTTATTAATTATGAGACTGAGCTGAAATGCTAGCAAGCATTCCATTTCTTCAGGATAAAACTTCAAGATTTTGGTACAATACACATGTATTTATCACAGTTTTCCAGAGTCTTGAGCACAAACCTATATAAGGAAGAAATGATATGAAAATATTTCCTCAAGCATTCTGCGAAATCTTTGTCTAGTGTGGGGAAAAAAACCACAAAGTCAGTAACTAACATAGTAATAGAATAATGTGTAATAGGGGTCACATACTTTATTCTTTGAACACAGAGACAAAGAATGCTGAACAGTAAATATGCTCATGATTTGTGATAAAATACCCATGTGGTCAATGCTTCCATTCAACTTTCTTCCTCCTCCTTATCCAGAGTCCAGAACCATAGTCCACAGGTCAGTGACACAACAGTCAGGAGGTTCTTCTCACCTCATTCATCAGGAATCAGTGACACACAGTCAGGAGGTTCTTCTGACCTCAGTCAGCAAAGATTAGTGACACACAGTCAGGAGGCCCTTCTGAGCCCAGACATCAGAGATCAGTGACACACAGTCAGGAGGTTCTTCTGAGCTCAGTCATCACAGATCAGTGACACACAGTCAGGAGGCCCTTCTGGCATCAGTCATCAGAGATCAGTGACACACAGTCAGGAGGTTCTTCTGACCTCAGTCAGCAAAGATTAGTGACACACAGTCAGGAGGCCCTTCTGAGCCCAGACATCAGAGATCAGTGACACACAGTCAGGAGGTTCTTCTGAGCTCAGTCATCACAGATCAGTGACACACAGTCAGGAGGCCCTTCTGGCATCAGTCATCAGAGATCAGTGACACACAGTCAGGAGGTTCTTCTGAGCTCAGTCATCAGAGATCAGTGACACACAGTCAGGAGGTTCTTCTGAGTTGTCATCCTACCCTTCTTTGTAAATGCTTCCATTTTTTTTTAACTCAACAAGACACTGAATTACTCTTTCTCTTTGTGTTGCCTCACCTTCTTTTTCTCGCTTTCTTTCAGTTAGAACATTTTTAATTAGTTCATAGTTTGGTTTGTTAATGAGATAATTATAGATTTATTTTAACCTCAAAGAAATTTAAACATGTACTGATGCCTGACTATTTTATCATTGTGAAAATAGGATAAATCTATTCCAATTAGTGTTTCAAAACAATAGTCTATCTTTATTTTTCCCTTACATTTGATAGTTTCAACACACACACACACACACACACACACACACACGCACACACGCACACACGCACACACGCACACACGCACACACACCGGATAGAGGAAATTTCTTCATCAGCCACTAGCCCCTGGGAACCAAAATACTCCTGAAATGCTCCCCTTGTGTGTGTGTGTGTGTGTGTGTGTGTGTGTGTGTGTTGTGTGTGTGTGTGTGTGTGTGTGTGCGCACATGTGTATGTACAAGATACAAAAGACAGAAGTAAAGATAATAAACACTTCCATTTCCACTATTGTTTTTCTATTTCTATTTTTGGAAAGACATCTTATTACATTATATTAGGCATCTAGAACTGATATTCACAGTCTCAAATGAGCGATTTTACAGAAAGGGCATTTTGTGCATGAAGAACTCCTCCCATGTATCCTCACTCCACACCTAGCTCACTGCCTTGTGGAGCAGTACAACTGGACTTCATAAAAACAGATGCAGAACTCTCTTTGTCCGATAATATAAAGTATTTTTAATACCATAGTCCCCAGATAGGTATAAAAATCTGTCATGTTCATTTTATTTTTGCTCTCTATTTTGTTCATAACTTGAGAGTTTTCATCAATTTCCTTATTATAAATATTTATATCTGGTAAAATTCCTTGCTTTATAGCAGAGAAATCTTTGAGGATTTCCTTTCTATTCCCAAGGCAGCAATAATGAATTCCAGGGCACCCCATGCCTGTGTGCTCTTAGCCTTGTTAAATTTCTTTAAGCATCATTTCTCCCATCTTTTATAAGCTTCCATTGACTCTGTCTCACAAAGGTAAAGTGCTGGTGTTTTTCATGTCAAACTCAAACATATTATCCAGCAGTGAGGAAAGAGAATCTCTGATAGGTTTATCACAACAGCAGAGTCTTGTCTGAAGCCACAAAACCAAGTTCATATTCACTGAGAGGACCTTCCTCTGAAACGGCGACAGTGAATGCTGTCATAGGGAGCAAGGCTTCTTGCACAGCATGCAGCTACCCCTAGAAGTGTGCACTCCAGAAAAGTCCAGGGTTTTTCCTTTATTGCTTATTTATATGGTATTTTTGAAATATGTGTTTGTGTATCCACCCATATATTATGTGCATACATGTGCATACACATATGTATCTAATCTCCCGACATTAGATAATACTCACTTGGAATCAGCCCTTGGGGAAACTGTTCAAACTCCCAGAGCTGTGTGAAAATGGAGAATCACCTCTGCTTTTCAATCCTTCCTGTCTCACACTGAATTCCTCCTTGCAGTTATCCACCCTTCCACTCATTCTCTCTTTGAAGTGTGTTGTCATGCTGCCCAGCTCCTCTGAGATCTTCCAAATCTACACTTTAGACTATTTCTACTCTTTGCCATCATATAAACCACCCACTACAGTGGGATCTCTTTCCCAATGCTACCAGGTAGGTCCTGCACCTCCTGATCCTAGAGGCCTCCTGACTTCACCTTTGCAAGACCTTCTGTTCCAGCTACTGGTAGGACAATGGGAAAGGGATAGCCACACCACAAGGCAACAGAGGAGAAGATCAGCAGGAGATGCACTAACCATTGGACAGTATTTGCTCACACAAACAACATAACAATTCAAAGACAAGATGGGCATATTTCAAGGGAACAAAAGCACAGAGCTGAATAACATGAGGAAGTCAACCTAAGATGTGAAAATAGAATTTAACAAAAAACATCACCCAACAAAACTCAAACTGAAATAGTATTGAAAATTACAAACCCAATAAGCCAAGTTAAAACCTCCTGGGAAAACTCACAAATAGAATAAAGCATATGGAAAACAGACCTGGAAGACAAGATAGGTCTGTGTGCGTGTGCATGCGTGAGTGTGTGTGTGTGTGTGTGTGTGTGTGTGTGTGTGTGTGTGTGTAGCCCCTAAGTCTAAGGGGGATGCCTATACAGATACAAACACAAAAATGACAGGACCAGAAAAGAAACTTTACATGACATATTAAAACTTTTGCCCTTTTTGTGGTTTTATGTATCTCACTAAATGCAAGTGTTGGAGACTTACTCCCTGGAGCAGCAGTGTAGGGACCTGAGTTAATGTACTGGTGCTCTCCATAATGAACATTGCATGGCTGTTAGGAAGGAGTTTAAGCTGTAATATCTCTCTCACTGTCCTATTTCTTTTTTCCTTCCCTCCCCCTCCTTTCCTTCTATCTTTCTTTCTTCCTTACTTCCACAAGGGGATTTCACAGCATGGAAAACCTGGAGGGATGGAGTCTACCAACAGGCTCTCCAAACTCTGACATTCTAGAACTCTGGTCTATAAACTTGTTTTTCATCCAGTGAAAGTTTACAGCACCATTAAATGAGGCAAAGTCTCTCTGTCTGCTAAGCATGTATATAAATTTGAAGATGTGAGTGGGCACAGTCAGATACTGGTAGGGATTTCCACCAAAAAAATAAATCAAAAGAAAGAAGAGAGTCCTTAAATTCTTACATATGCCAGTCAACCATTGGGTAAAGGAAATAGGGCCAGAGCTTAGGAGAGGTGACCTTGCCTAAGAAATGGTTTTACTTTTTAATATTTCTTAGAAATAGTGTACCAATTCAGAGGTACTGTGGCCTAATTTAAGATAAGAGAAAAAATAATTGGTTTGCAGTCATTGCGTTCCCTCTAGAAAAATAGCTAAGTCAGATCTCTGTGATAGAGAAAATATTAATCTCCAAGGCACTGCAGTAAGAGAACATCTCCAGAGCTGAACAAGAGCTGGAGGGCAGGCTTTCCACATACAGGCCTATTTGGATGTGAGAGCTATTAGTTATAGGATGCCTGATTCTCAACTGCTTTCAAAAAGTTTTTTCCAGTATGAAAATCGTACTTGAAGAAACAGCTAAGTGAGCAAACAGAGATGAATGTAGTCTAGCTTGGCCATTTTTATTTTCCTCTGCTTCCAATGGAGTGTGAGAAATGACTGTTGTGCCTTGTAGAACCTCTGCGTAAATGAACTGGTGTTTAATGGAGTGTCAGAAATGGCCACCGAGCTAATTTCCTTCTGGAGTGCCAGATGTATTAGCATTCCAACTCTTTCCTCTTTTTAACACCTCACCTGAGCCTGCCACCAGCAGTTCCAAGGATATCAGCTACAAGGAGACATCACATATTTTCTTTTGAGTTGGTGAGTTCTTCAGAGTGTGGGGGAAATACAAGGTGTAAAAATAGCGCAGCAGTTTTTGAAGTGAGGAGGGAGAAAATGGGCAAGGCCAGAGAGGCATCTACAAAGTTAACTAATGGAATTTTCTCAGGAGCCTGCCCTGAGAAGACTCCTCCCAGTGTCCTGGGAAAGACGCTATGTCCAGCATGGGGTTATCTGAGGGAAAAGAATCTATGTACACCATGCTCTTTTGTCCATTTACTTTATTTCTCTAAAACAAAATTCTATGTATACAGCTTCAGTTCCGTCCTCACATACAGCTCCTCTCTGTACCTGCTGGGCCTGCCCTGTCAGAGTCCTAACGAAGCTCCTATGCTTTCAACCTCATCTTCGTCCTCTGTTCCTTCATTCTCCGTCTTTCCTTCCTTGCTTCTTACCCCTGCTCTGAGAAACTCTGCCTTCTTCTCTTCTCCCTGGCCATGCAGCTCTGTCTACCATCTACAGAAATCCTCCTTCCTTCCCTCACCTCCTGCCACAAGGCTCTCTGCCTGCCTCTTGAATTCTGCTCCAGCTCCAGTCCTTACTGCACCTGGTTATGCAAAAAGACCTATTCTCCTGAGTCAATAGCTCTGCAATGCTACTAGGCCTGAAGGAAGGGGATGGTCTGACCTTCATTTTTACAGGAACAAGGCTGTGCATCTCTAGCCCACCTATCTCTTAGGCACTGTATGGGGTGTTACCTAGTGGATCAGCAGTAGGTCTGAGAAGTTTAACTGTTTGCCATATGGCCTGGTAGTATATGGGCACATAAGAATTTCATAGCAGAAGACAGCTGATGTATCAAAAACTGAGTAACACCAAATATTCCTTGATAAATGGCTTCCTGTAGAAAAATGCCTTAACTTGTCTAGGTATAGCTTTAATCTACAGATAAATCTCTATAATATATTCTCATAGCCCACTGCAGTTAGCATTGAGTTTGTAGTTTCTTTCTTGTTTTTTGAGACATACTCTCACTATATATCACAAACAGGCCTGCAAATCCAAAGCCTCCTGCCTCAGCCTCCTTATTGAAAGGATTACAAGCTTGTGTCTTCATGTCTGACTTCACAAGTAGATTTCTGGGAATGAGGCCATTTTAATTATAACCCAATGTATATTTTAAATTAATACTCTTTTCATAGTATAAAAGAAATTAGCTATAATTTTGATAAACATATACTCATGTTTGTGTGTATGTATGTGTTTTATTTATGTGTGTGTGTATGTATGTATGTGGTATATTGGTACATATGTATATGTGGGGTGGTTTAGTGTGTGTGTGCATGTTTGTAGTATATGTATATGTTTTTGGTATTTGTGTGATTTGTGTGTGTATAGTGTATATATGTGTATAGTGTTTGTATATATATGTACATGTGTGTTTGTGTATGTGGTACATTTGTGTGTGTGTTTTGTGTGCTATGTGTATATGTGTAGTGCATGTGTGTTTGATCTATATGTGTGTGGTGTCTATGTGCTGTGTATACATTTATGTGTCAATATGATGTGTGTAGCATGTGCAGGTATGCATAGATATGCTTGTGGTATGTGTAAGGTTGTTTGTGGAGAAATGGAGCCTATGTGGTTTTCTTTCTCTCTTTCTCTCTCTCTCTCTCTCTCTCTCTCTCTCTCTCTCTCTCTCTCTCTGTGTGTGTGTGTGTGTGTGTGTGTGTACATGTGCTTCTTCATACAAATATGAAAATGATGTTACTTAGGAAATCACCATATGAGTGGTTCAGTTAGACACAACATGCAAATAAGATGGTGTATTTTAAAATATTCAATGCATTATCTTTAACTTTCTCATTATAAGTTTACAGTGGGCAAATACAGCTTTTAAATGACTATCTTTTCATGATTCTGCAAGATCACAATGCAACAAAGAAGCATGCTTTTCCTGCATAAGCATGGAGTTTCAGCATCTGATTTCATGGAAATGCAGAGGGCAGCTGAGTTCACAGGCAGCTGTGTCCTGGGTATGGGCAGGATGTCCCAAACAAAACATCTTAATGAAATGAGGTAAAGCCATAAACAGGTCTTCAGGAAACTGAAAGCCAGGGTATGGTGCTCATGCTTCTGGAACACAAGCCACAGTACACATCTCTCTTTACATTTTGGGTGTCAGACATAGCCAAAGTTGTAGCCTCTGGGTTTTCTCTTTCATCTTCCAGGGTCCTGAGCTGAGTTTCATGACAACCAAGACTGTTCTTCTTAATGGAATAACCACATCAAAGTTAGAAGTGCTAAGAAAAAGTTTGGTGACTTAGTCTACCCACATGCATTCCAGTTTGTGTTTGTAGGCCTCAGTTTATCCCAGGGGTTCTACTTTATCTTCACTGGCCTTTGTTCCTTCAGCTTTACCTTCTCCTTACATGCTTACCATGGTTTTAGAATAATAGCAGAGTCAGGGGCACTGGTCTTTGTGGCTCCTTTACTAGCTCATAATTCTGAACATGTGAATCCCTAGAATACATTATATCTCCTATGTCATCTGCCTGCTTTTCCATGTTCATTAATGGCTTGCACGCAGCTAAGGGCTTCATTAATTGCTGCATGTATATTCCTAAATACATCAGTACAGCCTGCTCACTCTGTATATTTCTTCTATGTATATTTTGGTGATTACCACTTGATACTGAATAACCAATTAGTGTGCTCTTCCCTGGGGAAGACTATTTCTCCCACGCTCAGCATTCCTTAGTTGCCTGTAGTGTTTTGTGTGGCAAAGAGGAAACTGTACAATTATATTATAACTCAAAAAGTAAAATAATTTGAAAAGAGGGATTGCAGATGTAGCACATCTCCATCTCATCCTGGATGTTTTCCAGTACAGGCTTGCTATGCTCACATCCCTCTGTAACTGGTAAAGGCAACTTCATCCCCTCTGTTGTTGATACACAATCCTGTATTCATCTTAGACAGTTCTGTTTATATACACTGCATATAAAAGTCAGGCAGAGGAAGGATGGGAACTCAGAAGAAAGAACAAGGAGGGTAGAAAGAAATCCAAGCAGACATTTACTCTGTAAATCTATGTGAAATAAACAAAACAGACAGAAAGTAGAAAAAGCAACATACCTCTATCTGCCAAGTAGCTGGAGTTATTTTATTAGCAAGATGGCTGTTGTACTTCCTTAGGGTACAGAGAAGGTTAAGCAGTTGACACTGGCTTACTAGATTTGAGGGTATAAATTTATGATATATATTTTTTGTTACATTAGTATGAATCATGGGAGGGTATCTGAAGGAAATCTAAATTTGTATAGTGACTATTCAAAGCATAGTGGAAATGCTTTTCTGTAAATTAAGAGAAAAGCTGAATGTCTTAAAAATACCATCTTAAATTCCTTCCTACTTTGAGCTCATTGTTTGCTGGTAGACAAATGCATCAACCCTCTGGGATCTTAAATGTCACAGACAGTTTGCCAGATGCGATTCCACACACAGAGCCAATGGTAGACACCCAGCTTCTATTTCTAGTTCCACAAATCAGCCACTTAGCCTCTCTTTACCCTTTAAACATATGCTTAATTTGTTTCTTGGTAAATGCCATGGAAATAATGTTAATATTGGTAAGAAAACATCTGCAAAGCAATTATAATGATTCACCAAAATGGTGGAATTAGATTCTTCCTGTGGGTTTGTATAAATCAGGAGTGAAATATTTCCTGTGTCTTATTTTGCCTGCCAAGTAGCATCCACATTTAGAGAAATCTAAATTGAATACATTGAACTTTTGTCAAAATTAATGAAGCTTATACATATCTTTAAAATATTCACAAAATAAGTCATGATGGTGTAACCTGAAACCTCAGTACTCCAGAGACTGAAGCAGGAGAATCACGCATTCCAAACTACCCTGAACTACACATGCAACTCTGACCCACCAAAAATAAATATAAATAAACATACAAAGTAGAGATCAAGTCCTTATTCACTATAAACCTGAGGATATGGCCAGTGAGATAGCTCAGCAGGCAAAAGGTGCTTACTGTCAAGCCTGTAGTCTGAATTCAACTCCTGGGACAGACATAGTGGAAGGAAAGAACCAACTCCACAAAGTTGTTCTCTGATCTTGATACCTAAACCACTACATGTCAAATGTGAATAATAGATCAATAGATAATAGATAGATAGATAGATAGATAGATAGATAGATAGATAGATAGATAGACCAGTATATGCAATAACAATAAAGCAATCCTGAAGACATGGCTCCTTGACAATCACTTCCCTGCTTCGACCCTTGTTCTGATAAGGAATTCCATATTATCACATTTGGACACTGAACATTCACCATGTTAGGGTTCTGCTTTGATTCCACACACATTCTACCCTTCTTCCTCCTAAGCATTTGGTAGTTATCCTGTCCTGTTTTACTCTAGAAGTCACCATTCTCCTATGCTGACCTCGCAGGTCCTTTCCCATCTCCTATCCTAGGTTATAGTCTGTTTCTGCCACCTCTTTCTTTTCTCTTTTCTATGGTTCTCTTCTGGCTTGTTTGACAAAGAGCCTTTACCTAGACATGCTGAGTCACTCTATGTTTTGATGGGCCTCTTGTTTTTGAAAGGTTATGGTCTGACACACTCCTCCTTGCTCTACACCCGAGGTCTCTTGGTGCAGAGGTCAAGAGCAAGGGCATTGGATTGTGCCCAGGTCCTAGG
Source organism: Onychomys torridus (assembly GCF_903995425.1). NCBI lineage: Eukaryota > Metazoa > Chordata > Mammalia > Rodentia > Cricetidae > Onychomys > Onychomys torridus. Next base: position 38,807,500 of record NC_050443.1, read on the forward strand.
TCAACTCTTCATGACACGGAGTGATCTTTTGAGTGTCTCCACATTTCAGGGTGCCAGCTGCAGAGTTGATACCACAGTAGTACCTGTATCAGTACTTATTATGGGAAGCAAAAGACATGGGCAATACTGAAAAGCTCTTACTATGTCACACATTATAAGTCACCTATTATTCTTGGATAGTCTTATTTGAATGCATCCATTGTATAAAAAGTCTTATTTGATAGGTTAATTTGCAAGCATAAATTGCATAATTTAAAATTTGCCAATTTATTGCTATAGAAATTTTCCTATTCTATTTTTCTCTTTATCCTTGGGAAATGAATTACTTCCCCTTTGGCCACAACCTTACACATTGTAGGTAACCATCCTGATACATAATTGAAATATGTTTTAACTATCTGCCATGTTCACTGGTCAATGAGGAATCATTTCTGGAAACTTGATTCTTGGTATCAGTCCTGGAACACAGGATATTTATCAAAAGCTTGCACGGAGGCAATGAATGTCCATTAAGTAATAATCATCATTTACAAAAATATCAAAACAGCCACAAGAGCAAAACATACAACATTGCCAAGCATATCAGTTATGCTTGTGGCCAGTGCTCTGGGGAGGTTAAAGCCAGACTGTGGCAGGTGCTGAAACATTATATTTAAAAAAAAATGCCTAGCAATAAGATGTCACTTCTATCCATAGAGAGTATATTTAAGGACCTCTAACCCTTCATGGAAGAAATGTATTTTTTTTCTGATTCATGCAAATGTTCTTTCTTTGCATTCTGAAATGAATTTTTCTCTGCAAAATTGTGCTTCTCTTTGAGCTCTGCCCCTGAAGAATTCCCTCTTCTAATTACAACTGATTTGTTCACTGACCCAAAAGCTGGATTATCTTTTCATGCTCAAAGTCTTTGATGGTTTATGTTAAGTGCAGCTTAGCATTCTTCAAAGGAGAAACTTAAATCCCAGAACATTAGGCTTTCTAACTATTATCAAAAACTTCATGTGGGAGAAAAATTAAAAAGTATTGTTTAATTACATTTACCTAATATTGATTTTTAGCTTGATAAGAGCAGTCTCTCTTTGTTATTAAAATTATATGTTTTAATCTAAAGTGGAAATGTGTTCAACTCTGCATAGTTAAATCCCTAACACAATTTTTACAGAAATACATATAAATGGATTTATACCATTGTTTTAATAATTTAATTTCACAGAGCAATAGTACAAATAACACTCTCTGCAATAGATATGAAAGAATTCCATATTCGTAACTCTTTTATTATTGAGTAAGAAAAAATTTTAGCCTGTTTTACAGTAAACATTGATGCCCACTAAAGCAGACTGTAACATATTTCAGATATTAATCAGAAATTTTAATCAAGACATTAGTCCTACATATTTTGCAGAATAGTCATAGTCATGGAATGGTTGATTTAATACATTAAAACTCACCTTTAGTTAGAAGTTTAAGAAAAATTTATTGAGTCATATTTGACCAAATAATATTGCTCTCCAAACCACTGGGGACTTTTACATTAGAGACTAGATTGCTTCTGGAAAATTTTTGTTACTTCCTGATCAGGCTTTAAGAGCTTGAAGCAACACATATCTCTCCTGAGTTAAAAAGAGAGAAGTTGTTTGTAGTATCTGGACCTGAGCTTTCCTTAACAAATACACTCACCTGCCTCCCCCAGATGTCTGGACCTGAGCTTCCTTTAGCACATATACTCACCCCCTAGATGGTTAACTTACTTCTTTGTCATTAATTGTTAAGAACATAAAGTTCTGTGTATTTTGAAATGTCAAAATGTCCATTGTGAATAGAGGAGAGAACTCCTAACTGACATCATTTTTCCAGGGTCCATAAACTAAGAATGGTAGAATTCCTCATGCAACAGGGCAGAGGTAGAGGTCCCCATACAGGATGACTGGTTTGTAGTGGTGCATCTCTTTAATCTACCATTTTCTACTAATGATATTAATAACTTTTAGAATCCAAGTCATTGTTACACCATTAGTACCTTCTGTAAACTTCCCAAACCATCTTTTTCCTTATATAAAAAGATTCTACTTAGTTTTGGTGAGGGATAAAAACAATCTCCTATCTTGTTCCTAGTTTTACCTTAGAGAAGTTTCTACTGATTACAATAAACTTGTTCTACATTGTAGATGATGAGTCACACAATTAATATCCCCTGTAGAACCTTCCCTCCTCTGCAGTACAATAATTAGCCATGTTAACTCTAAATTGTAATTTCTCTCTTCCCTGTACTACCTCTCCCTCTTCTCCATCTTCTCCTTTTCTCCCTCCTTCTCTTCTTCCTATTCCTCAAACTCATCTTCTTTCTTCTTTTCTCTTTCTCCTCCTTCTTCTTCCTGATTACCCTCCTATTTTTTCTGTCTCCTTTTGGTAAAGATCTCAAGGGTAAAACTTAAACACAAACACCTGTGTTAATGGAAGCCTTACATATCATGTACCTTCCTGACCATAGTAACTGTCCTAATAGAAGGAGGCGTTTTGCTTGGGTGGGATCATCAGCACCACAGAATTCCTCTCTAAATTAACTGTAATAGAAGTATATATTAAATGTTTAATAGAATTACTGGAATATTCACATATTATTTTTATGAAAAAGTATTTGAACCTTGTATAAATTACATAGAAAATAGTGTTTATTTTGTCTTTTAACTACTGAGTAAATACTGTGTTGCTTTCCTAATGTGATGAATAAGGAGGGTGAGAGTCATTCATTCCATGTTTTCTTATGAGTTCAATGTGAACTTCACTGTCACAGAAATACCCTCCCTCACCCTTGTGCCTGGCCTGACTCTCTGCAATATGTTTTTATATATATTTCCTGATTCTTAACTATACACTATGTGATCATTGTTTATATTATGCCCATTCTCCCCACATATCTGTAAGTTTGAAAAGCTAGTGTATACAAGTATGAAGAACTCACCCAAGACTCAGATGAGATGTGTTTCTGGGAAGAAGAGAAGGGGAAAGAGACTGGGCAGTGAAAGTCTGTCTTCTACCCCCTTAGATTCAGGAATGGAACTAAGAGTGGGGTGAAACATGCCTAATATGACTTCTGAATGTCCTCTGTTAATTCAAGGGTTTTCTTTTTTAATGTGTGCATATATGTACACCATATGTGTATTTATGGTGATGTACACATGATTGTAGTGACAAGCAATGCTAGAAGAGAGTAACAGATGCTTTCCTTGATCCTGGAGTTACAGAAGGTTGTTGACTGCCTGTTGATGTTGAGAATCAATCTTGGGTCCACTACAAGCTCATCTAGTGCTCCTAACTACTAGAATATCTGCCCCGCTCACACTCAAGGGATTTTCACATCTTTGTATAGATAGGGAAATATTGGGGACCTGTGGAGAATGAAAGGATGTGGGTTTCATAAGTAGAGAAGTGTTTTATAGTGCATTGCTTAGTGAGGGGTACCTCTAGCCTTACATCTGCAGTCTTTCTGCACTATTAGTACTATGCAATTGTCCACACACTCCTTTTGATATCTATGTCTGTACACAGACCCTTATAGGAACATACAGCTAGAAGTGTGAATGAAGTTTGAAACTTTCCCCTTTTTATTGCATTTCATTTAGTGTGACTTTTCAGTTTGCCACATTAAATTCCTGTTCATACTTTACACTTTACAGACCATCAAGCATTCATGGCATACAGTGTGATACTGACTGTTAATCACATTCTGATCGCCAGCCTGACAACTGGAATTTTCCTTATGAATTCATCACAGAGATTATTTTATCAAGATGATTCAAAAGAGAATGGTTTTATCATATTTTGGTAAGCAACTGCACACATCAGAAATTCAAGTGTTGTAGTTGTTTAACGTTTAGATGTTTCTATAGTAAAAAGTTCCCTTCATGGATGTGTATCATTACCTCTGAAATATAATAAAGTACAGGCAAAAGGCATTAGTTGTAGTAATCAAAAGTGACACTTCTTACAATAGGCATTAAAGTAGAATTATTCATACATGTTATTCATCGATGAGGAAAGCTCTTTGATGGAGTTATGGAAGCTAAGAGTGAAACATATATTTTACCTATTTGACATTTTCTGAAGGCTTGCACTGAAGTGACCCAGGGCAAACTGACAGGGATACATTTTGCAAGATGCACCATGCCATCCATGCAGTCTGTGCAACTACCCTAGAATACATTGACTTTAACCATGTGCTCTGTACCAAAGCTTGAGCTATATGCCACATGGCCTAGAGCTGCTATGTCCCCATGAGCAAAGGCATATGACATTCAATAAAATATAAGATAAAGAAATGCAGAGGGGAGTATATGGAGGCTTCTCCAACAAGCATAGCATCATTGTTCAGAGTAAACTGTTTTAAGTAGGAGTGCACTTTTAACCACATTCCTGTCACCAACACTGCAGCTGGAATTTCCCTTATAGATTCATCACAGACAGTACAGTTCTTGTGTAGTCCGTTAGCATAGTCATGGTTATTGTCAAGCACTGCATGCTATGTAGAGCTGTATATGTGAGTCTTGTTTCCATGTTTCTCAAACGTGAAAATGTAGACATGTGATCTTACTCCACACAGGCCCCTGACTGCCCCGCCTTTTGAACAGGGTTACCATCATAGAAGCCTCTACTTTTCAATATAATCCTATTTCAGTATTGGTTAGAAAAAATTACATAGTCCCACCTTCAGTAAAGTATATTTTATGATTCTAGTAACAATTGTAGAGAATAGTTTCATTTTTTAATTTAATATGCCATTTCTTCTCAGCTAGCCTTAACATTCCACCAAGGCTCACACTGTGTTATCACAGTTTCATACACTTTGAATGTACGATAGTCTCTGGGTCCCACTGACATTCAAGCTGAAAGAAGGAGAAGCCATACTGCCTGCAATGAGCTGAGAGTCTGTGCTGTGCATGCATCATCAGAAGACAGCACACACTTTGATGTATTGGGCTCTCTCCAAGTGATAATTCACAGAGGACTGTGAAACATTCCTCCTAGGAGTGTGTATGGCTTAATTTTCCCTCCAATCTCAGTCTCCTTCTAAACAGTTGGTAAGGCCACTCTTGATAGTTGCTTTTGGCAATAACTATAATAATAGAAGATGTTTAAAAAGTTTCCTGTACATTGAAAAACATTTTAATTAAAATAGAATTATATCACTTACCCCTTCCCTTTTCCCTCTCCAACCTGTCCTGTAACCCAATTTATAGCCTCTTTTTCTTTGATTATTATTGTTACACACACACACACACACACACACACACACACACACACACACACACACCATATATTTATATGACCTTCTGAGTCTGATTTTGTTGTTTGTGTGTCTGTATGGTTTCAGAGCTGACCACCTTGGTATTGGATAACCACTAAGGAGGGTCATCCCTGGAAGAGATTAATTCTTCTCCTCCCACCAGTTATTAGTTGTGTATAGCTCTTTTTATAGGAGAAGGCACCAATGAAATTCCCCCTTTCATGTTAGTGTGTCTATTGATATGCTATTATTCTGTACTTGTTTATGCAGTCATTTCTAAGAGAGACCATTTCATAGTAGATTTCCTTATAATTTGTCCCTTGCAATCTTTCCACCCTTTCTCATGGGTGTCCCCTGAGACATAGATACAGGAGTGGTGGTGTAGGTATGGCAAACATTAGTGAAAGGATTTTGTTTTACCTAAAGTAGAAATACGTAAAGCAGGAAAAGCCTGACCATGACCACACAGATATGTGCTATTGATAAAACAGGATTCTGAAGCACTCAACACAAAGTCAATGGAGATATCAACAGATAGAGGCACTTAAAATGACATCAAACATTTTGTTTAGAAACCTTGGCTTTTCAAGAAATGAGTGGAAAAAAATCATTCTTAACTGGTTTAACCATCTGGCAATGGAATCAGATCTGAGTGTTAGAAATACTACTATAGCACAATACACTCAAAACACATTATATATAAAGATCTCTTAGCTAGAGTGAGCATTGCAGAGAAAGGATTTATCACAGGGAAGTATGCTTATGGCAGACAGTGAGAACATGTCAACAAACTATGCTGAAAGTCAAGTACAAATGAAATGGTAGAGTGATATTGTGTCTGGTAGAAATGTCAGAGAAGCTGCACCTGTGAATTCTCATCACTATGGCTGCCTAAACAAGAACTGAACAAGCACAACAATAAGATATGAGGAAACCTCGTGGGACTTCAACCCTAGACAAAGAGCTATGGAACAACTAAGAAATGCTGAAAGCAAGACAAATCGTTCTCCTAGGGAAGACTATTCTTCCCCTTCCCTAATTAGTTATCAGATACCAAGTAGTCAGCAGTGAAATCACACACACACACACACACACACACACACACACACACACACACACACACCTTTATGGAGACTAGACCAAACAGGATATATTAATGTATTTAGGAGTGTATGTGTATGTGTGTATGCAATTAAACAAATAGATGTCATGAATTCAAAAGTAAACAAGGGTCAGTGTTCAGGAAAATGTGGAGGGAGAAAAGGGAAGAGTGGGAAGAAATGCAATTATATTTTAATTTAAAATATTTTTTAAAGTACCCATAGTTCACTGAGCTATCTCTGAATATCTTATGGGATCAGAGGTTATCTGTCTATATTTATAAATGCATTCTTATCTATATTAGTTATGTTTGAAATTTTTGGTCTAGATATTATTCTTGATAATTTTCATTAATAAGTCAAACTTTATTTGAGATAAAGAGAGAAGAAAGCCATGGATGGACAATCTGTCATCAGCAATGGAGTCCCACAGACACGCTGAATAGATAAATGAGCTGGGAAACATGCAAAGTTTCTGAAGAGCTGAGGTCTGTAGGTTTGAGTCATTTTCACACATGCAGAGACATGCATGCAAGCACACAGACAAACAGCAAAAAATGAAAACAAAATTCAAAATGGATGTTTCTGTGTTTTATATGAAGGAGAGGTGGGCAGGAGGCCACTGCCCATTAAAGGTCAAGCTGAGCTGGAAGGACTTTGCATGGGGGTCCGAGTAAAGAGGTCCATTAACAATGTCAGCTTGCTTTAGGCTTTTTGTTGGTTTGCTGTGAGCAGCTTTCCATTAGGATTTATGCCAGCAGAAAGCAGAAGGAGAGCAAAGCTCTCTGATCTCTGCAGGTGGAAGACTGGGTTACAACATCAAATCAGAGGCTGAGAACAGGAGCATTGTCATAAGAAGGCAGGTTGTTAGTTTCCTGCAGGACCATCTAGCAAACCACTGCAAACAGAGCCACTGCCTTGTAGAAGGAGGATCAGAGGCAACCAGAGAGGCTTCAGGACACAAATGAAGAAGTGAAGAACCAAGGGTGCAAAGCTGCTATATCATGGAATTGCAGAGCTGGGATCACCTGCACAACATCTGCAGAAGATCAAGCCAGCCCAATCTAGAACAGATGAGGAAGATGATCTCTAGGATCTACCCCTACTGAGGAGCTACTGGTGGCTAATAGCTGATAGACAAATTAGAATCACTCTTCTTTGAGGACGTGGCCACTAGTAGGATTCCTACAGTCCAGTAGACAACAGCTGGACAATAATGGCTGGATTTATTTGGTAGTAAATGACTTTACATTGAAAAAAAAAAAAGACATGAAGTTAGAAGTAGAGCAAATTGAGGCAAACATGAGAGAGTTGGAAGGGGGAAATGGGTCATGTTTCACTGTATATAAGTATGAACTCTTCAAGAATAAAGAAATTTTAAACACAGTCTTTGAAAATTGTGAAAACACCAAAATAAGGGCTTCTTTCATCTCCTTTTCTGTCTGCTAATGAACTATCAATAATGAATAAATATTTAAGAAATATTCAGAGAAGTCAGTTTCTCCAGGTACTGTATCCCCAGGTATTTGCTGATCCATCTTGGGTGATAGGAACAAAGGAGACACTAAATTCGAAATGAATAAGCCAATACCTGAGGAAACTTTAATTCTATCCCCTAGGAGCTTGTTTTATAATATTTATTTTTAATTATGTATCTGTGCTTGTATATGGGCATGAGAATGTATACTTGAGTGCAGGTGGCTACAGAGGCCAGATGTTGGATCCCTTGGAATTATAGACAGTTGTGAGACACAAAACATGGGTACTGGAAATCATGCCCAGATCCTCAGCAAGAGAATTTGATCTTTTAACCACTGAGCCATGTCCCCAACCTCAGGAGTTTCATTTATTTATTTTAATTTTTGAGATTAGAATATAATTACAACATTCATACCTTCCTTTTCCTCCCTTGAAACTTTCCTACATGTTCCTCTGCACTCTTTCTCAAATCCATGGCCACTTGCTCCACTGATTGCTGCTGCATGTATATTTTATACGTATTTTTAACTCAATATATTTCTATATAACACAGAAAAAAAATCTGTTGTATGCAAGAAAGGGTAATGCAGGTTTAACACAGAGTAAGGAAAGTCATTGAGAAAATGACCTTGAACACAAACAGAATGTAAGTGATTCCACCAACAGCATCTAAATAGTCACATTTGACAGTATATATTTATTAAATGACCATATTATGCTTTGTAAGATTCCTGACCCTCACTCAACTGAAAGAGCAGTAAAGTAATACATAAATCACCTTGCCCTTCAGTGTGGAGATTGATGTTGCTTTATGACAATAAAATAAAATTTATAATAACTATAAATTCTCCACTTTTTCCTCATAGCTGCAGTTTGCTTTCTAAAGTTAAAAAAAAAAACCCAAAAAACATAAAGTACAGTAGCACACCCAAACACAGCTTCCTTCAATGTGTTGTTAAAGATCCATTCTATATTTCACATAGTATTAAATCAAGATAAATTAGAAAATGTGCTAAACTTACAAATTATGCAAAAAATCATTAAGAATCTTATCAACTGGAGATTAGGTAGCACTTCAGATAAACAATATTTCATGTATAATTACAAAGCACTGAAATTAGAATACAATTGTGTTTTACAAAGTTCCATTTGTGAGCTTTGAAAAAGAAATTTCAGAAGTGTTTACAACAGTGCTTACAAAGCATGTCCTGCTTGAAAGATGTTGATTAGGCATTTCTGTGAAAACACGCACATTTATAAACAAGCAATGTGCTTCTCTTGTAACTTAGAATCCTGGGTGTGGGGCAGATCAGAGGAAAACCAATCAAAATATGTGAAGGCCATATTTAGTTTTGACAAAACAAATGGGTGACTTTTAGATTTTGTGATATAACATATACATGCATATAAAACATATATGCATGTAACAAAAATTAGCAAAAGAGGAGGCCATAATTTAAATGACAGCAAGGAAGGTTATCTGGAGCATTCTGGAGAGAGGAAAGGGAAGGGGAAAATATCTGATTGTATTATAATAACAAAAATAAAAGAAAATGTCTTAATTAGGTCATTTTTTTTTTTTGTATAATCTTGAACAATTCATTCCCTGGCTCAGCCAACGAAGAGCATAAGACAAGCATTTTGCTAATAGAAGTGGACTTTGGTGTGTTATGCAGACCTTAGTTATTAAATATCACACTAAATAACATGACATGATTGAAAAATAACTAATTTCATGGTTGGTATATGGGAAGTATCAGATAAATCCAGAAAAAGCATTCCAGAAGAATATCTAATTTTTAACACTGAAATTATGATTAAGAAATAGAAAGGGAAAAAGAAAGCAACCACATGAAGATGTCACCTACCAAACTCCAAGATGAATCATTCATCAAATAAATATAACACTGAATGATAATCTGTTGAATAAATAACAAAGCATGTATTAAAAATTAGTAAACACAAAATCATAACAATGTAAAAAGAGAAAGAGACAAGGAAAGAAGGGAGGGAACAAGAAAATTTGAAGATGAGAATACTTCTCTGGTCCTGAAAATACCCCTACAAAATACTTATCAAATTTAGTAAGAATAAAACTTAAGTTTATGGTGGAAAATCATGGTAGGTGCAAATAAAATAAAAAGTGACATATCCCCATTGTCCCAGGTCAGGCTGAGGCAACAGAGCAGATGTAGTTCCAGTGGTTTTCAGGAAGGGAAGACCCAGATAAAGAGCTTCTCACTTTTCTGGCTGGTGTTTTGTGTATATTTCTGACTAATGTCTTGGTCTACAGAGGGACAGATTACCATTTCAGCATTAAAAGGGTCAAATCTAGGAAAGAGTGTCTTGTTTTCATTTTTGTTTCTGTTATAAAATATCCTGGCAAGAGTAAAAAGAGAAAGGGTTTGTTAAGGGTCATAGTTCAAGGATACAGTCCACTATGGTGGGGAAGTCAAGGAGGCTGGAGCTTAGCACAGCTGGTCACATCAAATCCACAGTGGGAAAGCAGCTAATAAATGCCTGCTGGTGCCCAGCTTCCTTTCTCTACTACACACTCTAGGATCTTTAGCAGGGAATGGAGCCAGTTATAGTAGGGAGGCTTTCCTACTTTAGTCAAAGCAATAATTTCTGACAAGTATGCTCAGAGGCCATAATCCAGGAGATGCTGGATTCTTTCAAATTCATATAACACCAACCATTAGAGTGAGATATCGAAGTCCTGTGTCTTTTTCATAAAGACAATAATTCTGATCTTGGGACTCCACCCTTATCATTATTTAACCTTCCAAAGGCCCCAGCATCTAATTCCATTATCATGGGAGCCAGAAGTTCACTATGTGAAGTTTGTGTAAGACACAAGCTTTTCCTAACACTCAACAAAAGAGCCAACCAATATAATGTTCATTTGATGGGATATATAAGAAAAACAGTGTTAGCTGTGGGATAAATCTTCCTAAGTTGAATGGCTTTGGTCTTACTAAAAAGAAATATATAAAAAGCCACAAATAAGAACCACCCTATAAAATAATTGATTTGTGAACTTCAAACACCAGGGGGGAAAGGTACAAAAATAGAATAATTGAAAGACAGTGAAGGAACAAGTACAGTTTGCATCTGGAATTTTCATACTAAAAAACCTTTGGGAACACGGAGGAAAAGGTGACTGTGGTCCCAAATGAGGCAGTGTGATGCTACTGAAGCTGTTTCCTTGATTTATTTTATGTTCTATCAGTGTTAGGTAAATCCTTGTTAGCAGGCTAGAACCTCACAAAACATTCACAAATAATCTTATCCTCAATTCAGTGCCAGCACTTTTTAATATAAAACAACACAGCAGCAATAACAACAAACACTATCTATTTCCAGAGTCAGAGCTATTCATGAACAGCAGGTGAAATCCCTTCAGAACCCATCCCTATAGCTTGCCTTTTTTACCTTTCTCCTCTTTTGAGATTTTTTTCTAACATATAGTAGAATTTTTGTTAAATGACCCATTTTTATCAGTGTTATTCTTTTCAGATTGAAATAAACAAAATGTCTTTTTAACCAGAGGCTAAATTATATAAAATAAGGTATTTACACATATAAACAAAGAATGTGTGAGCTTCTCGATTCACGTGAATAGGAAATAGTGATACATGAAGAAGATGTTATGTAGATATTTTGAATGTATATAACCCAATAAATACCATTACTTTTAAAATTAATCTTTGACAATTTTTTGCATGTATAAAGTATGTTCTGGTCATATTCACCCCTCACCCACCTTTTCTTATTCCTCTTCAACTCACCAAGTTCTTCCCTCTAACAAGTCTCCCTCCCACTATGGTGTCTTTTTGTATTTGTTGTTTCTGGTTTTGCTTCATAGCCACCAAATTTAATTAGGACCACTGAAGCATGGATGACTCAAGAGCATCTAACCCACTGGAGAAAATTACTCTACTTGGTCCTGTAGCCATCAACCTCCCTAGCTCTCCAGGACAGGGACAGGCCCTATGACCCTTCCCCTATCCATGCCTGAACATTGGTGGGCTGAGTCTTGTTCAGGTGTGGTACAGGTAACCACAGCTGCTATGAGTTCATGGGATACAATGTGTATGTTGTCACTTCAAAACACACCAAATTGTTCTGGTTTTTGTTTTTGTTTTTGTTTTTATTTTTTTATTTTTATTTTATTTTGTTTTGTTTTGTTTTCTGAGACAGGGTTTCTCTGTGTAGCTTTGTGCCTTTCCTGGATCTCGCTCTGTAGACCAGGCTGGCCTCAAACTCACAAAGATCCACCTGGCTCTGCCTCCCAAGTGCTGGGATTAAAGGTGTGGCTCATCTTTCATGTTCTTCTCCTTCCTCTTCTGTAATGTTTCCTGGATCCTGGAAGACACAAAATGGATATTCTACAGACTACCGAACACTCAAAGCCTGCTCATACTCAGCATCTTTGTGAATCTATCTCAGCCTTGGTTCACTGCCACAAGAAACTGTTGTGATTGAGACTGAGGCAGAACTGCTGGGCTGGTGTAAACTTAAGTGTTTAGGAGGTAGGTTGACGACATGTCTATTCAAAACAACAGCATATCAGATACACCACACACACACACACACACACACACACACACACACACACACACACACTCCTAAAGCCTTTATTCATAGACTGTCTGAAGCATGAAGTAGCTAGAGAAAGGTACCAGCACTCATCACCAACATCAGAATGAGAAACAAGCTGCAGATGAACTATGTTTATAAAATGGCTTGTGGATAGTTTACATCTCCTAAGTGAAAACCCTCCCTCCTGGAAATCCTACTACCAGAAACCCACAGTGGTTTCTTTCCCAGTGAATGCCTTAGGTATTAAGGGCAGACAGAATTTTGAATTTCAGATCTTATGAGATGTTTTAGTTCACATCATGTATTAGTCTATCTACATCAAGATAGATCTTGTTATCTGCTCTGGAATGAATAATTTGAACTAATAATTACATAATCTATAATGATGTTCTCTTTTTATTCATTATTTTTATCACAATCCCACAATAGTTGTTCTTCTATTGGCTATCAGATCATCTGTGTTGGATCCTCATAATGAACTTGTGAGTGGCAAACTACTATTTCCAAAGTAATTAAACAGCTGTAGTGGCACATGTCTGGTTCCCAGCACCCAGTGGTTAATGATAGGACGATCAGGAGTTCAAGGTCATTCTTGTCAATATAAGGTACAGCTATCTCTAATGTCATATTGCTGGTACTTCATGAGGCAAGTTACTGAGACTCTATCCATCTTTTTTTTTTTTTCTTCCTGAGACAGGGTTTATCTGTGTAGCTTTGCGCCTTTCCTGGAACTCGCTTTGTAGACCAGGCTGGCCTCCAACTCACAGAGATCTGCCTGGCTCTGCCTCCCGAGTGCTGGGATTAAAGGCGTGCACCACCACCGCCTGGCCTGACTGTATCCATCTAATACCCATAAACTGCAGTAACATTGTTCTGTACCTGTTTGATTGTAAAGAAGAAAAAACGATGTTGTAGTGAATATTGGTGGCAATTACCCTTATTTTATAGGACTTGATAAGGTATAAATTGCTCATACCTCTGCTCTTATTATATTGTTACAATCTTGTCAGCAAGAAGGAGGGGTCACTTTCCCTATGCGTGCTTAGCTTATGTGAAGATTTTAGGGAATTTCTAAAAGTTTGGGACCAGTGATGTTCTGATAAGGACAAAGGATTTAGATCTGTCTTCAAGACAGTAGATTAGGGAAGTTGTAATATTTTAGGAACAATGACATTTTATAAATGATGAAAAGTTTCATACCTATTCTTGAAATTTTTAATATGCTGAAAACTGAAAGGCTTTTATTCATTTTCAGGCATTTTGAGTTTTCCACAAAGCATGTGCTTTTAGCCCTAATTAAGAATCACTTTTATTTCACATACCTTTCATGTTTGTAGTTCAAGACTTTTTTTTTTCTGTATCTAGTATCTGATGTTATCTTAACCACAGTCCTATGAGATGATAGAAATTATAATTCACATATAAGAAAATTATGTTCTAAGTTACATTTCAAGAGCCATTCTCTTTCCTAATCACAGCATCTGAGTCCCCATATCCACTTTTCATTTTTGTACATATTCCTCAAATAATCAATTATCAGTTTGCCCCCAAGCCTGATGTCTTGGTGCTTGTAATCAAGTACCTGTGAGGTGGAGACAGGATAACCAAGAACCAAGACCAGAGTTGGCTACATAGCCAGTTTGCTGCCTGCCACCCCGAGAGATAGGAAATCCTTCCTTGAGAAAAAAATCAAAACAGCATATGACAAAGTGAAGTTCAGGAAGACTCCAGGCAGTTTGAAGCCATGCCTTTCAGAGTCCCATTGTGTGTATGCTTCTACAGGACTGAGAGCATTTCCTTTGCTGCAAACACAGTTTTCTTTTTTATGCCCGTGATTTTCAATCAATATTATTGTTCTATTGACTATATTCTATTCTTTATTAATAGAAGGCCCCCACCAGCAGCTAAGCAACCATCTATTTTAATAGTGAAAAACTTTTAGTCTATAGTGATTTGGACACCATTAAAGTGGTTTCAAATACATAAAGTCAATTTATGAATCATTAATGTCCCAGATCACAAGCACTGCTGAAGTTTGGATGTGATGCTATTCAATATTGATGAGTACATTAGGCTTCTAGCTCCATGGGGTCTTTTGCCACTGTTAAATGATCACTGCGAGGCTCCTAGAGAAAGCTTTGTAACTTGTCTACTCCTTGACATCTTACCATTAAAACACAACTTCTTTAAAAGAATATGAATTATTATGAAAACAACAAAGAGCCTAAGACACTGAAAACTCTGGGGTGCATTTGTATGATAGTCAAACTGTAGCTGTCTCCATTTTTCTGGTCTTTTATGTTCCAGATTAAAAAAAAAAAAAAAAAGGAGAGTCAGTAAGAATAAAAATGAAAAGAAGGGTTATTTCTCGCTTCAGCTTCTGATGACACAGTCAATTAATGTAATTAGAATATTTCTGGATGGAATCCATGCTCTGAAATTTCTATATATAAATTGTTGGCTCAAATATCATGCCATATATCCTGTCATATATTATCACAGAAGGGGAAGAAAAGTAGCTCCCTGCCCTACTTTTAAAAGGCCATAAAGGAAATGAAGGCTGCAAACACTTCTAAAAGGGATGGCACCTTGAATCATAGTAGAAGTAGCAACTGCTTCCTCTGCCTGTATTTAAATAGCAATTTATTTTTAATCCATCAAAGGCTAAGAGCTCAAATACATAGACTGTGGGCATTTAATGATGTTTTTGAAACACAGTTAATATTCTTTTCTCTTCAATTCTTTCTTCTTGTGTCTATATCTCTGCCTAAGCTTTAAAAACTGATTTTTAAAGGGAGATTAGAATTCCAAAGCCATAGTTGGCTACATATCAAGTTGCTGACAACTTGAGATGTATTATATGAAATCTTGCCTCAAGAAAAAACAACAGCAAAACCAAAATATAATAGAGAGAACTACAAGTAGACAGAGTAGTTTAGAATAGTCAGAATCTTCAAGCCCAGGTTTTTGTCAATAGCTGTGGGCCTGTAAATCTGCTCTGGAAAAAAGTCAATCAGGACATCTGGCAATCTGGTTCAATTATTCCATTTTGTTTTTTAAATAACCAACAAGGGATTAGAAAAGGTCATATAGTTTAAAATTACTGCTAATTGATTTATTTCCAAAGTCTGTCAAAGAACCAAAGAAATGACATCAGAAAAATCCAAAATCTAGTAGCTTGTTATTTAGGTCAAGATTTATCCTGTATCCTTTAAATAGATAGATTCATAACATGATTACATTTTCTAAGAGCAACAAATTTGCTAACCAAAATGTTAGTTTAAAGCTAGCCAAAACTCACTATTCATGCAGACTAATCAGGGGTTTTATAGGACTCAAGGGACTGTTGACTAAATTCAGTCATGAGTTATTTATTCCCAAACTGTCATTGGATATAATATGCCATTGTTTGTTCTTCGTGGTAGACTACAGCATGCATCAGTAACTCTTAAGTGATACTTTATACTGCAGTTCCGTGCCCCAGAAATCCTCACGTGTGACCCTAGCTGTAGTGAGATGACATGAGAAGTAAAGTCTTTCTAAAATAATTCAGTCAAACAAGGTCAGGAGAGTAGAGAGGCCAGACAATATCTGTCTTAGTTTGGGTTACTGTTATTATGATGAAACGCCAAAACCAATGCAACTTGAGGATGAAAGGGTTTATTCGGCCTGCACTTCTTTTTTTTTTTCCTTTTTATTATTATTAAGAGATTTTTTTTCTATTCATTTTACATTTCAACCACAGATCCCCCTCTCCTTCCTCCTCCCCCCCCCCAGCCTTCTCTCCCAACCCACCCCCATTCCCACCACCTTCAAGGCGAGGTCTCCCATGGAGAGTCAGCAGAGCCTGGTACATTCAACTGCAGCAGGTCCAAGCCCATCCCCCTGTCCCAAGGCTGCTCAAGGTGTCCCACCACAGGCATTGGGCTCCAAAAAGCCAGCTCATGCACAAGAGGGATCCTGATTCCACTGCCAGGGGTCCCCCTAAATAGTTAAAGCTAAATGAGTGGCTGGCCTATGCATAGTGGCCTATACTTCTACATCATAGTCCACCACTGAAGGAAGTCAGGACAGGAACCCAAAAAAGACTGGAACCTGGAGGCAGGAGCTGATGCAGAGACCATGGAGGGATGCTACTTACTGGCTTGATTCTAATGGTTGTTCAGCCTGCTTTATTATAGAATCCAGACCACCAGTCCATGGGTGGTGTCTTAGTTAGGGTTTCTTTTATTGAAAATAGAGTATTTTCTCATACAATATCTTGACTGCAGTTTCACCTCCCTCTACTCTTCTCAGTCTCTCCCCCACTTAACCTCCCCTATGAATCCTCTCCTTTTCAGTCTCTCATTAGAAAACAGCAGGCTTCTAAGAGTTTACAACCAAACATGACAAAATAAAATATAATATAATGAAATATAACTGTCCCATCAATGTTGGACAAGGCAAACCAACAGAAGAGAAGAGAGCCCCAAGGGCAGGCACAAGAATCTGTGACCCACTCCTTCACACACTCAGTAGTACCATAACAATACTAAGCTGAAAGCTATACTATATACTCAGAGGACCTGGTGCAGAACTGTTCAGGCCCTGTGCTTTCCGCTTTAGGCCCTGAGTTCATATGGTCTCTGCTCAGTTGCTCCAGAGGGCCCTGTTCTCCTGGTGTCCTCTATTATCTCTGGTTCTTGTATTCTTTCTGCCTCCACTCCTGCAGGGTCCCCTGAGCTCAGAGGGCAGCAATTTGATGGAGACATTCCATATAGAGAGATGTATGTTCCAAGGTCTCTCTCTCTGCACATTGTCTAGCTGTGGTTCTTTACATCTCTTCCCATCTGCTTCATGAGGAAGCTTCTCTGACGATGACTAGATGAGGCACCGATCCTTGAGTATAGCAGAATGTCAGTGGGAGTCATTTTATTGATACTTTTTTTTTGACCAGTAGTATTTGGTTTTACCCTAGATCTTTGGGCTATGTAGTCTTTGGTCCTTAGTCAACCAGGCAGTGTCAGATATGGGTTCCACCTCATGGAAAGGGCCTTAAGTCAAATAAAAAAATTGATTGGCAATTGCCACAAATTCTGTGCCACCCTTGCCCTTCTTTTTTGTAGGAAGGATGGATTGTAGGTCAAAAGTTTTGTGGCTGGGCTGGTGATTAAGTTTCTCATTTTGTAGCCTGTAGAGTACCTTCCTATACCAAGGACACTAGAGCATAGGGGCAAAGGCTCCATGTAGTACTAGCTCAACTTTTCCGCGTTCAATGAGTTGTGGGGGTGTTGTCCTCTGCAATGGGGCCCTGATGTCAGTTTGCAGAGGAACCTATTGTCTTAGCAACAACCTGGGTTGTTTGGGGAATTTCCCTGGGACCCCTTGGCCAATGACTCCTTTGAATGTAACCCAGTCCTGGTACTGGAAGTCTCTTTGCGTTGCCCTTCTTTTGATGACTCTTGGCACTAAATCTTTTAGAACTATTGTGTAAGTTAAATAGCAATAGTAATTATTATTCTAAGCTTTTCTGATGACCTTGGCCAGCATTTAATCACTTGATAAAAGTTAATAATGAATATTTCTATTTGTGCTGCAATCAGAAAGGAAGTCAGTTTGAATTAGCATGCTTTTTCATTTCATGGTCATTTGACTTGATGATGGCCATCTCCAGCCTTGGCTCCTTATAATTCATCATGTCTTATCTTAATATTTCCTAAGTTTCAGTTCATCATACATTTAAAATGTCCATATATTGTTGATTAGATTCAGTAATTTTATATTTAGCTATCATGACCAGCCAACCTATCAAGCAGTACCTTTATAGGGGAGTGAGGATTAAGAAAGAAAGAGAAGAGAGACAGAAGATAGAATTGAGAGGGCTGTCAGTGAATATTGCAGCAGCCCTGAATTTATTTCTCATAGCCTTTTTGTACCCACAGCAAGGGAGGCAAAAGACTTCCTTACCATGAATCAAGGAATTAAAATAACTCCTAATTCTCAAAACATCTAGTAACCACACCTTTGACCAATCATCCTGTTATTCAGCCTTACAGAGCAAAAATGAGCTTGAACTCCCTGTCCTTAAGTCAAGATGGAATCAAGCCATGAGCTGGAGTCACTGTGGGCTCCCACATTTAGCTCCACCAAGGTACACCCTAATTCAAGTCTTTTGAACCCACTGTTCATATATGATCTGAATCCTCACTGGGGACCAGATTGTAAATATGGAGAACATAACTCTTATCACTCTTTCCAGGAGGATGAACCTATGACTAGAAACTTCCCACACCGGGGGGGGGGGGGGGGGGGGATGATTCACAACTCCTCATTTATCCTATATTCAAATTGGCTTTGCCAGCTCCTCTGAGGGTGCCTTGTCTAGTGACTGTTGTTGAGACTGCCCTTAGGAGGCTGACTTTTAAATACCCTCTTTAGGCTTCCTGAATTGAGTGTTGCCATCGAAGCCTTGTCCCCTCCCCAGAATAAAAAACATAATTGCATTTATATCTTTCTTCTTTAACTTGATAATTTGAAAGATGAAACTGTTGTTTTCAAAGGACATAATGATTTCCCAGGTAACCAAATAACTTAGATATACTTACTTTTTTTCACTGGTGGAAAACCTTTCTGAGCAGTTCCTACCATAGAACCTAGAAAAACCAGAATGTAAAACACTATCAGTTTTTCCTCTAGGTCTAACTGAGCAGCCGCATTGGAAAAATAAAAGCGCTGTTGCCAGATGTTTTTTTGTTTGTTTGGTTTTGGTTTTTTATTATTATGTGTTTTAATTTTATACATCAGCCATGGGTTCCCCTGCCCTCCCCCCTCCCGCCCCCGCCCCCCCACCTTTCCCCCAGTCCCTCCACTCCACTCCCATGTCCTCCAGGACCAAGACACCCCTGGGGATTCATTTAAACCTGGTGGATTCAGTACAGGCAGGTCCTGTCCCCTCCTTCCAGACTGAGCAAAGTGTCCCTGTGTAAGCCCAAGGTTCCAAACAGCCAGCTCCTGCACTAAGGACAGGTCCTGGTCCCACAGCCTGGGTGCCTCCCAAACAGATCAAGCTATTCAATTGTCTCACTTATCCAGAGGGCCTGATCTAGCTGGGGGCTCCTCAGCTGTTGGTTGGTTCATAATTCATGTGCTTCCATTCGATTGGCTATTTGTCCCTGTGCTTTTTGCAATCTTAGATTCAACAATTCACGCTCTTGCAGTCCCTCCTCTTTCTCAATAGTTGGATACCTGGAGCTCCACCTGGGGCCTAGCTGAGGATCTCTGCATCCACTTCCATCAGTTATTGGATGAGAGTTCCAAGACGACTGTTAGGGTGTTTAGTCATCTGATCACTAGACTAAGTCAGATCAGGCTTTCTCTCAACCATTGCCAGTAGTCTACAGAGGATGTATCATTGTGGATTTGGGGGACCTCTCGAGCACTCTGCCTATTCCTGTTCTCATGGGGTCTTCATTTATCATGGACTGTTATTCCACATTCTCCCTTTCTGTTCTTAATCCAGCTGGGATCTCCTGCTCCCCTAAGCTTTCTTTCATTCAAATCTTGCCCTTCATTACTCCCACTGTTGTCCAGGTTGTTTATGTAGATCTCATCCATTTCTCTGTGATCCCTGTGTCTTTCCTAGGGTCCCGTTTTCTAGGTAGCCTCCCTGGAGTTGTGTAGTAGTCTAGTCATCTTTGTTTTACATCTAGTATCCTCCTATGAGTGAGTACATACCATGCTTGTCCTTCTGAGTCTGGGTTACCTCACTCAGGATGATTTTTTTCTAGATCCATCCATTTGCCTGAAAACCTCATGATGTCATTGTTTTTCTCTGCTGAGGAGTACTCCATTGTGTATATGTACCATATTTTCTTTATCCATTCTTCAGTTGAAGGGCATCTAGGTTGTTTCCGGGTTCTGGCTATTACAAACAATGCTGATATGAACATAGCTGAGCAAATGCCCTTGTGGTATGATGGAGCATACCTTGGAAATATGCCCAAGAGTGCCATAGCTGGGTGTTGGAGGAGATGGATTTCCAATTTTCTAAGGAAGTGACATATTGATTTCCAAAGTGGCTGTACAAGCTTGCATTCCCACCAGCAGTGGAGGAGAGTTCCCCTTGCTCCACATCCTCTCCAGCATAAGCTGTCTTCTGTGTTTTTGATCTTAGCCACTCTGACAGGTGTAAGGTGGTATCTCAGAGTCATTTTGATTTGCATTTCCTGGATAATTAGGGATGTTGAGCAATTCCTTAAATGTCTGTCAGCCATTTGAACTTCCTCTGTGGAGAATTCTCTGTTTAGTTCTATAGCCCATTTCTTAATTGGACTGTTGGGCATTTTGATGTCTAATTTCTTGAGTTCTTTATATATTCTGGATATCAGCCCTCTGTCAGATGTGGGGTTGGTGAAGACCTTTTCCACTTCTGTAGGCTGTCACTTTGTCTTGTTGACTGTGTTCTTTGCTCTACAAAAGCTTCTCAGTTTCAACAGGACCCATTAATTGATTGTTTCTCTCAGTGTCTGTGCTACTGGTGTTATATTTAGAAAGTGATCTCTGGTGCCAATGTGTTCGAGACTTCTTCTTACTTTCTCTTCTGTCAGGTTCAGAGTAACTGGATTTATGTTGAGGTCTTTGATCCACTTGGACTTAAGTTTTGTGCATGGTGACAGATATGGATCTATTTGCAGCCTTCTACATGTTGACATCCAGTTATGCCAGCACCATTTGTTGAAGATGCTTACTTTTTTCTATTGTACATTTTTGGCTTTTTTGTCAAAAATTACATGTTCATAGGTGTGCAGGTTAATGTCAGAGTCTTCAATTTGATTCCATTGGTCCACATGTCAGTTTTTATGCCAGTACCAAGCTGTTTTTATTACTGTAGCTCTATAGTAGAGCTTGAGGTCGGGGTTTGTGATGCCTCCAAAGGTTATTTTATTGTACAGGATTCTTTTGGCTATCCTGGGTTTTTTGTTTTTCCATATGAAGTTGAGTATTATTCTTTCCAGATCTGTGAAGAATTATGTTGGTAATTTGATGGGAATTGCATTGAATCTGTAAATTGCTTTTGGAAAGATCGCTATTTTTACTATGTTAATCCTGCCTATCCATGAGCATGGGAGGTTATTCCATTTTCTGACATCTTCTTCAATTTCTCTTTTCTGGGACTTAAAGTTCTTGTCATATAGATCCTTCACATGCTTAGTTAGGGAAACCCCAAGGTATTTTATATCATTTGTGGCTATTGTAAAGGGTGATATATCTCTGATTTCCTTCTCAGCCTGTTTGTCTATTGTATATAGGAGGGCTACTTATTTTTTTGAGTTGATCTTGTATCCTGCTATGTTGCTGAAGGTTTTTATTATCTGTATCAGTTCCTTGGTTGAATTTTTGGGGTCACTCATGTCATCTGCAAATAGGGAGAGCTTGACTTTTTCCTTTCCAATTTGTATCCCCTTAATCTCTTTATGTTGTCTTATAGTTCTGGCTAGAACTTCAAGTACTATATTGAATAAGTATGGGGAGAGGAGACAGCCTTGCCTTGTTCCTGATTTTAGTGGTATTGCTTTGAGTTTCTCTCCAGTTAATTTGATGTTGGCTGTTGGCTTGCTATAGATTGCCTTTATTATGTTTAGGTATGTTCCCTGTATTCCTGATTGCTCCAAGAACTTTATCATGAAGGGGTGTTGGATTTTGTCAAATGCCTTTTCTGCATCGAGTGAGATGATCATGTGGTTTTTTTTCTTTGAGTTTGTTTATATGGTGTATTACATTGACGGACATTCATATGTTGAACCACCCTTGTATCCCTGGGATGAAGCCTACTTGATCATGGTGGATAATTGTTTTGATGTGTTCTTGGAATCTGTTTGCCAGAATTTTATTGAGTATTTTTGCATCAATGTTCATGAGGGAGATGGGTCTGTAGTTCTCCTTCTTTGTTGCATCTTTGTTTGGTTTAGGAATCAGGGTACTTGTAGCCTCATAGAAGGAGTTTGGTAATATACCTTCTGCTTCTATTGTGTGGAACAATTTAAAGAGTATTGGTATTAAGTCTGCTTTGAAGATCTGGTAGAGTTCTGCTGTGAAACCATCAGGTCCAGGGCTTTTTTTGGTTGGGAGACTTTTAATGATTGATTCTATTTCCTTAGGGGTTAATGGACTATTTAAATGATTTATTTGGTCTTGATTTAACTTAGGTATGTGGTACCTATCCAGAAAATTATCCATTTCTTTTAGATTTTCCAGTTTTGTGGAGTAGAGGTTTTTGAAGTATGACCTGATGATTCTCTGGATTTCCTCATTGTCTGTTGTTATGTCCCCCTTTTCATTTCTGATTTTGTTAATTTGGATGCTCTCTCTCCGTCTTTTGGTTAGTTTGGATAAGGGCTTGTGTATCTTGTTGATCTTCTCAAAGAACCAACTCTTTGTTTCATTAATCCTTTGTATTGTTCTCTTTATTTCTATTTTATTGATTTCAGCTCTCAATTTGATAATTTCCTGGCATCTGTTCCTCCTGGGAGACTTTGCTTCTTTCTGTTCAAGATCTTTCAGGTGTGCTGTCAAGTCACTAGTGTGAGATTTCTCCAGCTTCTTTATGTGGGCATTTTTTAAAATAGTCCATTGAGAGCTAGAAAAGCCTAGGTGCAGGCTTGCCTCCTAAAAGCTAATCTGCCTGTGAGCAAGGCGGGGCCATTGTGGAAGGAGCCATTCTTCCAGGGAGAATCAGGAAGAGTTTGAAAGACCTGGGAGGGCATGGCTGAGGGGAAAGAAACATCTAATTCCAAAACAATATTAGGAAACTTGAACAACCTCAGGCTGATGTACAGTTTTCTAATTTTTGGACTTATCTACCTGTTTGCAATGCAAACTTTGGATGACACACAGTGCATGCAAATAATCTTAATGACTAGACCCAATCTCTTTTCTGTAGTTTATTATAATGTTCTGGGATGTTTGTATCTTCCTTCATCTTCTTCCTGTTGATCAGACAATGTTGGAGGAAAAATTACTCTTTTGATCACCCAGCACACCTACTTCACTTATGAACCACATACAACAAAAGATACTTTAACAGGACACAATAATACATCAAATTGCATTGATAGTGTCTATATATGCAATACTAATAAAACATGATTAATATAGCATGAAATGGTGCTACACTAATCTTTTTATTTAGTTGTCTTAGAACATCTACCATTATTAATGACCTTAGATTATTTGGTCACACATAACTAGTTTTCCTGAATCCCCAAGTCCATTCTCCCAAATCTTCCCACTCAGTCACTACTCAGTTTTTCATTTCTTCCTATTCAACTAGCAAGGGACCCTGGCACACTGTAGACATTTCTTATTTTGGAAGCTAGATATTAGATAGATTTTTAACTGGGAAAAAATGAAATGAGAGAGTCACTTGTTTTTTAAATATTACAATTAAAATATACCAATTGTATTCTATAACATTATTTTAAATAAAATAATTTTAGTATAGATTTTGGAGCATTCTAACATTTAAGAATTTGCATAGTCACATTTGAAGTTGCAAACCATAACTGGCTTTGAGAATTATAACTTTCAAGGCATTTGCACAGTACTTACATGGGCAGCTCCTCTTCTGACATATGATGGCTCATTATTCACTAAACTCAAATTACACATTCATCCTCTGTGAGGACAGACACTCCACCTACAGTCTCTACCAATTATAAAAGTCAAGCAAAATATAACAGAGATGTAGGTATCCATGCTGAAACTTGAAATTCTTAGGAGGAAATACTAAAGAAGTATTTCACAATACGACTAAATTTTAAAAGACAAAATTACCACTGTGAGCAAAACTGGGAAACTGAAACCTTCATTCAACCACAGTGAAAAATTCAAACAATGCATTAGATTAAGGAACAGTTTGGCCTTTCCTCAAAATGTTAAACTAGGAAGCCAGGAGGCCCACAAGTCTGTTCCCAAATACATGTGCAGTAGTTACTGAAACACATGCTCCACACAGGATTGTACATCAATATTCATGCCAGCATTTTGTCCAAAATGTCAATAAACACAAAGAAGAGAACAAAATGTGGCATGTTCATTAAATAAAATGGTCAACGACAGAAAGAAATACATCACAGCATGGGTGATCTCTTAAAGAAGTTGGGGATTTTATTGTACCTACATTCTTGTTTGCAATGTTTCTTGCTTTGAAAAACAAATCCCATAGACCTACACTCCAATAAATGAGTAAGGACCACAGATGATTTGTTTGGTTTTACTTTGGTCTAGACATGCTTATCTGTGTTCTCACTGCAGCTAGGTACCCCCTTCTCTGCTTCTGATCTTGGCTTTGTCTGTGGTGAACCTGGGCAGCTACAATAGTGGTTTTTCATCTTTATTTAATGGTAGTGGGGAAGAGTAAACAGCAACCTGAGAAGTTCCCAGATTCTCCTCAGGAGTTCTTTTCTCCCAAACCTTTCATTATCATCAAGCAATGTTATTATGATCACACAACATCATATATGAACTGATTTGGATTGGCTCATAAGTTCTACTCTTCAAGGTAAAGATAACTAAAAGTCATGACAATGTGCATTTGTGTCCTAAAATTGGTGATGCTTGCACAAAGAAAACAGACATGGGGTTAAAAAACAAACGAAATGTTTTCCCCTATATTATAAAATGACCAAATTTCACTCCAGAAGAAACCATTCTAAATTGCATACCTATGTGAAAATATACTGTACCCCCCAAATATATAGAATCAATATGACAATTAAAATAAATTTAAAAATAAATGTGATAGTAAAATAATTGTATATTTATTTAAGATTCCCCCATGTGGATTTTGACAGAACATTTTGAAAATCAGAGCTTTCCTTTCTGGCTTCTCTATGTCCCCTCACTTATGCTCATCATGTAAGGAGCCAAGTGCAGACACTAGAAATGGGATTATGTCTTGTGGCAGTATCACCTAATAGCTTGCAACAGGAGAGACATTCACAGCTCTGAAAGTCAAAACAAGCTCAGCTCCAGTAACAGCTTTGTCCAGTACTCCTTCCCAAGTTCAAAAAGATTTCCATCCACCCTCCTTCACATTTGAAAACTGCTGAAAGATGACTAGCCTAGTTTATTTAATTGGAAACTTGCTTTGTATCTATTAAATATATACATTGTGTTTTTGTTAGTGCAATTGTCTCTAAGTATTAGGTGCTTTTCATGTGGCCACAACAAAACACCCAACAGAAGCAACACAAGGAAGTGTTTATGTTGACTCACACTTGGAGGGTGCAGTTCAACACACGGGGAAGTCCTTGTGCAAGAACATGAGGCAACTTGGTCATATTGCTTCCACAGTCAAGCTGAGAGATGAATGCTCCTGCTCAGCTTGCTTCTCCTTTATTGAGTCCAAGCCCCCAGCCCATGAGACGGTGCTGCCCACATTCAATATGAATCTTCGCACCTCAGTTAAACTTTTCTGGATACACTCTCACAGGTACACCTGGTCAATCTGAATGGAAATCAACTCAGCACACTCAGTGTTCTCACTTTCAAAGCAGAATAACTTAACATTACCTAAGTATTTGTTTAGAAATCTAAGTAATTATGTGCATACAAACACCTGGACTGGTAAATTTGCTCATAACAAGTACTTAGTAAACAATGATTGAAAAGTAGAATATAGAGGAGACCTTCTTTGGTAGCTCCAATAACTGTTCCTGATGTGTGTGTCCAGAGAAGCCTGTGTGGACATTGAAGGGAAAGGAAGGACCTTTCTCCATGATCTTCCAAAGCCAGGCACTGCTGGATCCACATTTCCAGTTTACTTCTTCAATGGCCTTTGACAGGTTCCTTCTGTTCATACTAAATGTCTACAACATATTTGTATGTGTGTGTGTATGATACAAGTATATACATATTTAGCATTCTAATCTAAAAAACCACAAGCTTCATATACCCTGAAATCTGACAGACTTTTTGAGATTTAGGGATTTGGGGATTAGAGACATCCATCCAGTAAATAAAAGTATTCCAAACTGCAGAGTACATCATGGACAGATGAATAAACTGAGTGTTTTTAAATGCAAAATGCACTCCTATTCATTCTCAGTTTTCCTGCCTATCAATTCTTTGTGGCAACGCAGTAAATGTCAGTGTAAGCAGGAAACTCAAGTGACTCTTTCACAGTTGATACAACCCGAAGCAATCAGATGCCCCTGTTCTGTGAATGAGCAGCATCCTCAGTTCCCACTAAACGTTCCTCCAGCCTCTCTTCCACAGTGGTGTCTTACTGCCCTCCTGCTAGACCCTGACACCACCATCACAATTGAAAGAAATAAACAATGTAGATTGTAATACCATGCCAGTGGAATACAGCCATCGGGAGCATCCATTTGGGTTTAATAATAGTAACTTTTGTACAAATTAGAGACCTGTTCACAAAGGATGTTTAGCTTTAATGTGCTTAGCTGCAGAGCCCTTCACATGTCTAAAATTCAGTGCTTCCAATTCCTGTATGTGTGGACTAACCTCGGCTCATTCACTGAGCCCTTATCAAAGGCAAACTGTCATCTGTCAAAACCAAAGTGTCTAGTAAATCTTCCTCCCAGATGTAGCCAGGTGTTTAGAAGACCTGCAAAATAGGGACAATTATATAAGAACAGTTAGCACGCCAAGGAAATTATTGTGTTCCTTGCTGTGATACAGTTTGCTGTGATGTTTTGATGTCATGTTGCTACTGTATTGCCACGGCACATTGTGATGGCTTTCTTATTTGATGTTGTATGTGTCCTTACCTCTTTAGCCACGTTCCTTAACTTCTTTCTTGGAGGTGTTTGGAACATGCTAGCCTTAGAAATGAAAGGGATTTTCCACTTTTCCTTTGGGAGTTTCAGAGCTGGTTGTCAAATATGAACAGATGTAGGAATAAAAATACCCAGGTTTGACATCCACCAATGTGTGCTACTAAAGCAAACGCAGAGGCACTTTAGCTGGAGCAGGGTACAGTGTGGATGCTGGACAAAGGTAAGTCATTCCAATTTGTCTAAGCAGAAGATGATTTTTCTCCATATGAAATGTAAATGTCCTAACGTACTTCCAAGGAAACAGCCCAACATGTTCCTTCTGTCTTGTCTAAGGTCAATACCCAACAAGTGATTCCACTTGTGCTGTCGCCGCCATGTCAGGGATCTATTCCAGGCCACTTGTCCTCCACGGTTGCCTCACAGTGATTTCTGCTATCTCTGCTTCACTAGTCAAAGGTTGCATTTTGAGCTTCACTCTTACTTGCAGTGAAGACACTTCTAAACAGCAGCATTTGGAGTATGCTCCTTCCCACCACTTCTGTGTGTGAGACAGAGAAAGACAGAGAGACAAAAAACTATGTCTAGCATAGATTCCAACACCCCAGCATCACAATGTGAGTAGTAGGAACTTTTCAAATTACATTTTCAAAACACTGTGAGAAAACGGCATGCGTTACCCATCTATATCATGTGCAATCACAGTAAGTGACAGACAGTACAGTCGCAGTACATTTTACTAGAAATAGATATGATTATAGGTAAATTTAGGTGTGTGAGCTGCCCTGTTATTTCCATACGTTTATAACCTATAGGGAACTTTTCTTTCTTTATGTGACTTTTCATAAGGAATGCAGAAAGCTATGCTGTGAGGAGGAACTGAGTATCTTAAATAAGCTGAAGGTATCACTGAAGATGTCCTCGTGGGTTAGAAAGGAAAGAGAATGAAATCACCTCCTACAGATAATATGCTTTGGACTCAGCAACCCTTATTCCTACTGAGGCAGCTAGACAAAGGCTAAAACAACATGCCAATCACAAAATAGTATAAGTTAAAGAAAATCATGTTCATGAGTGACCCCAAAAATTCAACCAAGGAACTGATACAGCTTATAAAAACCTTCAGCAACATAGCAGGATACAAGATCAACTAAAAAAAAATCAGTAGCCCTCTTGTATACAATAGACAAACAGGCTGACAAGGAAATCAGAGATATATCACCCTTTACAATAGCCACAAATGATATAAAATACCTTGGGGTTACCCTAACTAAGCATGTGAAGGACCTATATGATAAGAACTTTAAGTCCCAGAAAAGAGAAATTGAAGAAGATGTCAGAAAATGGAATAACCTCCCATGCTCATGGATAGGCAGGATTAACATAGTAAAAATGGCAATCTTTCCAAAAGCAATCTACAGATTCAATGCAATTCCCATCAAATTACCAACACAATTCTTCACAGATCTGGAAAGAATAATACTCAACTTCATATGGAAAAACAAAAAACCCAGGATAGCCAAAAGAATCCTGTACCATAAAAAAACCTCTGGAGGCATCACAATCCCTGACCTCAAGCTCTACTATAGAGCTACAGTAATAAAAACAGCTTGGTACTGGCATAAAAACTGACATGTGGACCAATGGAATCAAATTGAAGACTCTGACATTAACCTGCATACCTATGAACATGTAATTTTTGACAAAAAAGCCAAAAATGTACAATAGAAAAAAGGAAGCATTTTCAACAAATGGTGCTGGAATAATTGGATGTCAACGTGTAGAAGGCTGCAAATAGATCCATATCTGTCACCATGCACAAAACTTAAGTCCAAGTGGATCAAAGACCTCAACATAAATCCAGTTACTCTGAACCTGACAGAAGAGAAAGTAAGAAGAAGTCTCGAACACATTGGCACCAGAGATCACTTTCTAAATATAACACCAGTAGCACAGACACTGAGAGAAACAATCAATTAATGGGACCTGTTGAAACTGAGAAGCTTTTGTAGAGCAAAGAACACGGTCAACAAGACAAAGTGACAGCCTACAGAAGTGGAAAAGGTCTTCACCAACCCCACATCTGACAGAGGGCTGATATCCAGAATATATAAAGAACTCAAGAAATTAGACATCAAAATGCCCAACAGTCCAATTAAGAAATGGGCTATAGAACTAAACAGAGAATTCTCCACAGAGGAAGTTCAAATGGCTGACAGACATTTAAGGAATTGCTCAACATCCCTAATTATCCGGGAAATGCAAATCAAAATGACTCTGAGATACCACCTTACACCTGTCAGAGTGGCTAAGATCAAAAACACAGAAGACAGCTTATGCTGGAGAGGATGTGGAGCAAGGGGAACTCTCCTCCACTGCTGGTGGGAATGCAAGCTTGTACAGCCACTTTGGAAATCAATATGTCACTTCCTTAGAAAATTGGAAATCCATCTCCCCCAACACCCAGCTATAGCACTCTTGGGCATATTTCCAAGGAATGCTCAATCATACCACAAGGGCATTTGCTAAACTATTTTCATACCAGCATTGTTTATAATAGCCAGAACCTAGACACAACCTAGATGCCCTTCAACTGAAGAATGGATAAAGAAAATATGGTATATATACACAATGGCGTACTCCTCAGCAGAGAAAAATAATAACATCATGAGGTTTTCAGGCAAATGGATGGATGTAGAAAAAAAATCATTTCAGGCAAATGGATGGATGTAGTTAGGTAACCCAGACTCAGAAAGACAATCATGGTATGTACTCACTGATAGTAGGATACTAGATATAAAACAAAGATGACTAGACTCCTACACAACTCCAGGGAGGCTACCTAGAAAATGGGACCCAAGGAAAGACACGGGGATCACCCAATGACAGAGAAATGGATGAGATCTACATGAACAACCTGAACGACAAGACAGTGGGAGTAATGAAGGGCAAGGTTCAAGGGAAAGAGAGCTTAGGGGAGCAGGAGATCCCAGCTGGATCAAGAACAGAAAGGGAGAACAAGGAATAACAGATGCTGTGGATATCACTCTGTATAAATAAAATGCTGTTTGGCCAGTGGCCAGGCAGGAAGTATAGGCGGGACAAGAGAGAAGAGAATTCTGGGAGGTGGGAGGCTGGGGCAGAGAGATACTGCCAGCCACTGCCATGAGAAGAAAGATGTAAGGTACTGGTAAGCCACGAGCCACGTGGAAACTCATAGATTAATAGAAATGGGTTAATTTAAGATAGAAGTAGATAACAAGAAGCCTGCCACGGCCATACAGTTTGTAATCAATATAAGTCTCTATGTGCTTACTTGGTTGGGTCTGAGCCACTGTGGGACTGGAGGGTAAGAGAGATTTGTCCTGACTGTGGGCCAGGCAGGAAAACTCTAACTACAAATGGTGCCCAACGTGGGGCATGAACCCATGACCCTGGGATTAAGAGTCCCATGCTCTACCCGGAAAACTCTAAATACAAACAGACCATGATAAATGAAGACCACATGAGAACAGGAAGAAGCAAAGCGCTAGAGAGGTCCCCAGAAATCCACAATGATACATACAAAGTAGACTACTGGCAATGGTCAAGAGAAAGCATGATCTGACCTAGTCTGGTGATCAGATGGCCAAATACCCTAACTGTCGTGGTAGAAATCTCATCTAATAATTGATGGAAGTGGATGTAGAGATCCTCGGCCAGGCCCCAGGTGGAGCTCCAGGAGTTCAATTGTTGAGAAAGAGGAGGGACTATAAGAGTGTGAATTGTTGAGACCAAGATTGGAAAAGCACAGGGACAAATAGCCAAACTAATGGAAACATATGAATTATGAACCAAAAGCTGTGGAGCCCCCCAACTGAATCAGGCCCTCTGGATAAGTGAAACAATTGAATAGCTTGAACTGTTTGGGAAGAACCCAGGCAGAGGGACCCAGACCTGTCCTTAGTGGATGACCTGGCCGTTTGGAACCTTAGGCTTATGTGGGGACACTTTGTTCAGCCTGGAAGGAGGGGACTGGACCTGCCAGGACTGAATCTATCAGGTTGAGCTGAATCCCCAGGGGAGTCTTGGCCCTGGAGGAGATGGGAATGGAGCGGAGGGTTGGGGGGAATGTGGAGGCAAGAGGGGGAAGGACAGGGGAACCCATGGCTGATATGTAAAATTAAAACACAAATATAATAATAAAAATAGTGAAAAGAATAAAGAAAATCTGGTTCTGTGGTGGTACTGTATTCCACAAAATATTGTGCACCCTACTAAACTTATCTGGGGTCAAAGAACAGCCACTAGATACAGAGGCTAGAAAATAGTGGCACTCACACCTTTAATCCTAGCATTTCAGAGGCAGAAATCCCTCTGGATCTCTGAGTTCAAGGCCACATTGGAAACAGCCAGGAGTAGTGACACATGCCTTTAATCCTAAGAAGTGAGCCTTTAATCCCAGGGAGTGATGGAAGAAAGCAGAAAGATATATAAGGCGTGAAGACCAGAAACTAGAAGCTTTGGGCTGGTTAAGCTTCAGGCTTTCGAGCAGCAGTTCAGCTGAGAGCCACTGGGATGAGGACACAGAAACTTCCAGTCTGAGGAAACAGGATCAGCTGTGGTGAGGAAGCTGTGGCTTGTTCTGCTTCTCTGATCTTCCAGCATTCACCCCAAAAACTGGCCTCAGGTTTGTTTTTATTAATAAGACCATTTAAGCTTCATGCTACAAGATTCCATCTAGCACATAACAAAATCCTATGTGAACCCACCAGGAAACTGCTAGAAAGTAACATAGTGCAAACTTGTCTGAGGTTGGAGCATCCATGGGTCTTCTACAAGAAGGAGGCTGATTTGTATTTTCATTACCACCAATATCAACCCATCAATAGGTATATTCATCAGCTGGGGTTTTCTGTGGTGATTACAAGGAGCCTATAGTTTAAAAGGCTTGTTTGTGGAATGCTCATTATGTTTACTTTCTCCTTCAAGCAGAAGGAAGGCTGCCCCACTGGTGGGAGTCTGACTGTCCACTGCTTCTGCCTTCTGCTTCAGGGGATGGAGGAGGCCACACCCTCTATGAGTCCTCTTACATAATCCTTTAACCTAAGCCTCTCTACCATACATTCTCAGATAGGATACTGATGCAGGTTGTTTACGAGATACTATAATAGTAGTTGCAACATAGTTAGCATTATATTCCCTCTGTGGAATCTTCTTCCCTGGGATCTTATCTGTTTACATTCCTAGTCCTACAGCATCCGTCCAATTGGAAGAAAATGCAAGAGCATGTCAGTGCTCTCTCTCTCTCTCTCTCACACACACACACCCACACACCACCACCACCACCACCACCACCACCACCACCACCACCACCACCACCACAACAACAACAACAACAACAAGGAAATTAGCAGCACACTCTCCACACAAACCTTAAATATTCTATTTTTAGTGCACCTGTCTCAATTTTTTTTTGGAAATCAGGGAAATTTTTTCCTGGGTCAAATTATCTATATTAAAAATTTAGAGTATTCTCCCTGGCTATCCATTTACTGGAAACAAACATCAATTTGATTGGATTCCATATCCCCATTATTCGTGGGCATAAGAAACAGGACAGGTAGCATCCTCTGTGGCATCTTAGGTCACAAGGCAAATACAAAGAGAGTGATGGTCAACACAAATGAAGCCAATGGTGCTCATATTGCTTTGGACATTTTTTTTGTTTTGTTTTGTTTTGTTTTTTGTTTTTCGAGACAGGGTTTCTCTGTGTAGCTTTGCGCCTTTCCTGGAACTCACTTGGTAGCCCAGGCTGTCCTCGAGCTCACAAAGATCCACCTGCCTCTGCCTCCCAAGTGCTGGGATTGAAGGCGTGCGCCACCATTGCCCGGCATTTTTTTGTCTTGCTAGTGTGTGTGTGTGTGTGTGTGTGTGTGTGTGTGTGTGTGTGTACGTTAATCTTTTCTATCACCTTTTTACCATCAGCAGCTCCCTATTCTTGCAGAGGTCACCTATTCTGTTCATTTATTATGTATAATTTCCAGGCTGTACACATTTTCTTCCATATAACCGACACTGCTCTGGTCCCATCCTTTTGCTCAGGGCTATCTTTTTTGTGTATCAGAATAGTTATGAGATGCCATTTTTTTCCGGTTCTTGCACACAGTTCCTGAGAGCTCACCTTTGCTTTGGTACTCATCCAACTCATTAGTTCTTCTGAAGGAGGAGTTTTCTCGCTGAGCACTCTCCTCACACTCTTGGACAGTCATTATCCCACAGGAAGGGCTTCCCACTGCATTTTCTTGCTCCGTTGCTGCAGCCTCAGCTCTGTTCTCAGATGTAAGCACTTTGTTCTCAGTTCCACGTCTAGTAACTCAGGAGTGCAACTATTAAACCCTTCAAGTGGATTAAAATGTTTGGAAGAATCGAAAAGCATACTTGAAATGTTAATTGCCCATCAATTTTTCAACAATCCTTTTCTTCCACCTCCTGTTTATCCCCTATTTGATTCTCCCCCGAACAAAGAGTGACTCAGTGTCTGGGAGAAACAGAAGCACACAGAAATTATTAAACTCACAATCAAATTCTGTATATGAAGAAAAGCCTCATTCTCTCAATGTTAGTTTGTAGTCGATGCCATTGCCATATGGTTATGTGGCATAAAGGAAACATTTTCATGTTCATTGTTTAAGAGACGTGTAACAAATGGATAAACTGAGGCTCAGGACTATCTCGGTAACCCAGTGTCCTTGATGACAGCATGTGTAGGGCCAGGCTATACCTAGAACACACCTGTGAGCTCTGTCCCACAGCTTCTCCTCCCTTTGACTGTAAGAAAGATGCTATTTTTTTTCCTTTTTTAATTAAGAAATTTTTTTCACTCATTTTACACTCCAATCAAAGATCCTTCTCTTCCCTCCTCCCACCCCCAACTCCCACCCACAAGAAGACAATGCCTCCCATGTGGAGGCACATTCAGTAGAGGCAAGTCCAAGCCCTTCCCCCTGCCTCAAGGCTGCAAGAGGTGTCCCATCATAGGTAGTAAGAAAAATGCTAGGACAATTCTTCTTGCTCCTTTTTAGTTGACCAGGTGCAGGTGCACGAAGCATCAAAAATAGAAGTGCAGTTAAGACAGATGTTACGATGAGCCATTTACAGACAGATGTTACGAAGGGCCATTTACAGACAGATGTTACGAAGGGCCATTTACAGACTTGCTCTTTCAAGCCCTGCAGTTAGTCTAGGAGCACAGGCCACATCAGGCATGCTCAGGGAAAACCAAATGTAGGGACACACTTGGGCATACTGAAAGGCCTCCAAAAAATTCAAAAGCAAAGTGGGACTTAGTAATATTAACACTTACCATCTACACTGACTATATTACTATTATTATTATTATTATTATTATTATTATTATTACATTTGTGTTTTAATTTTACATATCAGCCATGGGTTCCCCGGTCCCCACCCTCCCTCCGCCACCCCCACATCCCCCCAACCCCTCCCCTCCATTCCCATCTCCTCCAGGGCCAAGACTCCCCTGGGGATTCAGCTCTACCTGATAGATTCAGTCCAGGCAGGTCCAATCCCCTCCTTCCAGGCTGAGCAAAGTATCCCCACATAAGTCCCAGATTCCAAACAGCCAGCTCATCCACTAAGGACAGGTCTGGGTCCCTCTGCCTGGGTGCCTCCCAAACAGTTCAAGCTATTCAATTGTTTCACTTATCCAGAGGGC
Source organism: Onychomys torridus (assembly GCF_903995425.1). NCBI lineage: Eukaryota > Metazoa > Chordata > Mammalia > Rodentia > Cricetidae > Onychomys > Onychomys torridus. Next base: position 38,842,462 of record NC_050443.1, read on the forward strand.
CTGATCCAGTTTGGTTCATAATTCATGTGTTTCCATTAGTTTGGCTATTTGTCCCTGTGCTTTTCCAATCTTGGTCTCAACAATTCACACTCTTACAGTACCTCCTCTTTCTCAACAACTGGACTCCTGGAGCTCCACCTGGAGCCTGGCTGAGGATCTCTGCATCCACTTCCATGAGAGTTCCAGCATGACAGTTAGGGTATTTGGCCATCTGATCACCAGACTAGGTCAGATCAGGCTTTCTCTCAACCCTTCCTGTAGTATACAGTGGAGACCACAAGAGAACAGGAAGAAGCAAAGTGCTAGAGAGGTCTCCAGAAATCCACACTGACTATCTTATAGAGAAAATAATTTCCATGTTTTGAAAACAACTAGGAGGCCATAAATATAAATGAAATTTATGGGCCATTTAAGTATCATAAGCCTCGCTCTCAAAGAACATCAGTGATAATAGAAAAGTGGTTAAGAGTCGGATCACTGAGCCCATATGCTGTTCAGTTGGCATGAAGTGAGACACTCAGCTGAGCTCTCAGAGAAGCCATGTGTTGGCACTTCCTCTTCCCTTCTTCCTTCAGAACAACAATTTGAGGTCTGACACTATTTGTAACAGAATAGGTTTCTACACGTTCTTTCTGATCAGGAGACAGGGAGCACGGAGGGGAGGTGTGTTAAAATGAGCATCTACTGGTTTCCAATGTTTCCAAGAAGCAGCTCATAATGCTGGTGGTATCATTCATGCACTCTTTATGTAGATGATTGTAAGAAGATGAGCACACAGAGTCTGGGACCAGATATGAACCTACACACCATCTCTGCCCTTTACGAGTTCAGTGCATGTCTCTCCACTTCTCTGAATGTCAGTCTGTCTGCTGTTAAGTAGGAATGCCATGCCTTTCTATACCCCTCACTGAGGGTAAAGAAGAATAACTAAGAAAATAACAGAAAATCTTGTGGAATCCTGTATCTTTTCTTCCTGTACTACCTGATAGAGATTGACAGGCATAAAAACTGCCAATATGCAGATATTGGAGAATAGCTATGTCAATGGGAAAACAGAGATAAAGCTGAGAAACTCCTTCCAGATGCATAGTTATTCATGATGTTTTAGTCTAAAAGAGGCTTTCCTGGGAGCCAGGATGAAATGGGGATCTTAGAACAAATGGAAAATACTCTGATTCAGCCAGTCGGGATTAAAACATGACTTTTGGCTCATTGTTATCCACCCCAGATGATTCTGAGGAAAGCCTATGACACTTCCACCAGACCTTTCATCTATGTCACAGCAGCTTGCTCAGCAGATGGATGATAAGTGTCTTGGGAGCAGAGACAAGAGTTCATAATAAATTTATTTCTGTAGACTTGCAGAGTGTGAGGTACTTGAGGTGATGTTCTCAGCTGAAAAGGTGCTTCTTGTGTAGTGGTTCACTAGGTTAATTAGCTTTAATACTGTTTATTTCCCACTTTAGACTTTCTAGTTTCACAGTTAAATCCAGGCATGTGAATTAGGATACGGTAGTAGTGCTGAAACCATGACAAAGAGCAGAAGTTCTTCTCAAAGGCTGTTCTTTCTTCTCTTCAAAGACAAACTCTACTTTTGTCTGGGGAAATGATCACTCAGAATGACTTCCTAGAATCATATACCTGACTTATGGTCACCGGCCTATCAAGAGAAGAAATGCTGACAATTTCAGTTTGCTTCGAAAGATACAGTGTTCACTCTGCTACTTTTCACCTTCCCTGGTGGTAAAGTGAACAATTAGAGATGAAAATGTCACAGGACAAGCCCCCAGGAGTCGTGTCACAGAAGCAGCAAGGCATAAAGAATGAAGAGATTGGCCTGTGAACTCTTCAAAGAACAACCAAGGATGTCTAATTTTCATGACAATATTATCTTATGATGGTTTTAAGATTTGGCTAATTTGTGACAGATCACACAACTAAAAGCCTCAGTTGAAGATGTAGGGTTTGGACTATGTGATGCCATATGCTGCTGTGCAGAACCACACTAGCCTTACCTGCTGAATGGGCTGTACAACACCAGCAAATGAGGCTGTGAAGAGAACCTCAGACAGGTGCTTGATGAAATACCTCCTACTTTGTAGGTGAACCATTTTGTTTATACTTTTGCTACAAAGGAATAACTTTGCAAATTAGTATTTATTTCAATAGGATTGTGATAAAAGCACTAAAATAGCATAACTTGGGAGGAAAAGAGAATCCTCCACCTCTAGGTTTCATAGGAACTTCTGCCGTAGTGACCTTGAGAGGGAGAAATACTAGCCAAGACTGTATGGGACTTCAGGACCTCGACTGTTTGCTGAGAGCAATGAGAAGAGGACAAAGGGACAAAGCTAGGTTCTAAGGCCCTTAAAAATGTCAAAGGAATGTCTGTGCTATGACCATTAGGAAGGAGAGCCAGGTGGCGAATTTATTATTCATGAAGAGTGCACAGCAAGGCTTCTGATAAAGGCTCTTTGAGTCATATTCTCATCATCATGAGAAATAGCCCATCATTGTACTAGAGATAGGAAGATTCATGGATTGTGCATTCTTGTCCTTGAGAGTTCTGCAGAGGATTGATACTGGAGGTGCATAAGAAGTGAGTCTCATGTACCAGTCAGATAGTCTGCATTATTTAAAAATAAAGCAAGGGAGCAGTGAAGGACTGGGGGTGGTTGGTTTAAGACATTTGCAAGTCATGTGAAGGTTTTCCTTTAGCTAGGAGCACAAAACCAAGCATGAAATGTCAATTACATTCTAAAGGTATAGCCAGGGTGAGTTTTTAGTATCTGCTGTGAGCAGTATTCCTTATACTTAAGTGTAGAGAGGATTGAAAAAGGAAACTACAGTGCTCAATTTTTGACTCAGTGCAAGCAAGTTGATTTGAGCCCAAGATTTTGCATTTGTAGTGGATCTCCAGTTGAAAACAATACTATTGATCAAGAGATGATATTTTCAATTCATGAAGGTCACAGGAAGTTCTTAAGTAAACTTGTCTGTTTTTCCATCTCTTTGGATTATATAGTCTAGATTGCAGCCTATGCCTTCTTTGGCCTAAGTGGTGTTTACTTGGGGCAAGAACTACATAGATCATTCAAACTTTTCTTTGTATCTTTGTAAATAAGTCCTCCTCCTCCTCCTCCTCCTCCTCCTCCTCCTCCTCCTCCTCTTCTTCTTCTTCTTCTTCTTCTTCTTCTTTTTCTTCTTTCTTCTCTTCACTTCTGGCATATTGTTCTAGATGAGATAGATGAGAATGGGTCCCTTTGAATTTGTCTGTGCTGTAGAATGGGTATTATACCACACAGCATGGCAATATTATCGCAGAGAAGAGTACCCTTGCTCTAGAGTATGTCTAAGAACAAGGGTGTCCCAGGGTCATGGTGACATCCAGAACCAAGGTAATGCTCATGGACATGTCTGGCCATAGTTCTGCCTGCAGTTGGGGGTCTATGTTAATGTCTGTTGACCCTGTCACCACAGGAGCCCATATTAACTATGAGTTGAGCCATGTGTTGAAGTTCTAAGGCTGTGCTGAGCCCCTTACTGGCCTGGGGAGAGCCAATCTACCTTACCATAGAGCTGACCCTGTCCTTCACCTGCCTAGGATAATGGACTGAAGAGCTGGAGAGCTGGAGAGCTGGCCCCATCCCTAGTAGGAGAGCTGCCTCTTCCCAACACCAACTTGGCACTTAGGAGAACTGACCCCTCACCACAGCAATGTGAGGGGGGTGATCCCAGCAGCCTGGTCAGGCCAAATCAGCTACCACTCAGGGCTTTGAGTTGGTACTCCCAACACTACCCCATCTATGACCTGCTGGAGTTCATGAAGGGACTGCAGGATATGCAGAAGAGATTTCATTGATGGTCTAGTATTGATGGTATTCCAGAATCCAGAGACCTTGAACTTGACAAAAAACACATTACAAAATGAACATTTACAAATAAAGCTATTTAGACAAAAGGGTATACTACATGATATATAGCAGTTTCCAATGCCACTAAGATAATGAAGAGGCAACGGAGAGGCAGGAAAAACAGAGGAGTGAAGTATTCTGGGTTTGGGTTTGGTTTGGTTTTGCTTGCCTTTTTTGTTTGTTTATTTTTTAATTATTATTATTATCTGTATTTCTTATTTATTTTTATTATCTTATTATTTTTTTCTTATTTTTATTTTATATTATATTTATTTATTTTTATGTTTCCTTTTGGAGGAACACTACAAGGGTAAAGGGAGGATATGGAGGGATGGGAAATGAGGGGGATTAGGGTGCATGATGTAAAATTACCAAAGAACCAATAACAAAATTATGTTAAAAAAAAGAAGAACACAGGTATCAAAGAGAAGGGATTGAATATTGGTCAAGACTTGTCTTTGAATCATGATTTTGTTTCAACTTGCAAGGTATTTAAGAGATTTCTTAATCATTGTATGTGTGCTCCCTTTGAAATCTTATGGGCTCTGTCACTTGCAGTAATCACAGGCTTTAAGAACACTTCGAGCATTAATAGTTATATAGTATTCTGTACATTTTTATTGAGTGTGTTGGAGCAAACAATAAAGTGAATACATGTGAACTTATATTTGTGATACATGACATGAAGACATTTAAAATTTTAGCCTAACAGAGGTGGCATGATGATCCAATGACATACATATGCTGTAAAACATTTTGCACAATAGCAGCCACAAATAAATAAAAAGACACTAAACATACTTATACAGAGACTGACACTCAGAAACCAGCATGATTTTCCTGTTATTATTTAGTGATGGCATAAAAGCTGGTAGAGTAACTCTCTAGAATACCTAATCCACGGTAGTACATAGAGAAAAAAGTATATATACTACTAAAAGCAATCTTAAATTTATTGTACATCGACCTCTGTGTAGGTCTACTATTTTAAAAGCAGATTTAACCTTAAGATTAATTAATCTGTGATTTTCTGTACTTTATCTTTCATGTTCATGCCGCTTTCATGTTCAACACTTGGTGTAGCAATTTCAAGGTTGTTTCCTACAGGAGAGCTGCAGCAGATCTCAGGGACTCTCCAGCTACCCCTCTCTAACTCTCAAGTCTTTAACTAGTCCCTGGGCAACTTCACTGTGTTTGCTTCCCTCTGGCATTTCCTGTAGTTTGTCTAACTCCTGAACTCCTGTAAACACAGAGCAGGTTCACTGCCTCCACAAGCCAATTTAGGAAACATTGAACTCATTTATGATTTGTGAAATCCTTGAAAGAAATGGTTTGCCATAACCCTTCCTACAATAATGAAGTGTGTGATACTACTGTTTACTTTTTTTCATTTCTGTTACAAAATATCTGAGACAGCAATTTAAGTCATCTTAGACTCTGTATGAGTAAAGGCCATCATGGAAGGAAGGCAAGGATGTGTTGATTTATAGTGAGGAAGCAGAAAGCAATGAATGGCAGTGCTCATGTTTTCTCTTCATTTCCTCCTGATTTATTCACTGCCAGTCTTCAGCCCATGGAACAGTGTTGTCCAAAATAGTCTCCTAGGTGACTCTAAATCCATTCAAGTTCACAGTAAATGTAAACCTTCACATAAATTACACATACACAGACACAATTAAACACACTGAAACCAGAACTCTATTATAAGGGAAATGAATTATTACTGGCAGAAGCAGAATGTTCTATCTTTGAAAAGATGTGCCTGTTTCAGAGGAAGAACAAAGGGAACGCATAGAAAATACAATTTACTTCAGTGACTTTTACACTAAACATGTATTCAAACAGAAGAAAAATTCAGTGACTCATTTGTTCAAACTACTGAAAACTTCCATAATGATAGCTTGTACATGTTCAGAGCTGTCGCCCAGAAGCCACTCAAGTTACTGTCCTGTTGATCCAAAAGATGACTCTGCCTTTCACAAGGTGAAGAATATGTTAGTGTCATACAAAGTGAAAACGTACCATGTGCTGACTCTGTGTTAGCCATTGAATATGATTTACTTATTAAATACTCTATCTCTGAATTGGATCATGATATTTCCATCATTTCATGAGTTATAAAACAGAGGAGAGAGAGAGAGACAAAAGTTTTAATTTTTTTCCAAAGTTGCAGGTTATAAGAAGTAGGATTCTAATCCAAGTTTTATGACTAAAGGACCAAGCAAAAATTTAATATTGCATTCATATTAGAAAGTGAGTTTGATGTGGGATGGAACTAATTAGTGCAACAAATATATAATTCATGTACTGAGTATATTGAAACTTGTTAATAATTTCCTTGCAGCAAGCCTTTAAGACTTGAGCCTTCGTACTTATCCATCCAGAGTTCTGATGTGTAGACACTTCCAGAGATGACCTTGAAATTCCCATTGCTTCACACATGTATACACTGAGGGGTCAGTCCTGGGTCAGCACATCTGTAAGAGGTCCCAAAGCATGTTTGGTGCTGAAGCTAAATACCGTCATCTTGAAGCTCTCATAATTTGGAATGAATCACATCAAGTTTAGTGCACAACCCTCTTCCTAAAATAACTTTAATGAGAAAAAGTTATGTACTTCTAAAGTTTTGTTATGTCTATAGGCATATAGAATTCAAGTTATTGAGGTCCATGTTGAACTGAGATATCTGCCCAGCTCTGAAGATAGTGTGGCCATGCGGTGTTAGCCTTAATTATATATTATTGAATGGAATTGTTGCCAGATTTACTTAATTCTAAATCAGTCTGCAAAAATATGACTTCTTAAGTTAGCAATTAGTCTACACAAAGACAAAACCACACCATTATATTCAAACAGAGGAGTTATTATTCATACAATTTTAATTGTTATAGTTTGGTTTCAATTAATTATTCTTCCCACCACATGTTACATTTTTCTTTGAAACATTTTTAAATCTGTTCTATCAAAGATATTTTAAGTGTGTAGAGCTCTGGTTTTTACATTTCATAGTATTTTGTGTATGTGTGTGTGTGTGTGTGTGTGTGTGTGTATGTTACTTTTCTTCATTGTCAACTTGAAATAATTCTACAATTCCCTGAAGTCATTTTTTTGTCTTTCATGAGCTAGAAATAAAAATTTAAAAAATATCCTGCATATATTTACCATGGCGTACATGCAGCTGAGAAATTCTAGATGTGAGTGAATATACTCCAATTTATTTGCCAGTTTGCTTTAAATTTGAAGGAACTTTATAATGATATTTTTAATGAAAAGGAACTGAAGTAATTGTGTTCTTTTTGTTCTTATTTCACAACTTGTGGATAGGAAACCAGAGAGATTAAAGATTCATAATGTAAACTACATCCTAACTTCACAAATACTAGTAAATTAACATACATTAATGTATTTCTGAAATAGGCATACCTGGCTTAGATCTTAGCCTTGAATACCAAGGATTTTGTAAGATTTCTTCAATAAGGTAGGGAAGTGGCATGTATGTTTGTAAGCTGAGACTTAATCACTCATGCATCAGTGTCAGGAAATAATGGGTCCCTCAGGATGCTAAGGACATAAATGAATCATCAAAGCAGATGTAACACCAGAGGGCTCCTTATCAGGTGAGGAGTCTGCTAGAACTTTGGTCTAGAATGTTCCAAACTCTGGAACCATAAAAAAAAAGGAATGTCTGTTGTTTGTAATCTGCCTTGTCTATAGCATTTCATTACAGCAGCCTGAGATGATACAGACTAGATTCTTAAAATGTTGTGTCTGCCAGGGTTTGAAGAGTGAAGTGTCTGTGTTCATATATCCATCTAAACCTTGTGGCTTCTACAATGTGCAAGATTTCCATTTGTGGCCTGACATATTTGAAAGAACAAACCCATTTATTTTGTGGCCATTAAAAAAAAAGAAGAAAAACATTTAAGCAGAAAGAAATATGAGCCTAAAGCAGTCCACTAAAGTTGCTTCTGCACATCCAGAGTTAAGAGGTCCTAAAATAGAAGATGCTTTCCACAGCAAGACACAGCAATGTCTGGGTTTATTTTGGATAAAGCACTGCAGGTGTTTTTCCTTAGTTTAGATTTAATCACACACAGGAGAAATTAATGAACAAGTCTGAATATTTTCAATATCCTGGCCACAGTGGTATACTTCATTTTAATTGAAAAAGAAATGTGATAAATACATTTACTTACAGTTTTATGTGATGATATTAAGTTTGCTTAGCATCTAACTTTCATCATGAAAATTCACTGAGGCCTCGCCATTCCACCTTATAATTAAGGTACAGATTCATTGCCTTTTGCTGGTTGCCACCACCGTCGATTGTATGTGATTCCTTCCACACAACTCAAGCCTATTTTTGGTTAAGTCTCACAGTATTTCTATTATATACACTTGTGAACAATTTGATCATTATAGATATCTGATTTGCATCTGGTTTTATCTAGAAATATTCTGAAAAATGGAGACTCTGGATAGTAATCCGTTGTTACTACATCCAGACAAGAGGTACTGGATTTGTGGTTTTCATATCTGTTTTGCAAGCCAGAGACTCTGTTCCTTTAAACTACAGTGTGAGCTCTCCTGAAATTTGACCATCAAAGATGAAACCCAGATTTAAAGGATTTATTTGTTAAAAGATTTGCTTGCAGGGCTGGAGAGATGTATCAGTGGTTTATATGCAGTAAATTCAATATGGTGACTTATTACAATGACCGGGGTTCAGTTTATAGTATTCAAATCGTGACCAACAACCCCCTCTCATGCCAGTTCTAGAGGATCAGACTCCATTTTCTGGTCTCTGCAGACACTGAATGCATATAATGTGTTGACATATATGTAGACAATACACCAATAGACACAAAAATAGTAAAAATAATTACCTAGACTATAACATATTTGGACTTGAGTTTTAAAATACAGGCAGTGTGTATTACTATTAAATAGCATTCCTAAGAATTTCAGACAGAAGTGTAAGCTGGATTGCCAAAAAAAAAAAAAAAAAAAAGTATAAGGATGTCCTTAAGCCACTCCCTTCTGAACAGCACCCAGCTGAGAGTCAATATCTAAACAAGCAGTTCAGAGGCTCTACTTTCTATTTCAGAGTCATGCTGTACGGTAGCTTCAGCCTGACATTCTAGGAACTGCACTTTTTATTTAGAAGACCTTCAGATCGAGGTCATGATCTTTACTTAATTCATTAATGTAGCTAAAGTTCTTGAGGACCTATCCTATGCTGGGAAGTAAGGCTGTGGTAGATAACAGCACAAGAATCACAGCTTTTGAACTTAAAACAATGCCAGGAACTGCCAGTGAGTACAGAGGAAATATCAACTGTCCATGTTTCTCGGCAGTAAATGATAATTTGTAAATGTTGAATAACAGGCTTATAAATCATGGTTTCCATGTCTCAAGATATTGAGAGAATGTTTTTATCCTAATTTATCAGATACTTATGCTATTACTTCCTTTACATTCCCAAGTATTGTCACAGAAACAAAGATCATAGAAATGATGTTTTGAAGGTCTATATTTAGGATGCTCAACTGTGGTCAGATGAAGCAACAGGGTGGACACACTACTTTTGGTGATGGATCTCCAGGTTTACCCTTAGCAATGGCACAGTCCTCATTAACAATTCTCCTTTCGCTCTTCCACCCATTCACAAGTGTAATTGAATCACTTCCATTGAAAACGAATGCTGGAGGATACTGTTTCTGGCACTGGAAGCATCAAAATATCAGGCACAGATTCAGGTTCAGTCAAGACTGAAACTACAAAACTGAATATAAACAGCAGGAAAAGCAAAAAGCACAACAAAATAAAATAATATCATGTGCTACAATAGCCAGCAAACTTTGGAACCTTTATACCCACACACTTACAAGTGTGCACAGACTGTTCACAGCTCAACTCATGCTGCTTTACATATTGACGTTTTTCACTTGAATGGTATTTGCTTCTGAAAAATATCAGTGAAATACTAAATTTCATTACAATAACATTATAGATTCTGGGAAAAGCATAAAATCACATCGTATAATCTTATGAAATGTTCATCGCCTTTCAGATTTAAGTTAATGCATGTAAATTTTATCCATTTTAATTTGAAATATGGATATCATTGTTTCTGCATTTTAAGTTAATATTACATTAATGCAGTAAAAAGTCTTACAGGTTGTGTCATTTCCATATAATCATATGCAAGCACATGAACATATACACATGTCTATTTTAGTAAGTGTATGGATTATTGTCATTTTCTAAAATTCAGGGCAGAATTTTATATATTTCCTTTCAAATACTTTTTTCCACATAAACAATATGAATATACATTTAAGTGTGAGTTATTGATCTAAATTATTCTTTGTCAATGCCTATGTAATAGACATTTGCACTTCATTTCTCTTTGTAACCCTTATCTCCCCTAATTAGGAAAGTGGTTACTTTAAAAGCATTTAGTACACAATTCATGTTTGTATTTCCAAAATTGAAAACCAAGTCTGAAAGAAAAATGTCACTGCATAACTAGGAACAAACTGAACATTCATTAAAAAATATACCTTTGTATTGGTCACCTACTCCTGAGTGTGGGGCTTGCTCTGAAATGTGCTTGAGATATTTAGTGATACTCCATTGGAGAAAACTGATTTTCCCTTTGACTGCAGGTATCAGCTGCAAATAGCTTCTTGGTAGGGAAAGGATTCTGTGTTTACTTCTCTCTCTCAGTACTGGGACCTATATATATATTTTTAAATTTGTTTTGTTTTGGAAAGAGGGGAAAAGCTTGTAAAATTGGTTGGGTAAGTAAGTAGGAAGAATCCGGGAAGAATTGGAGGAGGGGAAGGAAACCTGATCAAAATATATTCTAAGAAAAATATTAAGATTTATTTTTTTGAGGTTATAATGTAACTACATTCCCCCCTTCCCTTTCCTCCCTCCAGACTCTCCCATTTACCCTTCCTTGCTCTCTTTCAAACTCCATGGCCTCTCTGTTCATTAATTGTTGTTGTATATATATACATATATACCCCTAAAAATAACGTGCTCAGTCTATACACTGCTACTCACATGTATGTTTTTACGGCTGACCATTCAGTACTGCTGGTTTCTCTCTCCAGGGCACTCCTACTCTGAGCACTCCTTAGTGGTCCATAGTTCTTTATGTAGGGTTGAGACCTTGTGGCCGCCCTTCTGTCCACTTGGACATGTCTGTTGTTATTGTCCTTGTTCAGCACATGTTGTAGGCAGTCATGTTAGTGAGTCTTCATGGGTGTAGTAGACAGTACTAGGAGACACAGTCTCCTGTGATCCTCTGACTCTCACAATCCTATCCCCACTTCCACAATGTTCCCTGAGTCTTAGGTGGAGCAGTTGTGCTCTAGATGTATCCACTGGTATTGGGCTCGACAATCTGCCCTTTGATTGGTTGTAGTTTTATGTACTAGTCTCTGTCTTTTGTAAAGAAAAGTTTCCCTGATGAAGGGTGAGGACTACACTTATCTGTGAGAATAAGGACAAAAATTTAGAATGTGGTCAAGATTATGCTCATCTAGTAGAATGGTAGTTGTATGTTCTCCTCCAAGATCCATAACTTCACAAGTCCTGGATGGTTACCTAGGTTTTAGGCATGATTTGCCTCTTATTGACAAGGTCTTAAATCCAATTAGAGAGTTCTTGGTTATTGCCAAGGTATGTGGGCCACCACTGTACCCTTAATGTTATCTATTGTACTAACTGTTCTTGTTCATAGGTGACTGTCTCAGTCAGTGTTCTATTGCTGTGTACCATGACACAGGTAACATTTATACAGGAAAACATTTCATTGGGGCTTGTTTACTTTTTCAAAGGTTTAGTCCATTATCATGAGGGCAGGGAACATTGTGGTTCACAGATACACTTGGTTCTGGAAAAGTAGCTGAGAATTCTACATCCTAATCTTCAGGCAACAAGAAGAAACAGTGAGGCACTAGGCCTGGCTTGGGTTTCTAAAACTTTGAAGCCCACCCCCAGTGAACATTTCCTCCTACAAGGCCACACCTACCCCCAACAAGGCCAGACCTTCTACTCCTTAAGTAGTGCCACTCCTTGATCACCAGGCATTCAAACATATGGGCCTATGAGAGTCATTTTCATTCAGACCACCACAGTGTCATAACCGGGTGGGACTGTTGGTTCCTTCCCTCCTTTGGAAGCATGTCTAGTATCATGAAAACTAGCCCTTGGGAAAAAGGCATTCAGGTCAGTTTTACAGCCATTGGTAAGGAAAACACTTCGCAATCCATCACAAGACTGACATGAGCACCAAACCAGCCATAACCATCTCCAATGTATTGGTGAAATTATTTAGGCCACTCCACGTAGTTAAAAGGGAGGTTTATTTTGTAGGGTAACTTACAAATGAAGGGGTAGGTTGCAGGGTCTGGCAAAGGTATAGCACAGTCCGGCGGTGTTCTTTGGAGAACTCTACTCGGTCTACCTCCAGAGTCCAGTGTCCCCAAACCAAGAGAGCGACCTCCTCCTGATCTTCGGTCTTTGGCTCCCTCCTCTGTCCCGCCTTGTGGGCATGATCATTACTGAAGCCTCAATGGGGGTTGGAACTTCCAGGCCAATGCTGGGATGGCTATCCACTACATCTCCCCCTTTTGTCTAAATAAGAAAGTTCTAACCTAATACAAGACTATAAACAAACAGATGGTTATCAAATATTGTCCAGGAGTAATGAGGGATAATGACTTAGATAAGTTGGAATTACAATAAGTGCAAACAATATCAAGCAAAAAACACATAGTAAAATCCAGGGAAGTCTAGGGCATGAGTAGGTGGCATGTTACAAGGATCATTCCAAAAGGTGTACTATCCTAAAGAACCTGAGTCTAATACTTAATATATTTTATCTAAGATATTATATATGTGTAGTTAGAGTTTTCCTGTCTGGCCCAGAGTCAGGACAAATCTCTCTTACCCGCCAAACCACAGTCGCTCAGACCCAACCAAGAAAGCATATAGAAACTTACATTGTTTAGAAACTGTATGGCCATGGCAGGCTTCTTGTTATCTGTTTCTTTTATCTTAAATTAACCCATTTCTGTTAGTTTATACTTTGTCACATGGCTTGTGGCTTACCAGTGTCTTTACATGTTGCTTTTCATGGCAGCGGCTGGCGGAGTCTCTCTCCAGCCTTTTACTTCCCAAAATTCTCTTCTCTCTTGTCCCGCCTATCCTTCCTGCCTGGCCATTGGCCAATCAGAACTTTATTTACATAGAGCGATATCCACAGCATATATGTATATATACTAAGTTGTAACTATAAATGTTAATCTCCAACCTCATCAAAGACCTGAGAAGGAATATAATAATACCTGAGAAATGGGAGAAGGACGCAAGCAACTTTCGGGAGTCTTGCAAGAGTAGACAGAGACAGCTGGCAGCCTGGACAGTCACCTAATGTTTCTCAGTATCGTTGGTGCATTCAAATTGGCTACAGGCCTAGAGTATCTGACAGACCATTTTCAGAAGGAGGAATTCTGAAAGACCATCTTACCCTGTCTTGGCAAAGTATGGTGGTTGCTTTCCTTGTGTCTCGCTTGTCCAGAAAGGACAGCATTTGTACTGTCAGCAGTTGAGGCAAGGGCAGTTATTTGCCCAGTAGGCCATTTTGTGCCAAGAAGACAAACTTCCAAATGGAAATGTCTTAGAAGCCCAACATTCTCTCGGGATCAAATTGGTGCTTCCAGGAGCAATTATGTCTCACGTCAACAGAATTCTAAATTATTTAAACGCCATATTCTCTAGGTCCATGAAGTGTTTGAAGATTACCTGTCCATCTGACCTATGTATTTATAAATCTGGATAACCTAACTAACATAATTATAGAGGTGACAAGCATAGGTGACAATAACTCTGTAAGTCTCATCTACCTAAACAACCTAAGGACTAAGGCTTCCTATAAATAAGGCAAACAGTCTGTAAGCAAATGTACAGTAAAAGGACAATGACTTCAAAATGTGACAATACATAAAATATCTTTAACAGAGGTAGGAATGTATAGTGCAATATGCAGTATGATAATAATCCTAAATATATATCAGTATACAGAATATCTTAAACAGAAGTAGAACATACATACAGTATGACAGACATAAATTTACATTTGTATCAATATACAAATATTGGTGTCCTATCTGCTAAGGCAATGGTAGCACAAGCACAAAGCTGGTTGGATTAATGAAAACATCACTGATTTAAGTCTTCTTCCAAGATACAGTACCCTTAACTATGCTAGGTTTCCATAATACTACTCCTCAAATTGCCTTTAATTTTAGCTGTTTCTCCCATATTTCCATCCTTCTCCCCCTATTCCCTCCCTATCCCCACTTTATGCTCTCATTCTAGCCCCCTTAATCCTTCCATGATTCTCTATTCTTTTTCCCTTTCCTAAAAGGTTTATCTGCACCCTATAGTTCCATCTTCTATTCCTAAACTCTATAGTTCTATGAACTGAAGCTTGATTATCACTGAATTCACAGCTAATATTCACATATAAGGGAATAAATACTGTAGTTGTCTTTCTGGGTCTGAGAAAGCTCACTCAGGATGAATTATTTCCTAGTCCTATCCATTTACCTGAGAATTTAATGATTTCAGGGGTTTTAACTGAGTAATAATCTATTGCATACCACATTTTATCCTTTCTTTTGTTGACAGAGATCTAATTTGTTTCCAAGATCTCATTATTATGAGCAGAGCAGCAGTGAACATAATTGAAGTGTCTCTGCAATAGGATGAAGCATCCTTTGAATGTATCCCCAAGAGTGGTATAGCTTGATATTGGGGTAGATCGATGCCTATCTTTCTGAGGAATCACTACACTGATTTCCATATTGATTGTATAAGTGTGCACTACCACCAGCAATGGAAGAGTGTTTCCCCTAGTCCATATCCTTGCAATATTAGATTTTACTAGCTTTATTGATCTTAACCATTCTGATGGGTATAAGAAGAAATATCAAAGTAGTTTTGATTTGCATTTCCCTAATGGTTAATGATGTTGAACATTTCTTTAAGTGTTTCTCAGCCATTAGAGTTTCCTTTTTGGAGAATTCCCTGTTTATATCTGTAGCCCATTTTTAAATTGGGTTATTTGTTTTCTTGATATCTAGTTTTTTAAATTCTTTATATATTTTGGATATGGCTAATATTTATATATTAGCCCTTTATTGAGTGTGTATTTAGCAAAAATCTTTCACTTTTTGTGTATAAGCTGCCACTTTGTCTGAATGACAGTGTCTTTTGCTTATAAAAGCTCTCAGTTTCACAAGGTCCCATTAATTATTTGTTGATCTTAGTGCCTGCACTAACAGTGTTCTGTTCAGAAGGTCATCTCCTACACCAATGAGTTCAAGGTTATTCCCCACTTTCTCTTCTATCAAGTCTAGTATATTTAATTTTATGTCAAGGTCTTTGATTCATTTAGAGTTGAGTTGTGTGCACTTGTGATAAGTATGGGTATGTTTGAATTCTTCTACATGCAGCCATCCAGTTTGACCAGCATCATTATTTGAAGAGGCTATGTTTTCCTACTGTGTATTTCTGGCTTCCTTATAAAAAAAGAAATGAGATATTCATAAGTGTATGGATTTATGTCTGGGTCTTCAACTCGATTCCATTGATCAACCTATCTGGTTTTGTGCCAATACCATGCACAAAAAATATGTTTGTTATTGTAGGTTGCTCTGTAGTAAGACTTGAAATTTCTGATTATGATATCTCAATTCTTTTCTTATTCAATATTGTTTTAGCTATCCTGTGTTTCTGTTGTTGTTTTTCATGTCCTTGTAAGAACTGTAATGAAGTGGGTTGAAATTATGTGGGGCTTGCATTGAATCTGTGGATTGCTTTTGGTAGAAGAGATACTTTTAGTATGTTAATCCTATTGATCCATGAACATGGGACATCTTTCATCTTCTGATATCTTCTTCAACTTTTTACTTCAAAGACTTGAAGTTTTTCTCATACAAATCTTTCTCCTGCAAAGTTACCCCAAGATATTTTTATTATTTGAGACCATTGCAAAAGGTGTTGTTTCCCTGATTTCTTTCACTTTTTTTGTGAATTAATTTTTTATCCAGTTACTTTACTGAAAGCGTTCATCAGCTGCAGGAGTTCCCTGGTAGAATTTTTAGGGCCACTTATGTATATTATCATATCATCTGCAAATAAAGATACTTTGACTTCTTCTTTTCCAATTTGTATCTCATCTCCTTGATCTCCTTCAATTGTCTTATTGCTCTCACTAAGAATTCAAGTAGTATATTGAATAGATATAGAAAGAGTAGACAACTTTGTCTTGTTCCTGATTTTAGTGGAATTGCTGCAAGTTCTCTCCTTGTAAGTTGATGTTGGCTGTAGGCTTGTTGTAAACTGCCTTTATTTTGTTGAGGTATATCCCTTGTGTCTCTAATCTCTCCATGACTTTTACAATAAAGGGGTGTTGAATTTTGTCAAAGGCATTTTCTGCATCTACTAAGATGACCACATTGTTTTTGTCTCTCAGTCTATTTATATGTTGAATTACATTTATTGTTTTTTTTTTTATGTTTGAACCACCCCTGCATCTCTGAGATGAAGCCTATTTGATCATAGTGGATGATCTTTTTGATGTATTCTTAGGTTCAGTTTTAGAGTATTTTATTGACAATTTTTGCATCTATGCTCATAAAAGAAATTGTCTTTCACCATTGACTCTGTATGGTTTAGATATCAGGGTAGCTATGGCCTCATAAAATGAACTGGGCAATAATGATCCTTCTGCTTCTATTTTCTGAACTAATTTGAGGAGTATTGGCATTAACTTTTATTTGTAAGTCTGGTAGAATTCTGTGCTAAAACCATCGGGCTATGGATTTTTTTTTAGTTGGAGGACTTTAAATAACTGCTTATATTTTACTATATGTTATAGGTCTGTTTAAATTGCTTATCTGATCTTGATTAATTACCTTTGATAAGTGGTATATATCAAGAAAATTATCCATTTCTTTTGGTGGAGTACAGGTTTTAAAAGTATGTCCTGATGATTCTCTGGATTTCATCACAGTTTCTTTTTATACTCCCTTTTTCATTCTTATTTGGTTAATTTGGTTACTCTCTCTGCCTTTTAGTTAATTTGGATAAGAGTTTGTCAATTTTATTGATTGTCTCAAAGGACCAACTCTTTGTTTTATTGATTCTTTGTATTGTTCCCTTTGTTTCTATTTTATTGGTTTCACCACTGTGTTTTTATTTCTTCCTATCTACTCCTTCTGGGTGTGAATTCTTATTTTTGATCTAGAGCTTTCAGGTGTGCTGTTAAGTATAAGAGCTCTCCAACATTTTATGTAGGCACTTTGTACTATGAACTTGCCTCTCAGATCTTCTTTATTGTGTCACGTATTTGGGGTATATTGTACATTCATTTTCATTCAACTCTAGAAAGTCTTTAATTTCTTTCTTGACCCACTTTTCACTCAGTAGTGAGTTGTTGAGTGTCCATGAGTTTGTAAGCTTGCTGTTGTTTCTATTGTTATTGATATCCACCCTTAATCTGTAGAGGTCAGATAGGATATAGGGTGCTATTTCAATTTTATTGCGTCTTTTGAGACTTGCTTTGTGCCTGAGTATGTGTTCAATTTTGGAGAAAGTTCCATGAGGTGCTGAAGAATATATATATATTCTTTTGTGCTTGAGTGAAACGTTCTGTAGATATCTGTTACATCCATTTGATTTATAATATCAGTTAACTCCAGCAGTTCTCTGTTTAGTTTTTTGCTGGATGACTTGTCACTGACAAGGGTAGGGTATTGAAGTCTCCCACTATCAGCATGTGAGTGTCAATATATGACTTAAGCTGTAGCAGTGTTTCTTTTACAAACTTGGATGCACTTGTGTTTGGGATATAGATGTTAAGAATCGAAATGTCCTCTTGGATTTTTTTCTCTGATAAGTATGCTTCCCTATCTTTTTTGGTTAGTTTTGGTTTGGAATCTATTGTGTTAGATATTAAAATGGTTATACTAGCTTGCTTCTTAGGTTTATTTGCTAGGAATATATTTTCCATCCTTTTTTCTGAGGTAATGTTTTAATGTTAGATGTGTTTCTTCAATGCAGCAGAAGGATGGATCCTTTTTTTTTCCTTGCATTCATTCTGTTAGTCTGTGACTTTTTATTGGGGAGCTGAGACTACGAATGAGTGGTGTTTGTTGATTCCTGTTATTTTGGTGTGTGTATGTGTGTGTGTGTGTGTGTGTGTGTGTGTGTGTGTGTGTGTGTGTTTTGATTTGCTAGTCTGAGATTATTTATTCCTTGGATTTTCTTTAAGAATTTTATCATTTCTTCTTTAAGGACCCCTATCACATTCTAAAGACTATTCAACATCCTTTTCCCCACTTCAGCTGTGTTGAAATACTCAGGGCCTGCTATGGTAGATTGCTGGGCTCTAGTGGACACATATTGTCCTAGTGGTTACTGAGTGTGTTTATACCGGTGTCTAGGACTGGAAAGATGTAATTCTAGGTGCTGGTATCTGGTCTTGTCTTTTTTGGGTACATGTTTTGTTCCTTGACTTCTGTTGACCTCTCTGGTTGTTGGTAGAGTGTAGCCACTGGGGATTTCCAGGTAAAATGTGTCCCTGGGTATTAGGAGCTGACACTTCAGAATAGGTTTAAGCTGGGGGTAGTGGCGATTGGAGGAGATCAATGGGAGAGAAGAAAACAGGGTGTTCTGTCAGGATCTGCTCAGTTCCCTGGGAATGGGGCCAGATAGTGGGGAGAGACAACATCAGAAGGTCTACAACAGAGCTGGAATGAGTCTGCTAATTGAACATGGAGAAAGAGAGGGGGAGGCGAAGCTCTGCAATCAGCCTACCTGCTTCATAGTCCAGAGTGTGGGTTCCCAGGGATTGCCTGTTGAAGTTGGGGGATGGTGTAAAGCAATGGGTGGGGGAAGGGTGGTTAAGAGGGGAAGATTTTGTGATCCAATGTAGGTAGGGACTTGTTGGGGAGCTCAGCGGGTGTTCTGCTGCAGAGCTGGGGATGGGACTGCTGGAATGGATTTGAAGAAGATACAAAGGGACAAGTGAAATCTGCAGTTAACCTACATGCTTCCCTGGCCATCGAGAAGGAATGATTTTTATTTTCCTCTTGCTGTTTATATATTGTTTAGGTAGCTGCTAGAAACAGCATTGCAAGGACAGATTGATCAGTGTTTTTGACCCCCTCATTTCAATTTTTCTTACTGCACTTGGATGCAAACAATATCTTTTCCCTCTGTCGTCTGAGCCCTTTCTTCTGCACTCCCTGTCTTGTGGGCCTTGTTTTGCCCTGGAGGACATTCCTCCTAGACTTTGTTTCATACCTGTAGTTCTGCAGTAAGGTCATCTGGCTCAGGACTTGTGCTATCCTAGAATGTTGATGTTTTTGTTAGGTGGTCTTTGGCTGTTGCAGAAAATATTGTCAGCCCAGATGAGAACAATTCATTTAGGCTATATGTGTATATTTACACACAGACTTAAATGTATCATGTGGGATTTTTAGATAGTTAATAGTATGATTCCTTGTGACTTTTCAGGCATCCTTACCGCAAATTTTACTCTCCTCCCTCCTTCCTTTGCATTTACCCCCCCCCAATTAAATGCCTGCTCTTCCCATTTCCCAGACCATGTCACTTGTACCCTGTTCTCTCCCTTTCTATTGCCTTTCTACACTCCTTGTAATGTTTTCTTTTTATTTTCCTCATTTCTAAAGTTATTCCAGGATTAAAATAAATTCTATAAAAAATTTAATAAAAAGATTACCTGATAATATAACCTCTCCCTCTCTTTCTCTTTCTCTCTCTCTCTCTCTCTCTCTCTCTCTCTCTCTCTCTCTCTCTCTCCTTTCCTCCTCCCTCCCCCTTCACCCCCTCTTTCTCTCTTTGCCCTTTTGTTGCAAACAAAAAAAAGTTGGGATGAGGGTTGCTTTCACCATGTGCAGGCAGAAACTTTTATGGACACTAACAGAAATTGAAATGAATGTAAACATGAGGTGCATAGTGTCAATTTATACACTAGGGCAACTGGCTTGTGGGCTGTCTGAATTAGGAACAGTGACAGCCTAACTTCACTTTAGCAGAAAGTCTCACTAATAAAGTCTGGTATAAAAGTGTCAGATTCTCTGTGGTTTGAATGCTGCTGTGTTTATAGTTTCCAATCTCTCTTTTTCAATGGAAAAGAACAAGACTCTTGTCTTAGTTTTGGGAACTTCTTCCGAGGATGCCGTAGATACAGTGAGAAAGTAAAAACATTAGAGACTGAAACTGGCTCTTTATTGAACTGTCAAATGGAGCCTCAAAGGAGAGGAGAGAAAAAGATTAAAATTTAGGGGTGATAAAACTACTTCATTTTCATATGGATTTCTCTGCACTATTCAGATGGAAATGAGTGTTTGTGAGACCTATATTTCAATAGTGGAGCGGTAAGCTAGCGTGCCCCAGCCACTGCACTCAGTCCCCATCACAACCTATAACACACACCTCTGGCTTTTCTCATAAGGTCAGAAAGAGTCAGAGAAACAAATGTTTTACCTCCCAACCTCTGCCAATCCTGGAAGATTTATAAGGTTGACAAGTTACTCACTTCTGAGGGCTGAAATCAGAACTGGATTCTAAACACAAAAGAACCTTTAAATCCATAGTTATAAGATTCTGAGACTAGTCTTTGGGGGAGTGCAGATGCTCTTTGAGTGTGTGGCTTTATTGTAATAGGCCATAAGGTGCCCCCTGGGCAGGTGCCATGGGAGAGATGTTTGTGAAAGATAACATGGAGTGCTGATGTGGAGCTGAGGTTATTTCATGAAACTACATGTAAAAGTAAAGAAGCATAAGTGAAGAAAAACTCTAGCTAAATTTTTATACTTTAATTTTTTTCTTTATATTTATATGTGCCTGGTGTGTGTGTGTGTGTGTGTGTGTGTGTGTGTGTGTGTGTGTGTTCATCTGCATGTGTTATGGTATGCCTGTGGAGATCATAAGACCACTTTGGGGAGTCAGTTCTCTCCTTCCAACATGTGGGTCCTTGGGATCAATCTCAGGTCATCTCACTTGGTGGCAAGTACCTTGACCTACTAAGCCATCTCCTTGGCCAAAGTTTTTTGTTTTAAGTAAATATCCTAAAATTGGTTGATAAAACTTTTAGTTGAAAAATTGTTTTAGAATGAATAACAAACTTTTATAAATTCTTTAGATAACATGTAACTTTAATCTGTGAGCCAAACATAGAGTGATATGCTTGAATTAATTAAGAAAGTTCTTAATAATTTACCATTTTTTTTTGTAAAATTCTCTTTCTTTCCTCAGAATAAAAGCTTGAAAAACAAATTGTTGTCAGGAAGCAAGCTGTGTGGGATTCATGCAGAAGAGGTGAGTTAATATGACCTTCTCCGAAGTTTAACTGGTTAGAATTAATATTAAATTAAATCTTGCATCATCTAAAGTATAGCTTTTCCTCTAACACAAATGAAAACACTGGATACTAAATAAAATACATTTTAGTTTTGTATGTATCTAATTATTCCAACATTATACAAATCATAAAAAGCACACCTAATGCCATGTTCAGAAGATAATTTTCTAACTCCTCTCTCAATTATATGGACTAATTTTCCCCAGTAGGAAATTATCGGATGCCTACTGCATTTTCCTTATGCTTTGTGAAATCTATATGCCACCAACAAAGTTCCTAAGATTAATATTAGTTTACCAAGCAAATACACCTTGTCTATTTTCTGTGTAACAAAATTGTGTCATTATTACTCAAGGAGGTACAAACATTATTCTGAGTAATACATATTTAATCACAATAGTCAGTTTTATCTAATTCTGACCAGATGCTAAGTTCAAAATAGAACCATAGCTTGTAAGAACTGTAAAGGATTGTAATAAAGTAATAGTGAAGTCTACAAGTAAGTGTAATTTAAAGACAAGAAAAAAGAGTCCCTGTGGCCCAGGGGCACTTAGAAAGCATGCATGAAGACAATTTACACACTGAAAATCCCATGAATGAGAATTAGACATAGAAGCTTTTCCATTCCAGGAAGACCTGATGCCTGAAAAAGAAAAGCGGGGGGAGCTTAAAAAAAGAACCGTGACTTAAAAGAAGAAGAAAGTTGAGCCCCCCTCCCACACACACACACATAGATGTCCAGAAGGGAGACTGGGAGCTGCTCAAACAGATCCATTATTGTCTAACTATGACATTACCTCACTTCCCTTTCGTCAAGATTATCTTTCCCATTGCCTTTCTATAGATGAAAAAGGGGAAGTTTTCTTGGTGAAATAGAAATGTTGTTTTGAGTCCTCCAGTTAGGAAAAAACACAATATTCCTCACTCTATGTTTGTAAGAACAAGATCGCATGCTTAGGCAATATGAGAGCTCAAAATATATTCTAAGGCAAAGCTATCATCAACAAAACTATATATACATATATATGTATATATATATAAACAATTAATAGAAAGCTGTTGTTGTTGTTTTTGTTTTGTTTTTTGTTTTGTTTTGTTTTGTTTGCAGGAGCTGAGGACCGAACCCAGGGCCTTGTGCTTGCTAGGCAAGCGCTCTACCACTGAGCTAAATCCCCAACCCCCCCTTTTTTTTTCAATTAATAGAAAGCTTTAAGACATAGAAAGCAAATGTTGATTCTCCTTGAGAAGGAAAATACAACTGGGTAGTGTGTAGATCTGACCCAGGGAAAAGCTTCATTTTGTTGTATTTGCTCTGTTTGGACAGAGATAAGCATGATTGTGTTCCTAATTTTGGGATTGTTGAAATAAGACAAATGTGTGTTATGACAGCTCTAAATACTGTGATGATGTTTTGAATAAGGAATTGTCTAAGCCAGATATGATGCTAGCACCTGTGATGCCAGCAGCTGGGCTATAGGACAGGAAGATTAAGAGTTTAAGGTCATTCTCAGCTACAACAGTGATTCTTAAGGGTGGCCTGAGCCACTTAATACTCTATCTCAAGAAACTAAAAATGGAAAACGTCTGGATAAAAGTTACACTGAACATTTTATCAGGGTCTCCAAAAAACTCAAGTATAGGAGAGAAGGGGGCACTAGAAGTATCACTGGTGTTTAGAAAATTAAATAGTTCCTACCTTTATAATTTATCCTCCTCATTCAAGAATGTTCCTAATTTCCCTCAGCTCAGTGAAAATTAAATCTCATTTGTTCATTGCTGTGTTCTTCATGTTATTTCCTTAATGGTTGAAATGCAGTCAGTTCACATAATTTACTTGTTTTACCATACCTTATTAAATATTTATAGAACAATATTAGAGCTCAGTATTCTTGGTAGCAAGGGAAATGTTTATACTGTCACGATAGTATTTTAAAATAATATGTACAAAATTTTATTATTTAATTCATCA
This sequence comes from Onychomys torridus, assembly GCF_903995425.1. Taxonomy (NCBI): domain Eukaryota; kingdom Metazoa; phylum Chordata; class Mammalia; order Rodentia; family Cricetidae; genus Onychomys; species Onychomys torridus. The sequence continues at coordinate 38,865,821 of NC_050443.1, forward strand.
TTATTTCTTAAAATAACAATCTTTCCTGCTGGAGACAAGCTGAAAGGAGCTCAGTGTCTGGGCCACAGGCTCTCGACTCTATACCAACGCAGGAATGAAATGCACTGTGATTTCGCATAGAAGAATGTGGACTGTGACTTTTCCTGGGGAGATCTGAACAATATGTATTCACTGCACATAGGGCACTAAAAACAGAATGAATAAAGGCAACTGCATCACTGAAATCCTCCTCACAACATGGGCAACAGCTCAAGAAAGAGGCATCTTTCTGGTCTTGGTGACAGCTTAGTGGGCTAGAGATTCCCCTCTACCCTGAAATCACCATTGTTGACATGACCTTGATGAGGTTGCCAGCTGTCTTCTAAATTTCCTGGGCTTCCTGAGCACAGTGAACAATAATTAGCTTCCTTAAGAGCCTCCCTCCTATAAGAGCTAATGTTTCAATCCAGAGAAAATAGTTATACAACAAACATTAAAAACGGCAAATACTACCAACACCATCTGCCATTACCACCACTATTATTTCATAAAGGGAAAGTTATTTGAACATAAAATTGTAGGAAGAAATCTAAGATTAGAAACTGGTTGCCTAAATCCTCATCATCATTTTCTTCTAGATATCATTATCGTTATTCCCAGCTTTAATTAGCTCATGCACAGGTAGACACTCCATGACCTTCATGATCTGATATTTGGAATTACATTTACAATTATCTATGTAGTAAAAATAAAATTACTATAATTCAAAATATATCATTTGTTAAAGGCATATCGCTTTTGATAATTTTAACATATCAAAATACTGCTGACAAGCTAAGACAGCATGTTATGTGATTTCAAATCAACATACATTCTATAATAGATAATATTCTTTTGTGGGAGCCCACAAAGGATTCCAGTTTGTGACTTGATTCCCTCTTGACTCAAGGTCAGAGAGTTCAAGCTTCTCTTTCCTCTTTAAGGATGGATAAGAGGATGTTTGGACAAAGGTGTGGTTTCTTGAGAATTAAGGAGGTATTTATACTAGTTTGTACCTTGAACCATGGTGTCCTTGAGAGTGGGAGGTCTTTTGCCTCCCCTGCTTTGGGTATAATAAGGCCCTGAGAAATAAACTGAGGGTGGCTGTAGTACTGACCCAGAGCCCTCCTGATGCTATTCTGTGTCTCTGTTTTTTTTTTTTCTTTTCTGTCATCTACATCTTTATTTTCATTTCTATTATTTCTTAATCCTCACTCCTCCATTCAAGACTATTTGATAGTCAGGCAGGACCTGGCATTCCTTCAGATGTATTTGTTTTTGTATAATCTTTGTGAAAACCTAAGAAAGGATTTTGCTTATTAGTGTACTGATAATTAGGTCTGAACTGTAAAATACAGATGATGTGGGAGTATAAACAATTCATAAGTTATCTTCATGATAACAAATGCCAAGAAATCTACCATGATGTGATCACAAAATGTACACACACACATAAACAAATAGATAGATAGATAGATAGATAGATAGATAGATAGATAGATAGATAAAATTTAAGAATCTTGATCTAATTCTAATTTTTTATACTAAAACCACTATCTAATGGTGTTTTAGATATGTATTGTTATAATGTAAAGTTTAAATCATAATGTGTACCTTCTAAGTAAATAGATTGTAAATAGATATCACAAATAGATAAAATGAGTCCTTTTCAACTCCTGGATTACAGCACTAATTATCAGGATTGAAGATGGCATTGGACAGGTCATACAAGTACTATCTGCAACAGTGTTCTGTGGTTTCCACCCACACTTGTCAACCCTATTTGAGAGAAAGACTGTTCCCCTGAGACATTCTCTGGAACAGGATTGTGCTTTGCTAAAATGAGTGGCGTAAGTAATGATAGCCAATCAAATCACAGTCACCATAGAGGAAAACTTAGTGTGAGAGGAGGCTCTGAACCAGCTCTCATTATTTTGGACACTTGGAAAACTTTGAAGAAGTACAGTTGTAGAAAGTATTAATTCTAACATAAAAGTATAAGTTCCAGAGGTTGAAGGGTCATGTGTCAATGTTCTTTATTCATGGCCTCTGACATTCCCATGTTCTCACTTGTAAACTTGGGTCTTCTGATTCTGAGCATAGGACATTTGACTGCCCCTCTCAGGAAAAAACAATAACTTTTGGTAGACATGGGATAGTTTTAAAAAAACAAAACAAAAATTTTGAACAGTTAGCTTTGTTGCCAACTGCTTTTTTAAATATTTTATTTTATAATTTAATTTAATTTTACATATCAGCCATGGGTTCCCCTGTCCTCCCCCTGCCCCCGCCCCCACCTTCTCCCCAGCTCACCCCCACCCCCATCTCCTCCAGGGCAAAGACAACCCTGGGGATTCATTTAAACCTGGTGGATTCAGTACAGGCAGGTCCTGTCACCTCCTCCCAGGCTGAGCAAAGTGTCCCTGTGTAAGCCCAAGGTTCCAAACAGTCAGCTCATGCATTAAGGACAGGTCCAGGTCTCACTGCCTGGGTGCCTCCCAAACAGTTCAAGCCAACTGCTTTTTTAAGGAACATTTCTTTTTTGTTTGTTTGTTTGTTTTGTTTTGTTTTGTTTTTTGCGAGACAGGGTTTCTCTGTGTAGCTTTGCGCCTTTCTGGGAACTCGCTTTGTAGACCAGGCTGGCCTCGAACTCACAGAGATCCACCGGGCTCTGCCTCCCAAGTGCTAAGATTAAAGACATGAGCCACCACCACCCAGCCTTTAAGGAATATTTCTTAATTTAATTAAAATATAATTACATCATTCTCCTGTTTCTCATCCCTTTTATTCTTCCCATGCTCCTAATCCCTACTCCTCAAATTCACAGCCTGTGTTTTTTATCATTATTGTTACATATGCTTATAAAATATATAAATAATATCTATTGGGTCTGTTTAGTGTTGCCTGCATGAATATGTCTCTAGGGCTGACCACTTGGTATTGGATAACCAATCTGAGAGTTCCTCCCTGGGGAAGACTAATTCTCCTCTCTGTCCTAGAATTTGGTATGGCATGGGTTTCAAAGGCTTGGTGAATGCTATCACAATTACTGTGAGATCATAAGTAAAGTTTTCCCAGACTGCTTTTTACAAATTTTTGCAGTTGGAGTTTTCTCCAGTCCCGCTCAGACCCTCAACTACTCAGACCCAAATAAACACACAGACACTTATATTATTTAAACTGTTTGGCCTAATGCCCCAGGCTTCTTGCTATCTAGTTCTTATATCTTAAATTAACCCATTTCTATTAATCTATAAGTTGCCACGTGGCTTGTGGCTTACTGGTACCTTACATCTTACTTCTCATGGCAGCGGCAGCAGCTAGCAGACTCCTGACTCAGCCTTCTACTTCCCAGAATTCTTCTCTCTCTTTGTTCTGCCTATACTTCTTGCCTGGCTACTGGCCAAGCAGTACTTTATTTATAACCAATCAGAGCAACACATTCAGAGCATACAGTACAACCCACAGCAAACTTTCTTGATAATTTCAGATCATACAGCATGCTATTCTCTACATTATTCTGATTTTAGAATGTGCACTAAAGAAGTAAGCATCTACTATTCTTCATCATGTTTTGTACATTTGCCTGTGATCATGTGTATGTGTGTATATGTGTATATGGCCATGTGGATGTTTCTTCCCAATGAAGTATGAGGAGCCATTATTTCAAGGGTAGAAACTCAGTGAGCCAAGGTACTTGTATTATAACACTGGTAATCATGTTTTTTTTTTCTAAAAGGCTTACAGGTAAATTGTAAGGATACAGGTAAATGGGTATAGCAGTATGTCACTGGGAGCAACTGAGTTTGTTAAACATTTTTGTATTTATAAGTATCCTGTTACAAAGTGTGGTCTTCTTTAAACCAATTCACTCTTGAATAATAGAATTTTGCTGGCATTCTGTCCATTTGGTTGCTAGTTTCCATTGAAAATACAGTGAATTAAAACCTGTCCATTCATTTACATTTACCCATCACTGATCTTAAAAAGTAATTAATAAAAACAGAAATAACTGCATTTATACACATGCCTTGCCATTTAAAATTAGATTTTTTGTCATGCCTAAATTATAGATATTTTATATGTTTGTGTGTAGAGTACAAGATTGAAAGTTTATTAAATAACACCTTTGTAAACATATAATTTTTTAAGCAGACTTAATTCTTGCTTCCTGACCCAGAAGTCTACATATCTAATGTCAAAACTAAATTTAGTCTTCTCTGTTGATTGTCCAAATTATAGGCTTCTGTTTGACTAGTCTGAAGCATTTAAACCTGTACAGTGTGAAAAAAATTTAAATCTTCAGGATTGAAAATACAAGTGAGCATAGGCACTAATAAATAACTCTGCTTTTACAGTCGAAAAAAATCCAAGCCCAACTGAAAGAGCTGCGTTATGGGAAGAAGGATTTGTTATTTAAGGTAAGCATCTTACCTGTTTTTTCTCCCAAATACCCTTCCAACACCTAACTTGAAAAAAAATATCACTTGGGCTAATTGAAATTTCTGGAATTTCTAATGAAGAATCCTTGGCTGAGTTGGAGTTCTCTCTATTTTCCCACATCTTAATTAATGAGTATGAATGAATCACTAAGTCCATTTGTAGTCAAAGGCACATTTGATTCTAATGTATTTTAAGTTCTTGTAACTCTACTTATGGTCATTCGGTATTTAGAAGGGTTGCCTTTGGTAGATTTCCATAGAATAAAGGATATATTGAGAAAGTTTGGACACATGCATTTGACTGGTGACCTACAGTCTTAAAGGAAGTTTACTGACACATTCAGTCACAGTTCTATATGATCAAAATCTGAACTTCAGAAATCAGCATCCACTGAGAATGTGAAGAGAGGAATGGCTGTCCAGGATGTCTTGGTTCTGAATTCCTAGCCTACAGGAGCATTATCTTCTGTCACAGGAGGCTTTGCAGATGGGACTAAATTACAGATCTTTAGAGGGACAGATTAAGCTTATTATCACTGATTTAAATATTTGGGTCTTTTTACCAAAGAACCAAGAAAGTCAAGAGAGGAGTGTATGTAGTCAAGAAACTGCAGAGTGAAGTATAAGGGAGTATTTTCTCCAGCTTCCTTGACTTAACCCTGTAGGTGGACTTTTCTGTTCCACTAGCCAGCTCCAAAATAACCACATGGAGACCTCCTATTAATTATCAAAGCTTGACCTATAGCTTGGACTTGTTACTAACTAGCTATTACAAATTAAATTAACCCATTTATAAGTCTATATGTTGCCACATGATTCACGGCATCTACCTGTTCTCTTGTATGTCTTGCTTCCTCTCTGTCTGTCTGGCAACTCCACCATTCTTCATCCCAGAGAGCTCTCCCTTTCCACAAGTCCTGCCTAACCTCTTCCTGCCTAGCTATTGGCCATTTAGCTCTTTATTAAACCAATGAAAGCAAAACATCTTCACAGTGTATGAAAAGATTGTTCCACAACATTACTCCATGACATTAATTTCAGATTTGTTATCTCGAAAACTATAGACGTTCTGTGTTGTGTAATTAAATTAATGAGAATTTCTTATAGCCCATTCTTTCTCATCTAGAAATAGAGAGTAACGGCCCTTGTCTTGTGTTCTTTTTCTATGTACCTTTTCTCCTGCAGTACTGGGAGAAATACTTAAGCTTTTATATGTAGGTATAACAATATGTCAGTAAAATAAGATTAAATTATATGTAATATTTACTTTTTAACACATTTTAACTATAATGATCACTGTAAGTAAAAAATCGAGGTTTAGTTTTAAGATACAAATATTTTACTAAATGTGGGAGTGAAGTGATTTCTATTGAAAACAATGAGATACAAATATTTTACTAAATGCAGGAGTGAAGTCATTTCTATTGAAAACAATGAGAAATGACAGAGTGGTACACTGTACTTCCTCTTGTCTTTAGAATCAGAGGAATTGTTCTGATTATGCCAACAGGTATTTGCATGTAACATGTGATTCTGGCACATCTTGACAAATGTTCTTTCTCCCTTGCTTTGGTGCCCTTTAACCCACAGTCTCCAAAGCCCTAAGAAAATATCTGGACCTGTCAGACATAAAACCCCAAATACCTGGAGAAAATTGTTATTGTTTATGAGTAATTTCAATAGAGAATAAATAACTATTTATAAATGGAATTGAATAAAGAACAAGGTGTCACAACTGAGTAAGGAGATGCTCAGAAGGACTTGTCTATGCCATCACCTCTCAGTCTTTCTGTCATTCTTCCCTACTGAGGCTTGGCCTGGCACCTCTAGGGCCTGCAATTAGTTGTTCTAAGTCAGGGCATATCTTCATGGCTAGCTGTCCAAAGAACCATAGAGGATAGTGTTTTATTGGTCAGTGTCATGGCTGTGTTAAGGAAGAACTAGTTTCTATGACTCACTGTGGGAAAGAGAAGAAGACAGGAAAAGTTCACATACAAAATATCTGAGACTCAGCACTCTAAGATGATACATTTATTCTTGGGGAGCACTATGAAATGGACCAGTTTATTAAGTATTTTGAAAGTTTAGACACTTAGGGAGTATTCTTGTAGTTGGAAGCTTGTCTTCTTCCGTTCTGAATACCCTTGCTTGCACAGAGGTACTTTTTCTGGTGGCAAGTATGCCTAAGGTTGATGGAACTACAAGTATGTATCACAATGCTGGGTCTCTAAATACATTACAAATTTCTTTATGTTTGTGTTTTCCCCAATTCCAGACCGCGTCCATTCTGGACATTGCTAATTAATCCTATTATCTTTTTCCATTGTCTCCCATCTAGCATCAAACACTTATTCTAAAATTTCATACAGTTTTCAAAATTCATTCTTAGGTGGCACTTAAACATCAAGCTTTTACACCCTGGTGCTTCTGCAGAATCACCCTACTCAGGATTGGATCATTTCTGCCTCATTGTTGCAGGGGTGATTGAAGGCCATTGTAGAGGCATGATATAAAAGTTAGAGCTGTGATGCCTATAACACTTTTGAATGTTACAGAAGACAGTGAAAATAAAGCCAGTGATGCTGGTAGCACACTGCTCTTTGGGTCTGAGGGATAAGTTGATTACCTTTACATACTCTTGTCTGGTCCATCATGTTAAGTTTTTTACTTGACCTCCCAAGCAGCCTTCTCCATGAGAAAGGCCTTTAATTTACACTAAATTAAGGTGACTCATATTTCTTCTTTGGTACAAATAGAGCAGTCAGAAATCATGAACCTCTTGGGGGAAAAATCACTTCCCTTCAGGAACTGTCTGGAGGTATTCCAGGCCCAAGTGTGTGCACAGCTGTATAAGATGCTATGGAGGCAGAGGATGTTCAGAAATGTTTACTCATCCTATTTTTTCTTAGTTCACAGATGATTAAACACGCATTCCTAGTCAGACACATTCACTTTAGTTTTTGAAATTCTAAACTAGAAATCACAGCACATTTTAGGTACACAATTTAACACCCTGAAGTTACTCTCTAGGAAGAGTCCATTCTTCTCAATTCTTATAGTTAACCAGCCTCAAATAGCTCTCATCCCCAATTAAAATACAGGAAAAAATACAATAATGCCTCTATTCCAAACTTAAAATTTATTATTACCATAAAGTTAAAGAGAGAGCCATAAATATCCAGGGATTTCACACATTATATACTTTTTAAGGTGCCTTGTTTGCCTATCTTTCATCCTAATGGTGATGAAAGAAGATTCAAATGACAGGAGCAAACTGCCATCCTTGGAAGACTCCTTTTGGCGACATCATTAGATGTTTGTCCTCTGTCATGTCAGGAGGCATTTCAGATCTACATCTGAGTTGGGTGTGGTGCATCCCTTTAAACCTAGTACTTTGGATGTGGAGGCAGGCAGATCTCTGTGAGTTCCAGGCCAGCTTTGTCCACATAGCTAGTCCCAGGACAGCCCAGAGCTATGTAGTGGCACCCTGTCTCAGAAAACAAAGAAACGAAACCAAATCTGCTTCTGTGAACATCCTTGATTCAGCTCTTAGATCATTTGTGTTATTTTTCTCACCTACAAGGGAGTTTGTTAACCTATGCATAATGAAAGAGAAGATAGTTGCTGCTTAAAGGTAATTGCATAGAAAATTGATCAGCAGACACTATTTATAGCACTTTATAAAAAGGAGAGACAGGCCACCGTAAATCTCACCCCTCATAGGAATGGCCAGAGCAGAATCCACAGGAAATTTACTCTGGGGTGTTTTATCAGTGTGACATGGGCAGTGGAATCACTAGGCCTGGATTTATCTTATTAAAGAAGTGTTTCGGGTAAGCTGGTCTCTGCATGCTCATGTGGAAAAACAGGTTACATCGATTCATTGTAAGGTACATGTATAAGAGAGTATAAGAGAGTGGACTCCCCATAATAGAAGGCTCCTGTCAACACTACCCGTTTCAGGTCCACATAACTCAGGCTAACCCCCCTGACAACACCACCTCTGCCTATAAATACTTGATAATTAAGATCTATAACATTCCACGCAAGGGTCATCTTTTCCCCGAAAAATTGTTGAAAAATTCTGTTCTATTTCTGTTGTACCTTCTGTTCCCACAGAGATACTAGGCTTTACCAATGACCATTTTCCCCCGGTCCTGCTTTACCCTGTGTCTCTGTCTGTAGTTTCTGTTTTAGAGACGTGCTTCTCTTAGGTTCCTTCAGAGGGAACAAAAAAGGAACACTTTTAACACTTTGGTTGAAACTGGTTTTGACCAAGAGTAGAGCTAATTTCCTAGTAAATTTGAAACAGCCTGAAGGTACAGTCTTCTGTGGAATGGAAGCAGACAATAGAGGTAACTTCAGTGTCTGAACTATGACACTCAGCTAGAAGTTAGAAATTGCAGCCAGCCAATGAGGGGGCTCATCCCTAGGAGAAAATAATTCTCCTTATCCCACCAGTTATTAGTCCCATGAAACTCTTTGTGTAAGCAAGAGTCCTGAGAAAATGTCCCTTACAACATTAGCATGTCTATTGATATTACCATTGTCCTGGTCTTGTTTATTCAACCATTTCTAGGATAGGGTCTTTCATAGCATACTTTCTGATATTCTGGCTCTCAAAATATTTCTGCTCCTCTTTAATGATGTTCTCTGAGCCATACATGCAGGAACTGTGATGTAGACATACCCACTGGGGCTAGGCTCCCTATGATATGTTGATCTCTGCATCGTGTCTAAGTGTGTTTTTCTGTGATGGTCTCCATTTGCTGGAAAAGAGAGACTTCTTTGATGAAGGGTGATCACTACATTTATCTGTGGGTGTAAGGTCAATATTTAGAATGTAGTAAGGAATTATTTTGGTCTAGCAATGTGACAGTAGTAGATTCTTTTCTAAGATCCATGACTTCACTAGGCCTGGGAAGCTGGCTAGGTTTCTAGTACCAGGCATGATTTTACTCCTGCTGAGTTTGACTTAAGCCTAATTAGACAGCTGCTGTTACCACCAGCATATGCCTGCCATTTATTGAGCCTTTATGGACATCTTTCCATGTTGGTCATTATTATGATTCATAGGTGTTGCAACTGGGTAGGACTATTAATTACTTCCCATCCTTGGAAGCTTGCATAGTATTTTCTTATATCATGGAAGCCAGACCACAGGAAGTAGGCTTTCAAAATTAATCCAGATTGAATCACCTTAACTCTGTGTCCTAATTTTGCATTGTCTACAGCAACAGGAGCTTACCTTCAACCTATGAAAAGTAACCAAGGACTATATCAATAAACAATGTTGTTTTTGATGTCACTTGGACTACCCTGACTAAATTATTCTAAAGAAGGTTTATTGTACCTAGTACTAAATGTGTGACTATATGGCTCTTTTAGGAAGCATTGTCAACTCAGGTGGCCAAACTACGAATAAAAAGTAATATGATCTCTTGAGGAATTATCAAATAATCTTAATGTCAGTGGCCTGGCGTTCCTCTTTCTCCTTTTGTATTGACCTCACACGCTCCCAGAATTAAAATCTTTATTTTTGGTACAAGGTCTCTCACTAAACCTAATGCTTTTCTATACAGCAAGCCTGGCCAGCCAATGAGCTTCAAGAATACACCTCTGCCTGTTCAGTGCTTACTTTACTGACCCACTGCTACCCTGATATTTTATATGCTTTTCAGAGGTCTGAATTCAGGTCCCCATACTTACACAGCAGACCCTTTACTAACACAGCCATCTTCCCAGCCAAATAATTGCAGTTTCTTAACACAATTGCAACTGGAAATTGTCCAGAAACACATTTGAAACTTTTTATTGTTTTTGTCTCCTTTTCCATTAGCTTTAATTCAATTGTTTGTGACAATAATTGACCTTTAAATCCAATAACTGTTAGGGAAACTTTGCTATAATAATTCAATATCATACTCTGTTCTATTTTGGATAATTTTTATAAAGATTAGACTAGTAAATTATTCCATAATGTCTCTAAAATCTACTGAAATACTATTATTGAAAATAGCCCTATGAATTATTTTCTTATAGAGCAGAAACTGTGTCAGCTCTCTATTACAGCACCTCTCATTTCTTCCTGTATTAAAATTGTTTAAATTAAATGTATTGTGGAGAATAGTAATCACACTTTATCATATCAATGACATCACTGGTTTGAACCGTTGTAATTGTATGCTGCTTGAATTTCAGAGTCTTGGGCTGCAAGACATCAATAGCAATTAAGCATTCTCATAGATTGCTGGTTTGATTCTGGGTGTTTTAATAACAATTCCTAGCTTTAGGCAAGCTAAACCAAGATGTATTAATTGATGTTTACAAATTTCACATATTAAAAAAGAATCTAGCAGTTGCAGATGTGACTTAGCATTCTGTATTTCTGAAAAGTCCAAACTTAGAACTGATTCTCAAAGTCTATGACACTCACTTTAAATTACAGGGGCCCTAGCCATTCAATTAATCTATACTTACAGTATTTGATTGTTTTATTTTTCTCACTTTTAGAATTCCCTAAACATTGACAGAGTTAAAAGAAACAGTATTTGAAACTGAGTTACTTGCTTTTCATTTTAACACTTCCCTTAATTTACTGGTATTACTTTCTGAAGAGGACACTGTCACAGGGTCACATGGGGACAGTTCACAGAAATTTGCTTTTGTGTGATTCAGTCATTGTGAGAAGTCAGATCACCACACAGACTTGAGATACAAGATGCTGGTGCCAATGTGGCACACTCTACAGCTTATACTAAACATTTTTAGGTGCAGTTTAGAATTGATTTAATATGTAGCATGCCATGAACACATTCAGCAGCATGAACACATAGCCATGTATATTATTATTGTAGAATATCACCAGTTCTTCCTATTGACATATCCTCAGGTTGATCCTGCTGGCAATGCAAGATTTCCCACAAAATCATCCCATATTTGCAGTCGTGTGTTGTGCTGACATTGAGTAAGCTATGATATCACTAGGTAGTAGGAAGCTTCTAAGTCAGTTCACTTAGGGCCACATTATCTTGCACATTATCTTCCTTGAATGAAATTCTTTTTTTCCTGTTGTCATATAACTGTAGTTCCATTTATTATTACATTTTTGTTTCATTAGTACAGTTGATACATTTTAGTGGGAATAGAGAAAACAGATATAAAACAGATTGTCAGGACTTTCAGTTAATTATTGATTTTAATAAAAACAGTCAAATGTTTTAGAAGCCCTTTCTCTACTACTTGTGGTATGAATGATCAGAGAAAAGGATTTGGTAATCAGAGGTTTTATTAATGTTTCAGAATTAGTTTCACACAAGGATCAGCTTCAATTAGACCTTGGAGACATTATACCAACTCTGCATAGGTGCTTGACAGTATTTAAAGAGAAGAAATACAACAGTAATAGTAGTAGTAGTAGTAGTAGTAGTAGTAGTAGTAGTAGTAATGAAGTAACCAATGGGTTGGGAGGAGAGTACCATCTGTATTGAGACAGAAATCCAACCCAGAAGATAGTAGTATGAATTTGCGTCTTTAGTGACCATTAGTAAGAAGTGCTGAAAAGCATTGTGATCATGAAAGAGTCAGAAAATAAATTAGGGAGAGATGCTGAAATATAATCCAGAGAGACACTGTGAAAAACATATTTAAAAACTATCTATGGAGAAAGGGGAATTGATATTGCTTGTAATTCTAGTCTTTTTGATGGGAAAAGAATCAAGCATCTACAAGCTTTGCAGATGTGGTGATGAGCCTTCTTCTATTGTTTGTCTTTCCTTTGATGTGGTTGCTGGACTTGTATTGTCTGAGGCCATGTGGACTATGCTAGCAACAACCTGGACCCACACAGGTGCTTACCACTCAGTAGCAGCTTCATTGGCTCTGGTTTATTTCTTTCTTTAGTAGTTCCCAACTTGTAACCATTATCACAGTTATGATATAATTTTATTTATGCCATTTATTTTTATTGTATGTGCATGTCAGTGTGTGTGTGTGTGTGTGTGTGTGTGTGTGTGTGTGTATGGTGTGTGTGTGTGTGTATGGTGTGTGTGTGTATGGTGTGTGTGTGTATGGTGTGTGTGTGTATGGTGTGTGTGTGTATGGTGTGTGTGTGTGTGTGTATGTGTGTGTGCACGCACATGCATATGTGTGCATGCATGTGTGCTAAGGCCCAAGGTTGTTATCAAGTGTCTTTTTCATTACTCTACACTTTACCTTATGGAGGCAGGGTCTCTTACTGAATCTGAGGTCTACCAATTCTGCCGATTGCCATGCTCCCCCAGATTGTATGTGGGTTTTGGGGTTCTGATATCTGCTTCTCACACTTAAACAGCAGATGATTCATCCAGAGAGTATTCTCCCCACCCTCTATTTATGTCATTATAATTGATACACAAGAATTGTGCATATTTATAGAGGCATGATGATTTGCATTTATATAAAGCAAGATGATGCATGGAGAAATTTCCTTTCAACCTTCCTGTAAGAATCATTATTAAGACATAAAATATTTGAAACACTATGAAAACATAGAGAAAGGGGAGCTCTTACATACACATGGTAGAGTATAGTCAATGTGGTAAATAATATAGGCCTTCCTCAAAAATCTGAAACATTGGCAGCAAGACTGTCTTGGGGGCAACTATCGGGGACCAGGAAGTGAGGGAGGGGTATCACAGTATAGGGCAATGTGCTTAAACTACATTTCATTCTTTACAAGCATGAAAATGGCCTCATGAGATTCTGCATGGTAAGTGAAAGAAAATAAGCATAATTGAAATGAAAACAAATAAATAAAATCTTTAAACTAGCACTTCATATTCCCAGAAACTCCACTTCTGCATCTATCCCTAGAGAGGAAGTTACTGTGCTGAGGAAGGAAGGTTAAATTCCAGTGCTCACAGCACACTAAGTCATGGTATTTCACAATAATTCATTATATATTAAAAGTAGCCAGAAGAGAGGACCTTCAGAATACACAGCACAAAGGTAAGATCAGTGACTGAGCAAGGGAATGTGCTAACTCAAAAGTCTTGGACATTAGGATATGCATGAGACAAAGGAAGAGAGTAAAGGCAACTAATAGTATAGAAGCATTATACCCATAAAACAGAATAGAGCACCTCATATTCTAATATTTTCCTATTTCTTTCTAATAAGAAATTTAATGAGGATGGAAATGTTATTGCTACTCAATGGAATATGAAATTTTTCTCATTTAAACTAAATATTTGACTGTTAAAGAAAGAAAAAATAACCTGAGTAATAGGGTATATTAGTCAAGGTTCCCTAGAGGAACAGAGTATTGTGCATTCTAATAGTTCTGTAGTATTTCACAGTAACTCACCATACATATGGTGGGATTTATTAGCATGTCTTACAGGTTGTAGTCCAGTTAGTCCATTAATGACTTACTACCAATAGATAGTCCAAGAATCCAGTAGTTGTTCAGTCCACAAGGCTGAATCTTCAGCTGGTCTTCAGTGTACATTGGAATCTTGAAGGAGGTTCTAATATCAGTGAAGGAATGAACTTGCCAGCAATAGTGAGGGTAAGCAGGCAAAGAAAGAGTAAGCTTTCTTCTTCCATGTACTTTATATAGGCTGACACCACAAGTGTGGCCCATATCTTAATCTTTATTCTTAAATAAAATTAAAGTTATCAATTTGTAATTTTAACTAGCTGGGTATTCCCACTTCAAAAGATCCAGATTAAAGGTGGGTCTTCCCACCTCCTATGATTCAATTAAGAAAAATCCTTCACAGCTGTACCCATCTGCTTGGGTTCTAGTTAGTTCCAGATGTAGTCAAGTTGACAACCAAGAATAGCCATCACACATGGAGATATCCAGGGACTTTCTTACTTGCCTTAGGTGGCTTCCAAGCTTGTACTTCACTTAGAGCTGGATTAATCTCTTCCTCACTGACCTGTAAAGGAACCATGGTAGTTCAGTGTTTAGAATCAGGTACTCATGATCACCCTCACATGTGTAATATCCTGTTAATTATGGTATATATTTGAACACAGGTCAACCTTTGTGTTCTCAAATGGTTCTACAAAAAGAGAATAATGATAGCCTTTCCATCAGTTACTTTAAGAATATAATGAATAAATATAACTAAATTATCAACTCATTCTCCTGTCTAGCATGTAAAGCAGAGTAAGCATTAGCTTTTATTGCTTGCAAAAATTAGAACTTTTACTTTATTTTTTTCATAATGTCAGCAATCCATCATTCTGGAGTTTAGGTTGAACCCTGGATTTTTTTTTTTCTTGTTGAGGGAGTTGTGTAATTTCACTTTAATTTTTCTGAAATTGTCATCATAGTACAGAAATAATAAATGAACTTAACAGTCATTAAATAAATGCAAGCTGTCTTTACTTCTTCAGGGTTATTTTCGCTTTTGTTTTATTTAACACCTGCAGATAAAATAGACACATTTCTCCTTTTCCCTTGTATTATTAGCCATGGGGAGATAAAGCTGTGTTACTCTTGTGTTTTGATGGGAGGGAAAATGTCCATAGAAAATGGTACAGGGCATGTGAACCCTCTCATTGCAATAGGGAAATCTGAAAAGCTATTTCCTTTCAGCATCTGTGTGTGGAGACACTGCCACATTGGTGCTGGCTGTCAATGTAATGTACTTATAGCTCTAACAAGTGTGTGTATGTGTGCGTGCGTGTGTGTGTGTGTGTGTGTGTGTGTGTGTGTGTCACAAAAGTAGCAAGCTTTCTTTAATACCTATAGTTGGACATAACTATTTTAAAATGAGAATAATTTTCAAAAGCTGATAGCATTGTCATGTGCAATTTTAAGTACATTATATAATTTTTGTTTAGAGGTTTTGGAGCTTAGTCTCTGTTCAAAGAGAAATATATGAATAACAAGCTAAGAGCAAATTATAAAACTAGCCCACATATGTGAATTTATCAAATGGAGCAATATGAAATCTATCTACTTAATAAATGTTTCTCAAGAACATTCAGTATTTTAGGCATTGGACTAAATTCAGGCCATGTCTAAAGAAATGAATTGAATATAGAACTTTACCAGAGCATCATCTGTTTCAGAGAAGTACAAGCCCTAAATTCTTTCCTATTTTCAGAGTGCCATTATGTCTACTCAATGTTCTATTAACCTACCACGCAAGCTGTGTTCCCAAAACACACACACACACACACACACACACACACACACACACACACACACACACATACCATATATATATATTTATATAATGTTCAGACACATATGTATTAAAATAAGTTTTACTGAGTTATATGAAAATTTACATATAATTCTTGGTTCTGTACTGATAATTTGACTAGTCAGTTATTTTATGTTGCCTTTCTTTTATGTTCATAGTAATGAGCACATATTATAACTTCATTTTATTAAGACTAATGATGGTGAGTACTTTTCTATTCTGTGTGAGTATCAACTTTGTGAAAATATGATGAAGTGTTTTATCCCTTTAAACATATCTTATTTTTGTATGATATATATACCTACATATAGTTCAGGTACAAGTTCATAGCCAGGAACCTTTTTCCAGATGTTTTCTGCATGTATTTATTTCCTTTGTCTTAAATATGTGTGGTGGGTATTGTGTTCCCTGAAATATTGTGTGTTCCCCGAAATAAACATATCTGGGGTCAGAGAACAGACAGTCACTAGAACAAAGCCAAAAATGGTGGCTAGAAAATGGGAAGAGTAAGCCATAACAGAAGTTGGGCGGTGGTGGTGCACACCTTTAATCCCAGCAGTTGGGAGGCAGACCTAGCTGGATCTCTGAGTTCAAGACCACTTTAGAAACAGGTGACCCACGCCTTTAATCCCAGAAACCCAACCTTTAATCCCAGGGAGTGGGGGCAAAAAGAGAAAGGTGTATAAGGTGTGAGGACCAGGAATTAGTAAAGTAAAGCATGTAGTTAGTTAAGCATCTGGTTGGTTAAGCGTTCAGGCTTTGGAGCAACACAGTTCAGCTGAGATTCATGTGGAGGAGGACTCAGAAGCTTCCAGCCTGAGGAAACAGGATCACCTGAGGAACTGGCAAGGTGAGATAGCTGTGGCTTGTTCTGCTTCTCTGATCTTCCAGCAATCACCCCAATAACTGGCCTCGGGTTTGAGTTTTATTAATAAGACTCTTTAAGATTCATACTACAAATATGATTTTCAAAGTTAAAAATGTTTTATTTTTTGTGAAGTCAAGTTTTTAATGTTTCTTAATGTTATTGCTCCTTCTGTTACTGAGAAAGCCTTTGTTTAGGCATGCTCACAGGGGCTTACCCCTATGTCTTCTTAGAGATGTTTAAGAGGTTTAGAAAAGGAATTGGCAGAGATTTAAACATCGTATCAAGTGTGAGTGAATCGCTCAGATTAATTTTCTCTATTAGTATCTAGTTGTTTCAGAGTAAAATGAGAGCTGAAGGAGAAGAGGACAGCAGACACATGCTGACTAGTCCTCACCTCTCATGCCATATAACTCCTGGGTCACCAAATTAGATCCGTGTCACTCTGAGTAGAGTTTGGTGGTGAGGCTTTGTCTCTGAAGCTATGCACAATATATAAGTACTTCAAATATGAAATATAAAAAGAGAATTCAGAAATCTGATTTTGATTCAGATTTATGATTTTCAAAATTTCTGATTTTACCCCTGATTGAGCAATTCGATCAAAGTATATACATTCTTAGTTTTAACTTCAAAATTAGAGAGGTTTACACTCCTGTTTGCACTTCTGGATACCCAGAAAAAAACTCAAATGCATAATAACAAGACACTGCTTTTCTTGTTTGTCTGTCTGTTATATCCCAGGCTTCATCTTTTCTGACTGTGCCTGTTCTCCTGGAGGAAAACATGTTACATACTGTATGCCTCTGTCCTCCCAGCTCAGTGTCTCTGTATTCCACCATGGCCGTGTGAAAGCCAGTTCCTTCTCTCTGTTGGATTATTTAATGAAGTCAAGCTAATACTCATCTATTCCAGTTTACTTAGCCACAGCAGTATGGGATGATACAGAGTTCAGAGTAGAACAGGTGGAAAAGCTGCTATTGCTCTGAGGATGTCAGGGTGCTGGTGGTATGACTGGAACCTTTCCATAATATTATTTAGAAAAACAAGTTTGCATTTCACTTAGAGTAAGAAGTCATTATCTGGATAAAAGAATTGGGGAAGGTGCTTTTGGAGTAGATGGAGTAGCATGGTCTGTGGTCCTAGGGCATCAGAGGACATCAGGAGTGTCCACTTTGCAAAAAAACGTATAGGTTTGAGTGACATGTGACAAAGGTGGGACTTGGAACTGAAACTGAAAGCTTGTGTTGGCCAGGTATTGTGTATTGTTTGGTTTCTTGCTGCTGTTGTTTATTTTGGTTTGGTTTGGAGGAGGCTGTTTCTTTGTTTGTTGTTTGGTTTGGTTTTTGACTCAGGGTTGCAGCTTTAACTTTACTACTTACTAAATTTATCCTGAACTTGTGTGAAGGTTAATATGGATAGAATTAGCTTTCGTGCACATTATTTCTAACTGCCTTTATACAAAGTTGATTTCAGTACGGCATAGTAGAAAACTGTGAGAAGCGCCAATTCTCTTTAAATCTGTGCAGAGAAATCCTCAGTTCTTTGCAAGCTGGAAGCCACATTTCAGCATTAATTGCCAGATGCCACTGGCAAGAGCAACATATTCCTGAATAGGTTCCTATTTGCCAGCTCTAGAGATTAGAAGTACAATTGGCTGTCAAAATGCATCTCTCCTCACTCCTCCCCACTGTTTCCATAATAGGGAAGCTGGAAGGAATGAAGCAGATGAGCATACTTATTGTGGAATTCACAAGCCTACAGTAAGATCTGAAAGATGCTGCCACTGCAGTGCACATTCGTTTAGAAATGCAGAAAAATTAGAACCTTTCCTTAGAATGCTTTTCTACATGCTCCTCTTGGGTTATCTCAGACCCACTCCAATCTCTGCAAGCACTTACAGGGATCCCAAGTGTCTGCCACACTGTGAATGGAACAACCTTTTGTTTACATTTCAAATCAGACCAATTTGTACTGGTTGTTTTTCCATTGCCCGGGCAGGTCTTACACAAATGCTGCCAGGCTCCATGCAGCTTCAAAGGCTGTCCGGGAGCTACCTTCAAACTCCTTTTTCTTATAACATCAGACATTGGAAACGAGGTCTCACTTTCTTGTAGCTTCTGTTCCCCATCTTAGCTCTCCCCAAGGTTTGTTTCATTGCCATGAAATGTCTTAATGGGCATTCTTCACGTGACTAATTAGTATAAACTTTTGAAATTGATTTTTGTAGAAATAGATTTTTGTTGTTGTTTTTAAAAGAGGGTCTCATATTGCCAGGTCACTATCCCAAACTTCCAATTTTCCTCCCAAGAACTGGGATTATAGTAGCATTTCTACTATGTCCAACTTGAGATAGCTTTAATAATGTAAAATCTGTCTACTTAATGTGCAATGCAATGTTTTCACTACCTTCATTGGTACCAGCAGCCAAGGATCAATTAAGAGTCCCCTAACTGGATATATATGAGGGCAGGTAAGAAAATGTGGGATGATAAGGTAGATGGTTTATGAGTATAAAGAATCATGATGAGTGTACTAACTAGCAGCTGAATTGATCAATAGATGAATGGAGAAATAAAAGACATTAAAGGCATTCATTACAAAGCATTCCCCCATACTCAGAAATAAAGCACCACTTAAAAGAGATGCAGTATTAATGAATTAATTGTCAGTTTCTTGAATTAGACTAAGATCACCACATACTAAGCCTGATCAACTAGATTAAAGGGGTGCCAGCTGTAGCAGAGCAAAGTAAGCTCATGGCCCATCCTGGGCACAGCCTGAGGCCTGCAACCTCCCTGACAGGGAACTGGTGCCATATGAGACAAACTAATAGAAATTCAGTTCTTTTTGCCTTTGCAGAAGCAATCAAGATAACAAATTGTGTTACAAAAAGCCAATTTTGCTAAAACCAAAACAAAATTACAGTGGTAATTTCCAAATAATTATCTCAAAGGCAAAAATGAATGATTTTTTAAAGTTATTTAGAGCATAAACAGTGTATATCAGAATTTTTCTTTCCTTTTTTCTTTCAGAATTTTTTTTTTGTTATCACATTTAAACCCAAGGACAAATCTTTCTTGCAGCTAAATATTTAATACTATTTTATTACGAATGAAATTTCATGAAGGATTAAGTTAATTATCTTCCTAAGTTCCTACAGCTGTGAAAAAAAATTAATGAAGACTTCAACAAGAATCTTTCTGAGGGACTGTGAACCTAGCTCGGTGGACTTACCTAGCATGCTAGAGGTCCTAGGATTGATACCAAGTTTGGGGAAAGAAAATTTCTTTTCCTTGTTTTCCATGGCAATTTCACAAACCACCTCAAGTGAACTCTGACTTGTATCCAAGTATCTTTTGTTGGTCCAGGAGGGACAGAATGGAGTTCATGTCCCCTGGCACTAACGGATTTGGATCACAGTGTAACAGCATCAGCATCATACTGGCATAAAACCAATAAAATGCTCACTAGTTTACTGCCTTTGCACAGGTGTGTCTTAATTAGGGAAAAGCTTCCAGATGAGGTGCATGGGCACCATGTGCCACACACTGGTGAGATCCTGCGTCTGTGAGCTATAAAGACTTAGCGAGGTTGTCTTTCTTCCTTTCCTAAGTGATAACAGCATGTGTCACATTTTGGAATGATTGTAGAGGTCAGTTCCTCCATGCAGCCCACATTTTGGCACATATGCAGTATTCTGCAAATTCCTTTGATGAGATTATTCCATGTTGGAGAAGAAAAGCCAAAGCCTTGGAAAATAAGGACCCTTCCTTTCTTATTGAGTCAAGTAAATGGGGAAGGGGTAGGGATATGCCAAGACTTTTATACTATGTTTTTTTTGTTCTTTCTGATAGCTCTAATAATGAGCATTTAATTACGTCTAAGCCATTAAGATTGGGTAAATGTCTCAATGAAGTTTGTGATTGTTCTTTGTAGAGTTCTGCCTAGGCTCCAATTATATTTTATCTTTTCTTGTAGCTTTAGTCATTAACCCAATTAGCTCAACTAAAACACACTTAAACTATAAAAATAAAATTCCTATTACTAGACCTCAGAAATTATTCAATCAGCCTTTTCAATCCAGTACTACAATTTGGGAGTTACTTTTTATAAGGGTAGAAAGAGACTCTTCATCTTTTTGTGCCAAAGTAAATGTAATAAGATCCCAATCAGAACTTGACAGAAGACTTTTTCATAGCAGCTGCCACACCCACCCAGGAACCACCTTCCCACAAAGCACAGAAGCTTAGCAGACTGGATCTGCTTGTTTGGAATATGTTTAACACTCACAATTTGCATATTCATTGGCCTATAAGAAATAATTGGTTCATATATTTAGAATCAACCTGGAGTGGTTTGAATGATGCTTCCCACATTCTCAGTGGGTTTTCCGATTTCTGCGAAATTCTATAAACACCACCACAACCAAGGCAAGTGTGACCTAACATGCATAATTGGCTATATTCGCACCATTTTGTTTTGTTTTGTTTTCACATATAGCCATGAAGGGAAAAAAAATCTGTAGCTGACCTCCAAGCCTCTAGATGCCCGTATATTTGACTGCTATATATTTGGTAATTTCTTACAATTTAAATTACACTCACCAGCTAGTATTTAGTGTTTATAAAAATTAGAAGTTCTGCCTCAACTGAGTGTATCAGGCTTTGCTGACTGCCCACGAGAGGCCTTGCCTTGGAGAAGGTGGGAATGGAGGTTGGGATGGGGAGAGGAAGTGTGGGGAGGTAGGAGGGGGAGGAGAGGGGTTCTGTGGTTGGTATGTAAAATGAACAGAAAATTTCTTACTGAAAAGAAAAAATAAAATTATGTTATATACAACTATATAGAAGGTGGTGTTGTCATAACAGGAAAACCTCCATTACCCACCCTCTCCATCCTCAGAGTCTAGGGCCTCCCTCCCCTTGGCTGGCCTAGCTCCTGTAAGAAGTTCAACCACATTTTGCTTCTATTGGTCTCACTTTGAGATAGTCATGAAAGAATCCAAACCAAAGTTTTTATCTCTACTAACAACCACAAAAATGAATTTTGAAGAAAAATGCATATTGAGAAGAGTAAGAACTTGATCCCCTGGTGTGTGGACAGTGTATGGGGCTTTTTAGTATGTGTTGCTTTCAGAAAATGAAATCGTTAAATAGAAATGTTGAAAGAGTGGCTAGGAAAAGCATCCAGTTTAACTGCTGCTCTGTGCAGGACAGAAACAATTTGCTAAATCCATTCTCCTGATGGCAAAAAGATTTGCAAATTATAGATGATCTTGACATTCAGCAAGTTATTATCATATAAGAAATAAAGTACCTTTTAGAAATAACCCAACTGTCTTAGTCCTGAAATTTATAAAACATTGTGGGTTGTGTCTGTTATGATAATATGCTAGTCATTAATGTAAACAAGACATCAATCCTTGTAACCATTACCCTGGACACAGCTATTGTCTAACTGTCAGAGAAAGGAGGGGTCTACTTCTTCAGGATGTTTATGTACAAGTACATATTGAGTGCTCATCAGTCTTGTCATTCAGTAGCAAAGAAGGTTTAACTTAGTTGTCAGAAAGTGAGAGACATGTTCCTAGTTCAGCATTTTGGCTCACATCATGTTTACTTGCCTGCTCTCCCATTGATGGAATGTTTACTAAATAGCACTATTTGGAAAATTATTGATTCAATGATCAACAAAACAAACACAAGTCTCAGTTGTCAATAATACCCCTTTAGTGATGGACTGAGGCAAAAAGCTATCAAATATATAAACAGATGATGATAATTACAGCAAGTGGGATAGAATTAAACCAGTCTATATTAAGATAGCCATGGAAATTGTTCAAATATTGGGACATTTTCATATTTGTTGGTGAATAGTCAACTTATTTATTTCCATCCACACACTGGAATGCTGTACATCTTCTTGCCAATTAGTTGTCACTTGCCAATAAATGGCAATCACCTTTATCCCATTGGTTTGGTTGTGTTGTCCTGCTAACTTGGAAATACCAATGTGGATCAGTTTGGTGATGTTCACCTGTTCCTTATCTCAAGCCTGGATGGAGTGTTGCTTTCTCTTCCATAAAATTTATAAGGTTAGGTAGTATGATTAGAAGTTGTCCATAAAAACATTTCTTGTATATTATATTAAAGTAATGAACCTTTCCCATTCTACTTCCCCACTGCTTGTGCTGTCTGTCATGTGGCACCCTTGATCCAATGCCATGAGAGATTGCAAATGTGAGTTGCCAACATCATGCTAATCTTCCTCAGGCTCAAAAATGTGAGCTCTAAACTGTCCAAATTGAATTGGGCTCATTGTCTTTCTCCTGGCTGAATCTATGGGAGTGTGGCAAGCCAGCTTCAAAGTGAGCATTCACCAGGTTGCTAATTAGAAACTGTTTAACTGTTAAAAATCCTGTATATTAGGAAACCCTTAGAACTTTCTTGCACCCAGGACAAAGTTATATATTTTTTTAATCATGTCTATTCTTTAGAAAATCATTTTATATTTGGAACAGGAAGAAAAATATATAATAGTCTCTTGAAGGATAATATAAAAATGCTAAGAATATATTTGTAGTCCAGTAAAGGATATCTATAATATTTACTTTGAAAAAATATTTTTTAAGTTTTAAGTGTGTGTGTGTGTGTGTGTGTGTGTGTGTGTGTGTAGGTGTGTAGGTCTCAGCACATGAAAAAGCAGGGACCCCCAGAGTCCAGAAGATGCTGTTAGATCTCCTGTTGGTGGAGTTTTAGTTGGTTGCATATCATTTAATGTGAGTGCTGAGAACCAAACTTAGGATCTCTGCAAGATTAATGCAAGCTCTTAACTCCATCTCTCTAGCCCTCAAGCTAGCATGAAACTAGCTTTTCGTCTATGAATGAAGGATATTTAGGAACTAAACAGTCAAGGAGGAATGCAAGAAGTTTCCCATGATTTGACACAGAAAGACAGATTCACATGAAAACCCTCAGGTACATAAAAGATTGCCTCATTCAATGAACTACAAGATAGACTAAAAGATCAAGAATTCATCTAAGCCCAAATATTCTTTTTCTTATAGCATAGCAAACTGCTGCAAATTATACCAGCAAAGACTGAGTTATGATGCTCAAATAAATCACCAGTCTAATTATATTGTCTCACTATATAAACAACAAATTTATAATTCCAGTGATAAACATAGAACCATTGAGGACATGTTTTAACATTGTTACATAAATATGAGCCCTTTGGGTCTCAGCTCTTGAGACTCTGGTCAGGAAATGGTCCCCAGTCAGAAGACAGATACACTTAGAGGACATTTCATGTTTCTAGGACCAATATCCAGCCAGGCACTGCTGACTCATTGCTGTTTGTGGGAGGAAGACTATTATAGTACTGCTTACTCTGCCGTGTCTAGAAGAATATTATTTGAACATTTTTTCAGCAACATAAATGAACAACATATACTTTGAATATAAGGTTTTTTTAATTTAAGAAAATTGCTTTATTCTTGCTAACTTAAAATGTAAGAGTTGATTAAAGGATTCGTTTGAATACAAAAATTCCAAAGTCTCTAGTGAACTTACGCTAAATTAGGTAGTAGTTTTTGTTTTGCTTTCTTCCATGAGAGTAATCATTTCATGATGTTACCTTTTGTTCAAGAAACAATGAATATTGGATCAGGCCCTCTGGATAAGTGAGACAGTTGATTAGCTTGAACTGTTTGGGAAGCACCCAGGCAGTGGGACCCAGACCTGTCCTTAGTGCATGAGCTGGCTGTTTGGAACCTGGGACTTATGTGGGGACACTTTGCTCAGCCTGGGAGGAGGGGACTGGACCTGCCTGGACTGAATCTACCAGGTTGAGCTGAATCCCCAGGAGAGTCTTTGCCCTGGAGGAGATGGGGATAGGGGGTAGACTGGGGGGAAGGTGGGGGTGTGGCAGGGGGAGGACATGGGAACCCATGGCTGATGTGTAAAATTAAATTAAATTATAAAATAAAAGAAAAAGAAAAAAGAAAAAAATTTAAAAAGAAACAGTGAATATTTAAGTTTTTAAAATTAGACATAAACATTCATACTTCACTACAGAGAAGAAAAGATACACTTTATCTTCATTTAATTGAGAGAGAGTGTAAGAGACAGGAGAGAGAGAGAGAGAGAGACAGAGAGAGACAGAGAGAGAGACAGAGAGAGAGAGACAGAGAGAGAGACAGAGAGAGATTCTTAATTGTAGTACTGGTCAGCACCTATATATGACTATTTATCTACCAACAGCTCTTTAGTGGTACCTATCCACCAGCCCCTGCCCATCAACACCTGTTCACAGAAATCTATCTACAAATACTTATCCACCCTTAGCTTTCTACCAGCATCTATTCATCAGTATGTAACTGCCTCTGACAATTCATCTGTAACTGTCTACTATTATTTATGCACCAGCACCTATCTGCCAACACCTATCCACCAACACCTATCTATCCATACCTGCCTAACTGGAACTATGTATAAGTATTTATCTACAATTATCTGTTCACCCATTAGTACCCACCCATTACTACCTATCCATCAGCACCTGTTTGCAATGATGTATTATGTACCCTAATAAACTTGCCTGAGGACCAGAGGACAGAGCCAGCCACTAGATTAGACATAGAGGTCAGGCAGTGGTGGCACAGACCTTTAATCCTATCACTCTGGAGGCAGAGACCCATCTGGATCTCTGTGAGTTCAAGGCCACACTGGAAACAGAGCCAGGCAGTGGTGGCACACACTTTTAATCCCATTATTGGGAAGCACATAGGCCTTTAATCCCAGGAAGTGAGGTTTGGGCAGAGAAAGGTACATAAGGTGTAAGGAAACAGGAACTCACTCTCTTTAGGCTGAGTACTTCATAGAGGTAAAAAGTAGTGGCTAGGTATTCTGCTTCTCTGATCTTTCAGCTTCTACCTGGATATCTGGCTCTGGGTTTTATTACTAAAAGACCATCTAAAATTCAAACAACACCTGTTAATCATTATCTGTTCACTGGTTATCCTTCAACATCTACTTGTCCACCATTACCTACTCACCACTCTCTATCCAACTCTTATACACATGTTTACCCAACACCTTCTATTGACTACTGCTTACCCATCAGGACATATCCTACCTCTTAATTAAATGTTTTAACATAATCACAACAGTTGATCAGAGAGCTGGGGTTGAGTGATTCCTTTAAGAAATTATATCCCACGGACTACAATCTTATGGCAACTGAAAAATGCTGAACTGACTCACCAATAGGTCTAGGAAGAAATAAAGAAAGAAATTAAAGACTTCCTAAAATTCAATGAAAATGAATACACAACATACCCAAACTTGTGGGACACCATGAAAGCAGTGCTAAGCAGAAAATTCATAGAACTAAATGTCCACATAAAGAGGTTGGAGAAATCTCACACTAGTGACTTAAGAGCACACCTAAATCTCTAGAATAAAAAGAAGCAAACTCATCCAGGAGGAATAAATGCCAGGAAATAATCAAATTGAGGGCTGAAATCAATAAAATAGAAATGAAGAGAACAATACAAAGAATCAATGAAACAAAGAGTTGATTCTTTCAGAAAATAAACAAGATAGACAAGCCCATATTCAAACTAACCAAAAGGCAGAGAGAGAACATTCAAATTAACAAAATCAGAAATGAAAAGGGAGATATAACAAGACAACAAGGAAATCCAGAGAATCATCAGGTCATACTTCAAGAAACTATACTCCACAACATTGGACAATTTTCTGTATAGGAGCCACATCTGGATAGGTACCACTTACCAAAATTAAATCAAAACCAGATAAACAATTTAAATAGGCCATAACCCCTAAGGAAATAGAAACAGTCATTACAAGTCTCCAAACTAAAAAAAAAAAAAAAAAAAAAAAAAACCAGGACCAGATAGCTTCAGTTCAGAATTGTACCAGAATCACAAAGAAAAACTCATACCAATACTCTTCAAATTTTTCCACACAATAAAAAAACAAAGAACAATACTTTTTTATAAGGTACAGAAGGAACCAAACTCTCCTTATGAGACTAGTTACCCTGATATCCAAACCACACAAAGAGGCAACAAAGAAAGAGAATTACAGAGCAATCTCTATTATGAATATAGGTGCAAAAAATACTCAATAAAATATTGGCAAACAGACTCCAAGAACACATCAAAAAATTATCTACCATGGTCAAGCAGGCTTCATCTCAGAGATGCAAGGTTGGTTCAACATAGGAAAGTCTGTCAATGTAATACACCATATAAACAAACTGAAAGAAAAAAAACACATGATCATTTCATTAGATACAGAAAAGGCCTTTGACAAAATCCAACACCCCTTCATCATAAAGGTCTTGAAGAAATCAGAAATACAGGGAACATTCCTAAACATAATAAAGGCAATTTATAGCAAGCCAACAGCCAACATCAAATTAAATGGAGAGAAACTCAATGTGAATCCACTAAAATCAGGAACCAGACAAGGCTCTCCCCTATCCCCACAACTATTCAATATAGTTCTCAAAGTCCTAGCTACAGCAATAAGACAACAGAATCAAGAGGATACAATTTGGAAAGGAAGAAGTCAAAGTTTTTACTATTTTCAGATGATATGATAGTATAAATAAGTGACCATGAAAATTCTATCAGGGAATGCCTACAGCTGATAAACACCTTCAGTGATGTGGAAGGATACAATATTAACTCAAAAAAATTAGTAGCTCTCCTGTATATAAATAATAAACAGACTGAAAAAGAAATCAGAGAAAAATCACCCTTTTCAATAGCCACAAATGATATAAAATACCTTGAAGTAACTCTAACTAAGCAAATGAAAGTCCTGTATGACAAGAACTTTAAGTCTCTGAAGAAATAAATTGAAGAAGATATCAAAAAATGGAAAGATCTCCCATGCTCATGCATAGGTAGGATTAACATAGTAAAAATGGCTATCTTACCAAAAGCAATCTACAGATTCAATGCAATCCCCATCAACATTCCAACACAATTCTTTACAGACCTGGAAAGAACAATATTCACCTTCATACAGAAAAAAACAAAAAAAAAAAAACAGGATAACTAAAACAATCCTGTACAATAGAGCAACCTCTGAAGGTATCATCATCTCTGACCTCAAGCTCTACTATAGAACTATAGTGATAAATATAGCTTGGTATTGGCATAAAAATCAACATGTGGAACAATGGAATCGAATTGAAGACCTTGACATTAACCCACACACCTATGAACACCTGCTTTTTGATAAAGAAGCCAAGACTGTACAATGGAAAAAAGAAAGCATCTTCAACAAATGGTGCTGGCATAACTGGATATCAACATGTACTAGATTGCAAATATATCCATATCTATTGCACTGCACAAAACTCTTTGATCAAGTGGATCAAAGACCTTAATGTAAATCAAGTTACACTGAAGCTGATAGAAGAGAAAGTAGGAAATAGTCTTGAATGCATTGGCACCGGAGATCACTTCCTAAATATAACACCAGTAGCACAGACACTGAGAACAACAATTAATACATGGGACATCCTGAAACTGAGAAGCTTCTGTGAGGCAAATGGGTTGATAAATAAAACAAAATGACAGCGTACAGAAAAGATCTTCACCAACCCTACATCTAACAGAGGGCTAATCTCCAATATATACAAAGAGTTCAAGAAACTAGACATCAAAATACCAAACAACCCAATTTAAAAAATGGGCTACAGAGCTACACAGAGAATTCTCAAAGGAAGAATCTCAAATGGCTAAAAGACATTAAGAAATTGCTCAACATCCTTAGTCATCAGGGAAATGCAAATCAAAATGATTCTGAGATATAATCTTACACCTGTCAGAATGGCCAAGATCAAAAATACTGATGACAGCTTATGTTGTAGAGGATGCCTAGCAAGGGGAACACTCCTCCACTGTTGATGGGAGTGCAAACTTGTAAACCCACTTTGAAAAACAGTATGGTGGTTTCTCAGAAAAGTGGGAATCAATCTACCAGCTATACCACTCTTGGGCATATACCCAAGGAATGGTCAATCATACCACAAGGACATATGCTCAACTATGTTCATAGCAGCATAATAACAATAACCAGAACCTGAAAACAACCTAGATGCCCCTCAACTGAAGAATGGATAAAGAAAATGTGGTACATACACATAATGGAGTACTACTTGGAAGTTTAAAAAATGACATCATGAGGTGTACAAGCAAATGGATGGAACTAAAAAATACCATCCTGAGTGAGGTAACCCAGACTCAGAAGGACACAATGGTATGTACTCACTCATAAGTGGATAATAGATGTAAAGCAAAGGATAACCAGATCACAACCCACAGCTCCAGAGAAGCTAGCTAACAAGGAGGACCCTAAGAGGGTCATATGGATCACTCTGGAAAGGGGAAATAGATGAGATATCCAAGAGTAAACCGTGGATGACAATGAGGGGGAGGGTAATGGGGGGTTGTGGATGAGAACATGAGAGAATGGGTTGGAGCAGGGATGGAGTGGTAGAGCAGTGAGGGAGATACCATGATGAAGGGAGATGTCATAGGGATGGGGAGAAGCTGGGTGCTGGAGAGCTTCCCAGGATTCCACATTGATGACCACAGCTTAGACTACTACCAATAGTAGAGAGGGTGTCTGAACTGGCTTACCCCAGTAATCAGATCGGTGAGTACCCTAAATAGAGCCTTCATCTAGTAACTGATGGAAGCAGATGCAGAGCTCCACAGCCAAACACCAGGCCAAGCTCCAGGGGTCCAGTTGAAGAGAGTGAAGAGGGATTCTATGATCAAGGGGCATCAAGACCATAATGGGGAAACATGCAGAGACAACCAAACCAAACTATTGGGAACTCATGAACTTTAGTCCAACAGCTGTGGAGTCTCCATGGGTCTAGACTAGGCCTTCTGTATATGGGACAGAGTTGTGTAGCTTGATCTGCTTAAGGGGGCCCCTGGCATTAGGAGCAGGATCCATCCCTGGTGCATAAGCTTGCTTTTTGGAGCCCACTACCTATGTTGAGACACCTTGTACAGTCTTGATGCAGGGGGAGGGGCTTAGACCTGCCTCTGCTGAATGTACTAGGCTCTGCAAACTCCCCATGGGAGTCCTTGACTTTTGGAGGAGGGGATGGGAGGTGGATTGGGGAGATGGTGGGAGGAGTGGGAGGAGGGAGAAGAGGGGGATCTGTGATTGGTATGTAAAATGAATAAAATATTCCTTAATAAAAAAAAAGAAAAGGAAAAATTGTAGCCCAAAGTAGTTGTGATAATTCATTACTATAATACCAACATTTGGGAATCTGAGATAAGAAAGTTGCCATGAATTTGAGGCTAGCCTGAACTACATTGTGAATTTTAGGGTAGCCTGAATATAGAATAAGACCCTCTCTAATAAAACAAAACAAAATAATTTATTATATCCTCATCTTTAGAATTGAGTTTTGAGATATCATATAAAATAAATAACTATAAAGCAGAGTTTCTTCCTAAGGCCTGGGAGTTAAGAGAAAAAGTTTCAGG
Source organism: Onychomys torridus (assembly GCF_903995425.1). Taxonomy (NCBI): domain Eukaryota; kingdom Metazoa; phylum Chordata; class Mammalia; order Rodentia; family Cricetidae; genus Onychomys; species Onychomys torridus. Next base: position 38,895,911 of record NC_050443.1, read on the forward strand.
GCCATAAAGATTTATTCAAGTATAGTTTCTTTAAGAGGTCATGCTGACCAGATGCTATTCACTTTTGCATGAGGAAAATAAATTCAATTTACAAAAAAACTGAAGTTGAAAATTGTATGTGTAAACATACTCCATGAAGGAAAGCCTTCTTGAATTTTATAAATTGGTCTGTTAAATTTACTTTAAAGGTTCTTAGCCGGGCGGTGGTGGCACACACCTTTAATCCCAGAACTCGGGAGGCAGAGGCAGGCAGATCTCTGTGAGTTCGAGACCAGCCTGGTCTACAAAGTGAGTTCTAGGAAAGGCGCAAAACTACACAAAGAAACCCTGTCTCGAAAAAATAATTTACTTTAGTGGTTTTTATACCCAGCTGTAATGCTAAGGTGCATCTGTGTGTGATTTGGGATCTCATTTTGGTTTCATTCATGTGTTGCCTAACTCTCTCAGACATGTTCCCAAGTTATCAATATTGAAAAGAGCAGACAATAATCAAACAACCTAATGGTGACAGTTATTTAATATTGACCATGAAATGCACTTCTGTTGGAGTAGGGTTAAACAGCAGAAAGACATTTGTGATTATGTCTGCTGTGTAACTATATGGTAAACGTGACTTAGAGATGAAGGAGATGAGGCGATGCAGTGTGGTGTGCTTGTGTCCGTAGAAGGATCAACAAATAGGAGTTTAAGACTAATGGACAAGGGATGTGTTTATGCCAATGGTGAAGATAATTTGCATAAAACACAATGGTATCCTTTAATCAATCTATCCAGCTTCTACTTGGTAATTAACAGTACCCCTTGGGGCTGGAGCAGTGGTTCAGCAGCTAAAAGCACTTACTTATTCCTCTTCCAGAATACACAGACTCAGTGTCTAAGTCCAGTTCAGTCTGGATTGGTTACCTCAAAGCTGACCATAGCTTCAGTTTCAGGGTGTCTAATACCCTCTTCTGGCTTCTTGAGACATTTACTCACTCATGTTGAACAAACCCGAGCTGGCACACACACATACACATAAATAAACAACCAATACTTTCTTTAAGAAATCTTAAAAACTGTATCTTTTATGGGCTCATCATTCTCCCTCTGAGAAAAGAAAGTGTAATCATATAACATTCCCCCGGTCATCAATTTTTCTTGAAACATTTTAAATTGTATAGCATATCAATAATTTTGAGCATGTGTCATTGAATATATGCACATAATTTATTATGGATTCTATACATGAACATCTTCAGTGATTATGAGTATAGCTATAAATCCAAGATGCACATATTCAATTTCAAAATCTGCTTGTATTCAAATTCTGTAGCTGTGTGATATTGAGCAGGATATTTCATTTATTTCTCCTCATTTTTAAAAGAGAAAACAAACATTATATTGTGTTCTTCCTTGAGTTAACTTATGTAGTACCACCAACTATGATGGTCCAAGGTTCAGAGCAAAATGGTATTAGTTTATGAGTCAGATTGCAAGTTTCATGCCATTAACTTATATTTTAGTTAATATTCTACAGAATGTGGTAGGTTAGTTGCTGTTGTTCATGCCCTAAGAGAAACTTCAGTCTTAGGATTTCTGCACTGTTTCAGTATGGTTGTGTAGGAAACCACACACAAAAAAACCCACAAACACGTACATACTACACAAATACACAAAATGCAATCACATACACACACTCATGATGTGAAAACTCACAATTTATTCTATATTTTATCTTTTGTTTAAGATTAAACACAGTCTTAGATCTCATTTTCTTGGCTCCAGAAAACAAACCAACTGTTGTTGACCGTTTTTACTTTTTTGCTCTTTGGGGACCCACCCCAAATAAATTTATTTATTTATCTGTGTATTCTGGAAGAGGAATAAGTAAGTGCTTTTAGCTGCTGAACCACTGCTCCAGCCCCAAGGGGTACTGTTAATTACCAATCACACACAGAGGCTTATTCTTTCTTATGAATGCCTCGCCTTAGCTTGGCTTATTTCTAGCCAACTTTTCTTAACTTATTCCATCTACCTTTGGGCTCTGGGTTTTTATCTTTATCCCATGTACCTTTCTTTACTTCTTACTCTGTAGCTTGTTGTGTAGCTGGATGGGTGGGCCCAGGAGTCCTCCTCCTCTCACTCCTAGATCCTGTCAGATTTCTCCTCTCATTTATTCTCTCTGCCTGCCAGCCCTGCCTATCCTTTACTGCCAAGCAATTGGCCCTTCAGTTCTTTATTAGACCAGTCAGGTGTTTTAGACAGGCACAGTAAGACAGCTTCACAGAGTTAAACAAATGCAACATAAAAGAATTCAACACATCTTTGAATCATTAAACAAATGTAACATATCTTAAAATAATATTCTACAATAATCAACAAAAAAGATTTCTTATGTAATATTGTAATATTTATTAAAAATTTACCATGGACACCTCTGAATGCTTTGTGTCTCTCTCACTTTCATTGATGAGGAACTTGGCACCAACAACTGGCTATCAGAATTGTTCAAACCAATTTTTCAGGTCAGACCAGACAAAAGGATGAAAGTTATGCCCCCTTTATCAGTACCTCTTTTTGATTTGCTCCCCAAATCTGACATTTACATAACACACACCCTACGTATCATTACACAGGTTATCCTAAATCTACATATTTAATTTGTGTTTAAGACTTTATGATCTTCAATGTTAAAATTGTTTTTCTTTCCAGAGGAAGTAAATCATAAACTATATAAATCATTTTACATTGTGTATACTTCAGAAAAGCCTTTTTTAGAAGACAGAGCCAAGATTACTCTTACCTGGAGGAAAGTTTAGAGAGTGAATAGAAATAATCTTATCAACAAGATTTTCAGAAACATATATTTATGTATTAATGTATGATGGATTAAACTCTCACAGATTTAGTCAGGTGCAAGTATTTTATAAAGTAGTTGCATGAAAGTTCAAATAAAATGTGTCCATTTGTGCACAACTGAACCTTTATGCTCTTAGAAGGAAAATCACAGTTTCTGCATTGAACATAAAACTGCTGTTATGCTTTATTGTGTAGCTGATGTGAAGGTGAATTCTTAAAACAAAAAATAAGTAAGAAAAAAGAAAAAGAAAAAGAAAAGAAAGAATAAAAGCAGCAATGGGGATTCTAGGAGAAAAGTCTTGTTCTCAGGCGTGTTAACAGCCAGAGTGTCAGAGTTCTAAGGGGATTTGAAGTTGTAGTTTTACAATGGTGAACTTAGAAATGATACTAACTTCAGCCCCCAAGCCATTGTTTCCTTTCTTTATTTGAGCATCTCATACATGAATACATCGTATTTGTATGATTTATAACCCTTTTCTGTCACTACTCCAACTCCTCCCAGGCCCATCCTATCTTCATGTCTACAGTTACTTTTGCTGCACACACACACACACACACACACACACACACACACACACACACACACAAGTCCAATTAGTTTTGCCCTTATTTGCAATTATTTAGAGCTGACCACATACAATTAGGGCCTCATCCAGTAAATAAGATGTTTCTCCCACCATCAGTTTTGCAGCTCCTAGTGAAGGGATCTGTGAGAAAATGGGTGGCTTGGTTACACTGCTGTCCAAGTGACTCCCAGGCACACTGAGATGTCCTCCCTCCACCAGCTGTCACTAACACTCAACTCTGGTTTAGCTATTTAAGCTTCATAAGGCAACTTGAATTGTGCATGGCTCTTTCTTTTTTATACTCTTATTTGTTTCAGACTTGGAAAATAAATAATTGTGTCACAAGTATTAGCTAATGATTAAATGAGAATGAAAGCTCTTCTGGAATCAATACTGGGCTTTCTGAGGAGGCATCATATTTTAATTCAGAATGCATTGTGTTTTCTCAAGTAAACTTTATAAAGTTAGCTTTATTGACCAGTTTACTCTCTGGCTAAGTGCCCTGACTATCATAAGTCTTCTGGTGTTGTATCTATTACAGGTACTTTCTTGTGTATATATAGACACAGTGTGTGAATTGGTATAGCAGCTGCTCCTTTAAAAACCAGGACAACCTATCAGTACTCTCTTTGTAACCTTCTCACATATGAACTTGCTCACTCTCAGAAAGATCTCAGGAATGGTAAAAAACTGAAATCCTTGGGGGTGGCTCGTAATCATTGTTTCAGACCCAAATGTTGTGTTTTATTGGAATTCATTTTTCTTGTCCTGAAATGAACATACTAGATTGCTACATTGGCTCCTGTTCAGGATGTATAAGTGGAGGTCAACAAAGTGCCTTCTTTATTAAGTGTTGGTGTGTTACTTTGGGCTGATATCTTTAATTATTTTACAGAAGTTTTTTATTGTTTATAGAAAAAGAAACTTGGGCTTGTAGGGATTAAATACTTTGCCAATGTTCTAAAACTGATTACCAACCCCGCTTTTCCATGTCCACTGATCAGGAACTTGTCTCCCTCCATCTCGCATCTGTTGTCCCTGTGGAGTAAGGATGACAAGGCTGGACAATGATCCCACAAATGCCGAAGCTGACATTTTCTCTCAGATGGATAAAAAGAGAGGTCTGCCTAGAGCTAAGCCATGCATTGAACACAATAGCACCTATTCAGATGACTAGATGGTGTTACATTCAAATGCAGTCTTGCAAGCCTTGATGCATCCATATTTCTTAATGTTCTAAAAGTGTATAATTGCATGACAGATAAAGTACTGCCATATCTGTCCCCCCCACCCTCTTCTTTTATTTCTTGTCTCTTGATTGATGTGTGTTTTATGTAAACAAATTTAGTTTTCAAGAGCACAATGCTTATTTGCTCTGGAAGTCTTAAGTACCCAGTTCATGATTTGCTTCTTCCACAGTTTAGATGTGTGCTCATCAGGTCTTGATGCTTCTCATTTATAACAATGGGCTGTACTGTGACACCACCTACACTCAAAGGTAGAAAGCACCAGCCAGTGGTGGAAATATTACAAGCACATGAGGGTTGGAAGGGAGCCAGTGATGTAGGCTGGGAACATGCATGGCTCTGTATTTCCACTGGCCTATTTTTGCTCAGCTTTAATCTCAGTTTGGGTTCTCCATGGGGGATTTAATGAGAGCCACTCCACTCCAACAGATAGTTTGCCATGTCCGTCTCATGTCGTTTCTCAAATACGTTCCTGTATCCAATGACCAAGGAAGGAATTGGAACCCACAAGAGCTCATTCAGAATCAAGAATGTAAACACCCTCTTCATAGAAGAACTACAAGACATAGGGCCAAAAGCCTGAATGACTTTTTTCTCAATTTTATTTTTTAAAGCTTTTAATTTTTTAATTATATGTATGTATACATATCTGTACACAAGTATGTGCAAGTATATGTGTGTGCCCATGGAGGCCAGAAGCAGGTATTAGGTCCCCTGGAGTTAGACGTATGGGATGTTATGAACAAACATACCTGGGCAAAGGGAACTGAACTTCGGCCCTCTAAGAGTCTTCACCACCAAGCCATTCTCCAGCCCAGGAACAGGAGCCTCAAGAAGGAGTAATCAATGTACATTCCTATGATCCCCATTTCCTCGTTTAACCTCATTTTCTTAGTAACAGCTGTCACTAACTCCCATTATACGAATACGGATAGGTAAACATTTGTCTTTGACTTTTTTTTCTTCATTATATAATCAGTGCACACAACCCATGTTTCCTATGTGTTACAAAGTCACTATTGTTTATATTAGGAAATAGTTGAATTAATCCTGATAGGGAATAAGAGTGCAGCATTACTAACACAACATGAAATAAATGTATTTAATTTTTCTTGCTCTTAATATAAATTAAAATAAACTGAAAGGAATACACTCAGAGAGTTATAAACTCAACTGGTGCAAATACTATGTGTTTGTTGATAATGAACTTCTCCAAGCTTCATGTTCTTCATTCAGTGATGGTTATGACCGAAAACTGTTGACCAACATCACAGAGCTAAGGCAGGATTAGAATATACATCTTTCTTTTTTTAATTGAAAATAGATTTTTCTCTCATACATTACATCCTGGACACTGTTTCCCCTCCCTCCACTCTTCCCAGTTCCCCACCAGCACCTCCTCTCTCTCTCCCAGATCCACTCCCCTCTCCTCCTTTTCCCTTCAGAAAAAAGCAGGCTTCCAACAGACAACAACCAAACATGACAAAACAAGATACAAAACAAAAAGGCAAAAGCCCTGGTATCAAGACTGGACAAGACAATCCAAAAACAGTCCAAGAGCAGGCAAAAGAGTCAGAGACCCACAAGCTCCCACTCACCAGTCCTCTGCATACATGTCATGGCTGTTAGGTTGGTGTTTTTGTGGAATATACATCTTTCAAATATCAAGTCACCGTTACTTTCACTCAGGAGCCCTGGTTTGACATTTGAAGAAATGAATAGACATGCTAGTATACAGAGACATGGAGTAAAACCTTAAAAAGAAGAATATCAAGCATTGCTATTTTAGTCTTACTGGGATACCACCACAAAATTTTTCAGACTGGGCAGCTCACATGAATCATGTTGGCATAGCCCTAAAGGCTAGACTACCATTTTCAGGTTCTCCTTGGTTCAGTGTTTGGAGACTACATTTACTGTTCTGGTGATCTGGTGATGGTACTTTCACGATGAGTGCTTGATATTTATATTTTATAAAGAGAGAGAGAGCACCTTAAACCTTATTATATTCTCAATTGTTCTATCACCAAATTAAAAATTAGAAATCAAATAAACAGTTGGGTATCAACACAGGAAGTTGTGGAGATTCAGTTCAGTCCCTAAGGACTAGAAACATGTCTGATAAGAGGACTAACAAATATAAGAAAGCTTGAGTTAGTCTTTACAAGGTGTTGCAACCCACAAGACTTCTGTCCTTGCTCATTCAGATCATACAGTTCTCTGCATACATCAAATGACTATGTAACTTTGTATTTTTAATCTGAATTTTAAATTTAACTAACAGGCTATATCTTTTTTCCTTTATTCTTTTTCAGTTGAGGAAAAATGTGCAGAGTAGCTTATAGGTTTACTGAAATGTGCTGCCTTTTTTCCCTGTTACAGGCCCAACAGCTCACCGAACTGGAACAAAAGTTAGCTGTAGCCAAAAATGAACTTGAGAAAGCAGCTCTTGACAGGGTAAGTTCCTATCCAGGAGCCATCACAAGCCTGGTTTCAGCAACACAGAGTGTGCTCTCTACTGCCTGTGGTCATCCAGTGCAACTCTTGGTACTGCACAAAAGCTGACCACAGAACTCATGAATGTGTGATGCCTTCCTTGCACTCCATGTTCTCCTCATTTTTTCTGCCATAGTAAACTGAACTCTGTGGTTTTGAGACTTCATCTTTCTTTTATCTTACTGGCACATTTATTCCATAATACCATGGATAAATGTACTTAATGGGGAAACTATGCTGTTCTGTGCTAACTCTGGAAGAAACAAAGAAAATGGGTGTGACCAGGAGTTGTTAAATGTGTCTTAAATGCCTATGCCTTAGAACTGGTCCTCATGTTTGAGAACTTGGAAGTGTACACATTACATGTAGAAGTAATTGTATCAATAACAGAGAATATAGGACTTCACATGTGTTGTACCATCATACTTTGGAATACCAGTCCAAACATAAAACTGCAAATAAAATACATTTTGTCAATAAGTAATAAATGTTCAAATACATGAAAAATATTTAAATTTTTATGGTGGTAGAATAAGTAAACAAACAAATATTAAAATTTTGGATTTAATTGTTCTCTGAGAAATGTGGTGTAGATGGTTACAAAGAACACTTGACTTGCATTTCGCATGTTTCACCCTCCACTCATCGAGTAGATGCAAACAGCCTGTGCTAGTACTGCATGCAATATATACATACACGCTGCCTGCATATTTATACAAATATTTGTAATTTATGCACAATACAGCTGTATTAAGAAGTTATGAAGACACCATTCCACATTCAATTAGGACTAAAGCTAACCTCGTACATAATATTTTCTACATAGCCTTGTAGTTCTCAACACCATTTTGCCTAAACTTAAAGTGTTCTGCCTTCTGTCAAGAATTTTTTATGCTTGTGACCACAGTTTAGTAATAATTTTATTGATAATATTGAACAGGAACGCCGATATATTTGTGAACTTACTTTTTTTTCAATAGTTCATTATATAAACTCAGAAAATTTGTAAAGAAAGGAGGTTGCCTTCTAATTACCCAACTTGAACTATTGGTATTTTGCTGTGGAACAGACAGGAGAGATACCATGTAGGATTGGTTCCCTTTGAAGATCTTCGGTATCAGATTTTAGGAAACCCAATGCTGTGTGGATAGTTTGATACTGTGCCATACACCTGGTACTGTATGGTAGGTTTGAAGAACAGGTTAACATCAGACTGCTTAGTGATATGACTGTCTCTCATAAGCATGTATCTTTGCTTTGTTATGATCTAAACATCTTCACAGCTGACATGTGGAACTTCTCAGACAGAGGATGTAGACCATGTCACAATAGAGAAATTAGGAAGAACACATCCTGAATGTTAATGATGTTCCTTTGTAAAAATTGGAGCTCTGAGACAAATTAAATATTCAGATAAGTAAGGGGATATCTCACCAACCTTAGTCCTTTGGAATTATCATTTATTAATTTATCCAAGTTATTAACATTTAATAGTTCAGGGCAGCCTGCCTTCTCTTCTTTTGAGTAGATCAGGTATGATTCATTTTACCAAAATTAGTTTTATAAAAAATTTAATTTAAAGGTTTTTCCAGTGTTCACCTTATCTCATACAACTCATGCTCTGTCGCATTTTACATGTGACTTTTGTACATTTAGTGGAACTAGAAAATCAAGAGGAAAATTTCCTAGATCACATTTAAAAATTATTCTGTCTTTGCTGCTACTGTCTCTGAAATATGTATTATATCCTAAGAAGACACTGAGTCTTCAAGGTCCTGAGGCAATCCCCCAAACTTCTAAGACTTTATTATTTCTGGCCATTGAATTATTCTTTCTAACATAACATCTATTATCTGACACTGTATAATTATTTAACTGATCAATGGTTATAGGGTTTTAAAATAGCCATTGTGAGATGCTGTGTTGGGCATTACAGGAGTCAGAAAATATATGAGACATGATCTTTGTTCTCATATCACATATAATGGACCAATCAGGAAATATTACTTTCTGACGCACAAGACAATAGAATAATAGAAAATGAATCTTGCAGTGCAAATACTTGTGGCTAACACCAAATTCTAGAGCCATGGCATACTATATTGGTTAGAAATAGGCCCATGGCGCAGAACTCGGGGCTACTACAGAATCATTCCTTCACCTTTAGCCCTGTGTGCTTGTCCCACTATCCATCACTCTCATATACATCACTGTGCAGTGAGCCCATACCCTGCCATAGCAAGCATTAGTCTGGGAGTTGCTGTGGCTAGATAGTCTCCAGGGACGGCCCTCCTGTGTTTAAGTGATCACTTTGGTTGGCTGGCCATGTTCAAATCTCCCCAGTACTATGCTTAATAACCATACTACTTAAATCTTAGGGGTGATTTGAATTGTGTAATGAGATTGATGGGAATATTGTCTTTCATGAGAAAATACCCAGAAACTTAGTATTATTAGTGAATGAGATAAGATTGCTTTTCTGTGATGAGCATTTTGTCTTTAACCTTCATAATTCTGTCACCTCTTTGTTGGCACATGGAACTATAAAAACTTCCACATTATTAGACATTGACTTTAACAAATATCAAGCAAGATGTATATGAGATTTAAAAACTGTAGCTCTAAGTTCAGGTGGAAAGGCTATCTCAATCTGTAATGGAAAAAATCTAGCTGAAAGAAATTGCTTTTCACCACTCTCTGCTCTATTTATATGAGAATTTTTTATATCTTGTGCAAGTTTATCTTTTGGATACCATGTGCCTCGTGTTCAAATAACCTTAACAATCACATAAATACTGTGAGAACATCTTCACATTCCAACTTTGTCCTCAATGTTATTGCTAATGAATAAAGTGTCAGTTTATTATACCAAAAATAACCAAAAGAACCTCAAGATCTGTGAATTGGTTCTGAGTTTCCAGGAACTTATTTACTCTGCTATAACTGGAGTACCCTGGAAAATGGTACATTTTAGCCACAGACTCTGCAACTTCAAGAGTGGAGGGCAAAATAAATGGAGAAAGTAGTAAATCATGATCACCTGAGAAAATAATAGTTCTTCAGATCCAGAGAAAAGCATGCAACATACAGCACCTGATGCTTCAGTAAGGGACATCTGGTTATAGTGAACTTCAAAGTGAATAGTTACCTGAAGCTTTGGGATAGACCACCCTGGAAGTATAATGATGATGTGATGGTCTGTGCTGTCAGGTCATTGTCTGGATTCTGTCCCTGGACCTGTGTGAACACAACACTGGCAGCATCAGAATCAGGCTTGTTCAGTTAGAGGCACTCTATCGGAGTGGTAGAAAAACAATGACACTAATTCTGGTGACAAATCGCAGACCACGCTCTCTGGTAATATTGATATAGGCTGTCAACAAAGACCTGTACCAAAATGTAAGACAGGAGGTCCGAGTGCAGGCTGTAGTCCCAAGAATGAAACACAGGAAGGAAGACGTGAAGAACAGCTTGAAACAGAGAACAAATCATTCTCTACTCCCCCTTGAATGGTTAGGGACAGAATGTGGACTATATTAACCTGGAGATCTCCTGATGAGGTCAGAGACCTCTGAGTAGATATATTTGAATCTAAAGTAAAAATGAATACATGTGCACTGTCTTCACAGCCCATCAAAACATATGTACTTTAAATCATCATTTGAACTTCACGGCTGTTCATTACTTTTAGCATCTGAGTTGAGTTACTGCTCTGACTTAGAGACTTATTTACCAATTGGAAATACAATGCAACCTCTCAAAGACTCATCTGTTAGATAAATGGGGTGAACAGTACGAAAGGAAAAAAAGCATGTAAACAGAAACTAATGTTGCTTTCTGCAGGGCCTTGGTATTGAAACCCTCTATTAAAGACTTTTATCTCTATATTCATAGCCATCTCATGCTGATAATTCAGTCAGTCAAATGTCAAAAACCACATAATCTTTAATATGCCCAACATTGTTCACAAGTCTAAAGGCTAATGGCCACCTTTCTTTTTAAGATTTATTTTTATTTTTAAATTATATGTGTGGGTATGGTGGGTCAGGGCATTTTATATACAAATACAGTGTTACCAGGGGAGAGAAGACAGTGTTGGATGTGCTGATGCTGGGAACCAAGCTCTAGTCCTCTATAGGAACAGTATACAGTCTTAACTGCTGAGACATCTCTCTAGCCCTAAGTCTGTCAAAAGGATGCTGTGGAAATCCCCTGTGTACAAGCATTATCTTTTCAAATGGCTTTACACTGTTTCCCCTAGAAGCCTCTAGGAGTGAGGACTTAACCTAAACGTCCTTTCCTATTGTTCCCATGCAGAGCATGCAGTTTCACCTTAACAGTGCCAACATTTTTAAAAGCTATATGCAGTTTATTGGTATCTGTCCCATGCCTACCACTTTAACCACACTCACATGCATTTTCTCACTGAACTACCTATCTGTCACATCCTTCTGTGGCGCTTTGTGATTTGAAGTCTGATTATAAATCTTACTAAACACAATGAGCAGCATCCCTCCCACAGCCTGATTGTTATGCCCTCTTGAAATGTTCTCCATTAAACCAGTTACCTCACTGCTTTTTAATTCGTCCTCATGAACATTTCTTTGTAAAAGCAGAATACAGGCACAATATTTGCCAGGATGTAGGATCTGTGACCTCTCAATCAATGTCTGATACAATCCTTCTTGCCCTCTGAGGCCTCCTGAGCCAAGGTTCACTGTTCTCATTTCTACTGGGATACTGATCCCCCATATCCCCACCAAAATCACCTACCAAATATTGCTTCTAGTTTTTTAGAATTATCTGAAGTTTCAAACTGCTCTATCTTCCCTTGCAAACCAGTTCCAAAATTTACAGACAACATGATCAGGTCTATATCAGCAAAAGATCCATATCTTGGCATCAATTTCCTGAGTTAGTTATTTTTCTCAGGATTGCAACCAAATATCTGGTGAAAAGTAGCCTAAAGACAGAAGAATTTAGTCTGGCTCATGGTGTGAGTGGTTCAATGGGTATCCAAATTACTGACAATGTTAAATGGCATCATGAATACAAATGTATTGGACCACATTCATGGCTCCTGACAATGACTGAAACACTCCTGGGTCATCCTGGGAGGGAATACATGGTAGCAGGAATGGCTGTCAGATGCATTAGCAATAGCTTGGGATGCTTGATCAGATCTTACCAGATCAGGTAGCAGCAAGAGATGAAGGAAGTGGGAAGAAAGAAAGAGAGGGAGATGGAGAGAGGGTGAGAGTGGAGAACAAGAGAACAGAGAGCAAGAGCCAAATCAGAGAACGAAAATCAGGTCAGAATTACATTCATGCTATCTCCACTTAAGGCCCATCTCCCAAAGTCCCATTTCCTCATCCTAGGTTCCACAGCCTTAACACCTGTGCCACCAGCAAGGCACAAGATGTTCTAGTATAGAACCTACTGTAGACACCACATTGAAACAGAACAAAAAATTTCATTTGAAAACCTGTCTGTATTTGTATGGCGTGAGTGTAGTTTAAGACCAATGTGGGGAATGGTAACAAGAACCACAGGTTAAAAAAATGTTAATCCTTCCCTTGCTTTCAGGAATCACAGATGAAAGCAATGAAAGAGACTGTACAGCTCTGCTTGACGTCAGTTTTCCGTGATCAGCCGCCTTCTCTCAGTCTCTTCCCATCAAACCCAACACAGATGTTACATCCATCCAGGACAATTGCCTCCAAGATTCCAGATTCAAGGACAAAAAGCAAGGTACATTTAATTCCATGTGTTAGCAGCAATGACTACTAAAGTATTGTCTCTAAGCTCTATTGTGTAGACTCGCTCACTGCATCCACACAGGTCACCATATTCAGTGAATAATTAGGCAGCTCTCAGCAGAGTAACTCAGTCAGCAGTGCCCACGGCCACACAGGGAGGGCTGTCAGAAAGCAGTGTTTTATTATCAAACAGCTTGGTTCAGAAGCAGGAAATTCTAATTGTGGACATTACAACAACAAAATAGAAACACAATGCATTTTTAGTAATTTTTAAAAAATACTTACACTACATTCTCATAAACAACACAGATAGGAACCCTCTTTGGAGGCATAAGCTACATCCTCATAAATACATGCACATTTAAATTAAGCATATAACATTCAGCCCATGAGAATCATGTTACAGTATGTAAAAAATTCTGACATGAAGGACCTTGCCATGTAGGTTGTCAATTAGATCATCTTGTATTGGCTTCCAGTCACTTCTTTTAAATTTATATTTTAAGGAATTTTAATGTGCCTCCATGTTTCAGAGCAACTGATCTGTAAGTTGTCTCAACAAATTTCCCAACAGCTATCTTCAGAGACTCAATGGCTTCATCTGCACACACTTTGATTTGGTCTCTACAGAAACAGCTTGGTGGGCTCTAGGTGTAAATAAACTCAAATAGCCTGAAAGAGTTGCTGGAGAAAGGAGTATTGTATCAGGCAGTGCTCTGGAAGGCACAGCCTCCCTAGTCATGAGGCTGTGTCATGCACAGCCATGATGCCATGAGGATGTATTTCATGCACATCAGCCTGACATAGACAGTAAGGTCTAAAAGCACTTGAGCCACAGGAATACAGTGGAACACTAGGCTCTACTACAGACGAGCTTAATTCCTGTTTATTTCTTATTGTTCTTACTCTAGCATTGCTACTTGTGGTTGTGGGCATAAAAGATTTAGTAGTTTATATAACCTTGTGATATATCAGCATACTGTCCTGTAAAAAATTCATGAAATTGCATTTCCATTGTTTCATTTTACCACCTTTGCCCTAATTGTGTATTGAAGAATACTTATAATTTCAAAGTAAATGTTTTCCATACATTGTTTCCTGTTTTTTTTCCCTGAAAATTCTAGGTTCAAAATAGTGGATTATTTATAACTCAAACAATAGAAGCACATGAAACCATACTGTTGTGTTCATCAGAGAAGGTACCTCAGGAAATTTCTGAAATGACTAAATACATGCTCCCCAACACAATCTCACACTGATGAGCAAGCCATGGCCTGTTTCCTCTATGTCTGGGGAAGAAGCAAATGTCATCTAAAACTGATGACTTCCAGCCAAGTATCCCTCAATTCTGTGAGCATGTGACTTTTGTCTCTGGCTCAAACCATATTGCTTAAATGAATTATTAGAACTAGGCTCTTTTTGACCTTGGATATATTGAGGAAATTACTGAGGGTTGCTTTTATTGATTTTCTAGGATTAAATGTATTTCCTTTCATTGAAATTAATAAATATTTATTATCTGTCTTGGCTCATCACAGAAGAGAGCAAGGAGGATTTAACCAAGCAGTTTTCAGATTGCTTATTTTTCAAAAACCAATAATAAAAAAGTTCAATTGTTTAAGATGAATTTCAATAAATCTAGGCTAATGTAATATGCAATATTGTGTTTTAGAGATTAGCATTAAAAGCTTGTCTAATGTTTATGTTTTGTCTGTGTTATTCATCTTTTTAATAGTGGCAGAAATTGTGTTTTATGTGTGCTCAGGGCATAATCTCTATCCAGGCACCTAGCAGATAATATTGTTCTTAGTCCTGAATCGTATAACATGGTGTAGTGTATACAAGAAAATCAAACTCATCAGTCATGAGAGACTTTTTCTCTGAAAAGAAAAGTAACATGTTTTGTGTATGAAGGTAGAGATTGAGCACAGAGCCTTGCAAATGTTCTCCTAAGGATCTGGAGTCTCAGCCCACACATTGTCTGTTTTTTCGTGTTTATTTGAAGCAGGGCTTCACTACCTAGCCCTGCCTGGCTTGAAACTCTCTCCATAGATCAGGTTGGCCTTGGATTCACAGAGATCTGATGCTCTTTTCTCTTGAGTGCTGGAATTGAAGGCTTGGCCCACTTAATGAGGGGATCTAACAAGGCAATTCCACGTAGTTTTTTGTTGTTGTTGTTGTTGTTTATTTGTTTTTGTTTGGGTTTTTTTTTTTGGTAGTTAAAAGGAAGTTTATTTGGAGGTAACTTACAGCCAGCCAGTAAAGGGGTTGGTTACAGGATCTAGGAGAGGTGAGATGCAGTCCAGCATGGTTCTCTGGAGAACTCTGACTTGGTCTGTGATCCAGCAGATCCAGCATCCAGGATCACTAAGAGCCAAGAGGGCCTGCACATCCAGATCTCTAGTCTGAAGGGCTCCTGTCTCAGCCATGCCCAAGGGGCAAGTCCTAGTTAGTTGTGTCTGTTACCAGCTGCTTCACTGGGGGATGCTTCAAGGCCAAAGCTGGAACAGCTAGCTACCCACTACACACGTGTAATTTTTAAATTAGCACATTGAGCTGGTTAACTATTAGAAAGAGTTGGCTGTAGCCCATGAAGTGGTGTACCTGACACAGCTGCCTGAGAGTCACTCTACTCTGTTTCTTTGTAATTCTGTCTTCTTGGAGGATCTTTGACAGCTGTAGTAATATGAGCCCTTAAAACAGAGTTCTGTCTTCCATGTTATTGTACCATTTTCATCAGTTACATCTATTTTCATTTAATATTTTTAATTCTAAACTTAAAACATAATGTACAAAATGTTGTCTTTCATTTTGATGTTTCCATATGTGTAAGTTTTTGTACATTGTTAAATAATCACACATCATAACCCTCCCACCCCCTCCCTCTTCCTATGAGTCATCCATCTCCAAATAGCCTTTACCCATTTATCTCTATTTATAGCTATATCTACATATCTGTATCAATTATCGGTCTAGCTATCTACCATTATAACCACCAATCTATCATCTACAAATCATCTATATACCCATCTATCTAACCTATCATCTAACATTCCATCGTTATCTATACAATATTTTCGAGGAAAAATGGGTTGTTTTTCTTACTGGACCTAGCTTGTTTTGTTTAACACAATGAGTTACAGTTTTACACATTTTCCTGATGATAATATAAAAACTGTTTTCTGTGGCTCAGTGATCCTCATTGTGTTTAAGTAGCACATATTCTTTTGATGTTCGTCTGTCAATTGGCATTTAAATTATTTCCATATCCTGACTACTGTGATTAGTGCTATAACAGATGTGATGCTTGTGCATTCCTGTAGTATCTGGACATTGTTTCTGCTTCTCTATGGTATTTGGACACAGAGTCCTTTGGGTGTATACCAGGAGAGTTGTGCTAGTTTCAATTTCATGAGGAAATCCATTCTTATTTGTATATAATGGCTGCATGTTTTATATTCCCGCCAGTAAGGAATAGAGGCTCTTCCTTCATATTCTTGCCAGTGTTGTTTGATTCCCAGATTAAAGTCATTCTGAACGAGATGGACTCTCTATGCAGAACCCTTAAAAAATATTTTGAGCATGTGTATCTCTCTCTTTTTTTGAGAGCTGTCTGTTTGACTCATCTGCATGTTTATTTTTGAAAATTAATTTGTTGACTTCTTTATATATTCTAGATATTAATCCATCATTGAATTAATATTTATCCAGAACTTTCTCTCATTATGTTAGCTGTCTCCTCACTCTGTTAATTGTTTTCTTTGCTGAACAGAAAGAAACATTTCTATTTCATGTAGTCTCATTTGTCAATTGTTGATTTTATTTTCTGGGCTTTATGGGGTCCTTTTCAGACACCCTTTGTCTAAGAATCTGT
Source organism: Onychomys torridus (assembly GCF_903995425.1). Taxonomy (NCBI): domain Eukaryota; kingdom Metazoa; phylum Chordata; class Mammalia; order Rodentia; family Cricetidae; genus Onychomys; species Onychomys torridus. The sequence goes on from NC_050443.1 coordinate 38,912,691, forward strand.
CTTGAAATTTTTTCTCATGACAGTTTTGAAGCTTTAGGTCTCACATTACGCTTATTGTTCCATTTGGGTAGTTTTGTACGGGGTGAGAGACATTCTTGTGCATCTTAATATCCATTTTTCTCAGCCCAAGTTTTGAAAGGGCTGGTTTTTTTTTTCCTCTAATGTATGCTTTTGATGTTTTCATTGAAAACAAACTGCTTGTCACTGTATGGATTTATTCTCAAGTCTTCTGTTCTCTTGCACTGTTCTATTTACCTGTTTTGGTGCCAGTACTGTGCTGATTTTGTTCCTAGGCTTCTGCAGAACAGTTTCGATAAACTCTCATTTTATCTTCTTTTGCTCTGTATTGTTTGTAGTATTTGGAATCATCTATACTTGTATATTAATTTCAGCATTGCCTCTAGTTCTGAGAAATGTCACTACAGTTTTCATCAAGGTTTGCATTCAACGCATCAATCACTTTCACTTTCAGTACCATAGCCGTGTGAACAGTATTAGTTCTGCTGACCCTTGGCCATGGCAGCACTCTGCATCCTCCAGTGTCCTCTTCCACTCTTTCTTCAGTCGTTCACAGTTTCCATTTTAGAGTTCTTTCCACCTTGGTTATATCCATGCCTTGCTAGTTTACTTTTCTCTTGAAACTATTATAGATGTGATTTTCTTCCCAATTTCCTTCTCAGCCTTTGAAATCTTCCTTAGAGGTGTTTTGTGCAGCTCTCCCTGAAATTTGTGAGACATATCTAAAATAACAATTTTAAGCCTGTACATAGAAAAAGACAAAAGTAGCTCAAGTGGTAACATTTGATATTACTTTATTCCTTCTAGAAGATTCATGATGTAAGCCTTCTGATTTTTCTATCCAAGTGCTTGTGTGTGCATGCTGTATGCACATACATTGTGTACATATGATACGTAAGTATATGTTTACATATTTTTAAGCCAAGTGTTCATTACACTACAGACTTTTAAGTTTAGTGGAGAAAATTTATAAAATAATTTATATGCTTTCTCATCATTTTGTACTTGTTCCCTTGGCTATGATTGCTATATTAGCCACTATTCCCACAGCTCAAACCTGTTCTACAGTCCTCCTGTCACTTGAGTATCTCCTGAGCAGATGCAGTGAGGCTTCCTTACCCTCTATCATTACATCCTCCAAAGTTGTTAATACTCATTCTAACTTAAGTGCATTTTCTTCTACCTTCTCAGGAAGATACTTTTATGTCTCCATTGCAAGGAAAGCAGAGGTCTTGTAGCTCACACCTGGGTCTGTCTTATTTTCAGGAAGGTGACTAGCTTATCTTCTTCATCAGTCTGGCATGGTCATTTCAGAGAATTAACTTGAAATGGAATTTAATGCACGTTTATTTTCTTACTTGATATAGTTTTGGAAAATACGTCTCATTGAATATTGCCTTCAACTAGATTGCCTTCTACACACATACTATGAGACTCTGTGAGAAATATTTGAAGGTATGGATGTGCACAAGGCAGATGACCGAGTCTTATATGTTTTTAACTTTTAAATTTTAATTTAAAATTTAATTTAATTTAGTGTTTAGAATTCCATGCTCTAAATAGCTTTGATTAAAGATTAAGGACATTATTGGTTCTAAATGTGTCTGAGAGAATGTATTTGTGATGTCTTTACTAGATAAAACATTTGTTTTATAGATAATGGTGTTTGCATAGAAAGATAAGTACAAAAGTGTAAACTAGGAAATATCATTTTTATCTTGCACAAACTAAACATAACTAGAGTGGAAAAAAGCAAACCATGGAAGCTGATCTCTCTAATCCTGTGACAAGTGATGGTAGCTTGACTATGGTGTAAAAAAAATGGAAATTGGATTCCAGGTATACTGATGGAGAGAACTGGTGTAAACTCAAATTAAATGTGTCACTGATGTGTGCAACTCATATGACTCTTGACTTCAGGGGCAGGTGTACAGAGAGGAAGCCAAGGTGGTAGCCAGACTTCGCATACATAGATGGAATGAATGATAAGAGAGGTTTTTAAAGGAAAAAAATTAATTGGCTTGTTTTCCATATGCTACTAAACAGTGAAAATATGTATGTTTTTATAAATATTAAATCTTTTACATCTGTGTAGTGAATATATATGAATATATATATATAGATATATAGATATATAGATATATAGATATATATATAGAGAGAATATAGATATAAGCTACTATTTTGTTCCAGCTCTTTGTTAATGATAGCTCTGTGATAGACTTAAGGTGGTAGTATTTATACTATTAAAATTGGTAAGCAGAATCCTCCAAAGCCACAGAGATAGGATATAGTATTATTCTTTATAGTGTGTATATTCATGTATACAAGTGTGTTTGTCTGTGCGGGTAGTACCTTTAAAACATTAACACCTCATTATTGCCATCATAGATGATATGCAAACACCACATAAGTACATTACTTTTATTCTCCTACTACTTACATGATATAACTAAACACATAGCAAGATGCTGAGAAAGTAAGATATTATTTTAAAAAGAATAAATTTTTATATTAACCATACATTTTAATTAATTATATGCACTTTAATTTAATTTAAACTGGTTGTATATTATTTAGAATATATATAAAAATAGCAAAAAGAGCAGGAAACATATTACCCAAAGTTCTATGACTTTACATGAAATTGTATTAATCTAGCAGTAATACACTGGTGATGTGTGTGTGTGTGTGTGTGTGTGTGTGTGTGTGTGTGTGTATGTCTATGTGTGTGCATCTGTATTATATGTGTGTTTGCATGTGTGTAGAATATGTATATATAGTACATGCATGTGAATATACAGGTTCTTTTTCACATATGGAGGCCAATGGAGGATGTGGGCATCTTCCTGTGTTGCCTTCCAGCTTATGGACTTGAAATAGTTTCCCAGTCAACTTGGAGCTTGCTGTTATAACTCAATTTGCTGGAGAGGGAGGTCGAGGGAGGTCTCAAAATCCACCTGTTTTGTTCCCCAGTGTTACTGAGTTGTCATACATGCACAGTTCTTCCTGGCTTTTTACACAGGGGCTCAGAATTCAAACGCAAGCCACAGGTTTATAAAGCAAGCCCTCTCACCAATTCAGTCATCTATCTATTCGATGTGTACAACTCCATAATGGAGAAATAAACATCTTTGATTTAATAATCAGCTTTAATAAAATTCATTTTTTCTACTTTCTAGTTAGTAATGTTATCAGATTACTTCACTTTTTAATAAATCCCCTTCTTTATCTCCTTATCTATAAAATGCAAGTAAAATCACCACCAACATTGTAAAGCTGTTATGGAATTACAGAGAAAACAAATTCACCATTTAGTAGTATGGATCCCTGGGAATGTGGGCAATAGAAACATGACATAAAAAGCCCCAGAAGAGGTCTCAGCCATTAGGAGCATGCACTGCTCTTGCAGAGGACCTGAATTCAGTCTCCAGAAGCCATGTCAGGTGGCTCACAAGCAATTTTAACTCCAAGGCATCTTTCCTCTGATGATACTCTATAAGAAACATGCATGCGACTAAAAATACAACAAATATTTAAGCAATAAAATTCTTAGTAAGGTACCAGTCATTTTTCACCACAGCCATACCATTCCTTAACTGTCCCACTGTGAGGACACAATGCATCCCTCCACAGAAATGTAACATTGCTTTTAGCATGACAGTGAAGCAAAAAATAAGAAAATGCATTTACCATCAGGGGTCACCACAGCAATGCTATAAACAATAACAAACAAAAGAAAAACAGATATACCACACCAGGAAAATGCTGAAATTGCCTTAAGGGGGCCCATGTTTTAGTCCATCGCAGACTATATGATTTTGTTGATCTTGGTCTTTCTGCAATATAGCTCACTCTCTTGTTTTCTGCCATAGTTACATGGGTAAAGGGCACAGTCGTGAGAGTTCCATAAATACAAGGGGATGACATGCTAATTTTTTAAACAAAATTCTAATCCTGCTCACCTCACAGCCCCTCCATATCTGCCCCTCATCCCTTCAGTATACCCCCCAAATTAATGAAAAATAAAAGAAACAAAAAAACTACCTTGCTCCTCCATCTTTCTAACACCTTCATTCATCCTAGTGGCATCCAGAGCTGTGGTGTGTCAGGTAGTATACCCCTTTTGTCCAGTCAGACCCACCCACAAAATGTTCATTGCAATGAGTCATTTGTCTGGTTCAAGACCTCTGGTTTCTGGTTCAGCATCATCACTGGGCCCCCACTGAAATGCCTCTGGGCTATCCTCTGATTTCTCCTGTCATGGAGATCTTGTGGTCATCATTGCACAGGAGACTTGTGCACTCCAGCAGGTCATAAATGAGGCAGCTGCTAGGGTGAACCAACCCAAGGCCTAGGATGTGGGTCTGGGTGGTAACTGAGCACGTCAGTTGGGCCACTAGGACTACCCACCTCAGGTGCAGCGGGCAGAGCCAGCTCTCCTAGGCCCATGATATCAGGCCGGCTTTCTCATGCTTGTGCTGAAGAGTGGGGCCTTCTCTCATGACTGCTGGGGTCAGCTCTCCCATGGGGGAGGAGTTAAGGGGCGCCATCTCTCCCACTGCAGTGTCCAGCAATAGATTGGGCTATCCTGGAGCCAACGAGGGTCAGTTCTGGCTCAGCATGGCCCTTGGATTTTAACACAGACATGCTAATTTTTAAAGGTTGGGGTTTTTGGGGGGGTTGGGTTTTTTTAATATCAAAGTCATTTATGACAGCATGCTCTAGGGATTTAAGCAGGAGTTTCCTGGCATCTGATTAAAAATAGCATACTGCTTGGTGTCTAGAGTCTTAGTGAATGTGGGCTTTTATTACCTTCCTATCTGCCAAACATCCTTGGCAAAGCAATTCATAGGAATGATCAGTACAGTACACCTGCAATCATCACAGACCAAGCTTCTCAAACTGGATTGTATTTTCAAATTATTGGATGTTTTTCAAAAATGCCCAGGTTGACCATCAACACTCTAGATTCAAATGTAATCCAGGACACAAGTAAGTTTGGGAGTCTCTCAAAATGCTTAACATACAGTAAACACTGAAAATAATTAAGACATTGCCTCTAGAATTAAGAAAGGATTCAATGCCATAAAAGCATGTACCTTCTCCTATGCCACTGCTGATACAAGAGATTTCTCATTTAACCCTATCAGAGTGGTATGTTTTAGACGTTTTTCTTTCTATATAATGTGTTCACTAACTCATACCAACCACCTTTGCATATTACAGGCATTTGTAACTCATCTATATTCACAGTTATTATGAGGATAAAAAGTGAAGAAATACATATATATATATATATATATATATAACATCAAAATGATATATGAGACATGAGAAAAAGTTTTTAGATTATATTTTGAGCATATGAGGTCATAATGCCTTGTCTGATGACTGCAACCAGATCTGTCCCTTCTCTGCTAATATATGTATGTATTTTGGCGTGTGTGTATGTGTGTGTGTGTGTGTGTGTGTGTGTGTGTGTGTATCACATATGTATCAATCAAAATATGTATATTGGGATTCTGGGCATAGCTCAGTGAAAGGAAACCATGTGTTTAATCCACAGTACCACAAAAAGATGGCTATGTAAACATATGTGTTATATATAAATAAGTATGTACATACAACAAATTATAGAATATGTATTTGAAACAGTAAATAAGGTGAGACCTTTGTGGCACTTTATTCATGACAAAGGTGCAGAGGTGTGCTGTTAAGAGTGGTGCAAGCTTAAATCTTCATAAATATTCTTTCTTGGCAGAAAAGGTGAGGAAGGTATGGATTGTGGCCACTTGGGAATCTTGAAATGTTTCAGAGAAAGTTCATTAACAACCAAAGCATAGAAATCATTTAATCCTTCTAAAATTAAATTGGAACAAAACATTATTGGTGAGAATATTGCCTTCAGTAATTCTCAGAAGTCAAATAATATTCAAAGAAAAGCCTTGTTACCATGTGCAAAGAAGATAGTCTCTTTATTTCCTGTTCCCATTAATATTCCTGATACTTTCTTCTTTTTTAATTTGCTTGTTATTTGATCATTTTACTCATGTGTAAAATGTATTATCATATCCATCCTTTACCCCTTCCAACTCTCGCTGGACAGCACAAAAATGCATGACCTCCTAACTTCATGCCTTCATTTAAATAAATTATCTCATATCTAATTAATGTTGCCAAAATGCACATAAATGTGGGCCAGTCACTGGGTCATAGGCAAGCTGCCAGTGGTCTTAATCCTTAAAAAAAAAAAAAAAAAAAAAAAAGTATTCCTTCACCTTCACCTGACCAACTAAGGCTGGGGCCTTATGAGCCCACACCCATCCTCAGCTTGTTACCATAACAACACTGACTAGAAAACCTGTCAGAATCTGCAGTTAAATGTTAGAAACTAAGTGCCAAATGACATATTTGAAAGAAAGATCCAATCTGGAGCTGAGCAGACCAAGTAAGTAATGTTTTGCTCCAGTTTTTATGCACAGGCTCCTTGAGCAATTAGACCCCAGACTGTGATCATTCTTTATGAATAGGGTTCTCAGCACAAAGCAACGCACCTAATAAACCAATAAGTGTATGTGCTAATTTATCACAATGAACCAGATATGCTAGCGTTTAGAAATATCGAGTCTACAACTGAGCTTCTGAGTCTGAGACAGCACTATGCAATGCTAATTGTCTGTGGGAATGGGTTTCTGAATTAAATTCTCACTGATAACATGAGACTAAATTCTTTTGCCCAGAAAAGGCTGTTATGAGAATTAATTGCATATTATGGGTTTTGGATGCATTTTTGTTTGGTTGGTTTGATGTGTGTGTGTGTGTGTAGTAAATACTTTACAGTAGTAAAGTATTTGCTGAGCAGAGGCAAGGCCTTGAATAGAGTCCCCAGTAGAAGTGAAGGAAAAGAAAGAAAATAGAAATTTGCTGAAAATTATTTATATTTGCTCAAAAGTAAATGAATTCTTGAGCAAGATATGATTAGTAAATTTGTGTGTTTATTTGCTTGCTTTGCACTGTCGTGGTATGTGATTCTGCAAAGACTTACGATTAGAATTTTCGTTTTTCATTGCTATATGGATTGGATCCCCACCCATGGTTTTGATAAATCATGGGTAATAATGTTGAGTTCTCTACAGGGCTGGCCTTGGACTTTCCTATGACCTTTATCCCCATGTTTCATCTTCCCTTTATGAAAGCAAAAATGATTTCAGAGGTACTTAACTTTAGAAATTATTTATAGTAGCCATATTCTAAGTGCAAAAGTTTCTTTCCTGAGGTAATGTAGATCATCCTACTTTGAAGAATAAAATATAAGTTTATAGCTTCAAATTTATGACATTTTATGCATGAAGTGGGAGAAGCTTAAATAAAAATATAAATAGAAAGATAACACAATGCAAAATATGACCATTTTCATTGAACTTATTCATAACTAGTAGACAGAGCAGAATCAGTCAGAGAGGCAACTATGGTCTATTTGACTTGTAGTTGCTCAGATGTGAACTGAAAGTTTCCTGTTCCCATTATCTTGCAGGAATAGATAAGTAATTTTTTTATGATTCTATCATGTAGCTAATCAAATTGCTTATAAAAATAAGTTGTTAATTTCTGACTTTACTCCAGTCCATGTGCCAATTTCCTAAGAGAGTACTGGAAACATACATAGTAGGAATGTTCTAGCAATATTCAAATGATGAGATGAACAAAAAGTAAACATAACTAAAAACTCATTCACTACACCATCTTTTACAGCTTCATTTCATATGTCAGTGTAATTCCAGGATAAAAAGTAGATGAGGGATCACTGGAAAATGTAATCAGATAGGTAAAAAGGTTCCAGACCGTTATCTTTTGAAAGTGAATGCCCCTTTTCTGGAATGTGAAAACCATAATTTCTTGTGAACATTCATATTTCATAAATCCTTTTTCTGCAATTGTTCAATAATAATGATAGGTTTTATTTACACAATTCTTTATAGATACCACCACAAGCCACTTCATTTTATTGTTGCAATAATTATAATGAATTTTACTTTAAGCAGTTCTCCACTTATAGGAATTAAACCTGATGCCAATATTCTGATGATGAATATGCCAGACCAATTACCTTGCTCCAAACCAGAGTATTGATACTTCTGCCCTCTGTGGGCTATGTTGTTTGAAGAGGTTTTCTGAGATACACATGTACATACAAACATTAGAGAAGCATTGGGAAGTTGCGTTAATAATCACTTTTCACTTTGGAGACACATTTGACTCATTTCAATGAATGAGTCAATTAAAAGAATGATTCAAATCACTAAAATATGAAATAGTAAACCATTTTTCATTCTCAAGTTCTGGCACAAATTTTCCTTTTGATACCATAAATGACTTGATAATAACATGTTTCTTCATTTGGCCTCTGTGTTCCCTTCTTACTTCCCCAAAGGAAGCACCAACACTTTTAAGGACTTTCAGGGACTGGCAAATATTTAACACTTTGTCCCTAATGAAATTAATAGACTTGAAGATTATTTCCATAATGATATCAATTTTTAAACACTTTACAAATAAATCCCCTTGATGTGCTATGCAATGATACATCATTAAGCATGAGTTTAGGGTGTCATTGCACTATTCTGGTAACTCCACAAGTTTCTCTTTAATACCTACAGTTGAATTAGTGCATTGATGTCTTAGTTTTTATGTGCACACAGAATGTTCTTCCCATATTTTTCCATCTCACACAATTCCTCTCTTTATCCTGAGCAAATCTATGAATGTCCTGACATTTTACAGTAGAAAAATGTATAGTACATACTACATAGACAAAGCAATGTGTAGCTGAAGTTTTCCTGTGTCCTACCTGGTCTGCAACCATTCAGATCCAAGTAAACACACAGAGGCTTATATTAATTAAAACTGCTTGGCCATTAACTCATACCTACCACTAACTAGCTCTTACACTTAAACTCAGCCCATTTTTGTTAATTTATATGCTGCCACGTGTTCTGTGGCTTTACCTGTGTGCCATTACATGCTGCTCCTTAGACGGCAGGCTGGCGTCTCCTGACTCAGCCTTCCTCTTCCCAGAATTCTCCTTGTCTGTTTATCCTACCTATACTTCCTGCCTGGCTACTGGCCAATTAGCATTTTATTTATCAACCAATCAGAGCAACACATTCACAGCATACACAGTGATATCCACAGCAGCAATGAAGTGTGAAAAATACTTAAAATTAAATTGTATCTGTCTCTAATTCTTTACCATACCTTTTTGAGGTTTTAAGACTATAATGAAAAGCAATCTACTGTGAAAATATACAGTAAAAATTATAATAGCATATTAGAGTACCAGGATGAGGAAAAAAGAGATGGTAAAAGGGTGAGTAACGTCAAAATACATTGAATAAATATATGGAAATGGAAAGGGAAACTTGTTCTATAGAAGTAATGTATATTTAAAAAACATAGTAAAAGAGTATACATCAGCAGAGTGGTGTCTCACAGTTATTTTGGGAACCTTGGAATATCTAATAAAATTAAAAGGTGCTGGGGAGATGTCCTAAATGCTAAAAGCAATTGTTATGCAAGTGTAAGGACCTGAATTTGAATCCCTAGCTGACACATAAAAAACAAAACAAAAAACAAAAAACAAAAAACTAGGAATGGCTACCTATATTTACAACATCACACTTTGGGAATTGGAATGGGATGATTGATGGAGCTATCTGGCGCCAGCCTAACTCCAGGTTCATATAGAGACTGGTCTCAAATGAGGAAGGTTAGAAGTGATAGATTAGGACAACCCAGTGTCCTCCCGTGGCCTCCACATGTGTGCATACTCTTCCTTCCTTCCACATGCACATAAACCACACACATTCTCTACACTCACACATATATAAAAAATAAAAATAATTTAAAATGAATAAGAGTATTAAAAGTGCTCATTATTATATAGAATATGAATTTTACTTAAATGGTGTATGAACATGAAGATACTGTTAAGATACCTCTAAAATATTATAAAATATTGTAATAAATAATCATTGCAAAATAAGCTTTAGTATTATATATTACTTAAGTTGCTTTTTATTCATTACATAGCACAAGGTATTTAATGATGCTCCTCACAACTTAGAACACCACCATTTCAATAAAAGCAAAAGCCTGGTGATTATTATTTTTCTTCCAAATTAAAATTTTCATGAATATCGTTACCAGAAACGAATGAAATGAAATTCCTAGAGCATGGGATTAAACCATGTTTCTGTTTACTTATTGTTATCTCCTCAAGATTATTTCCTTTAAAAATTTTGGCTAATAAACCTATGGAAGTAAGACTCCTTCTGTATACAATGTAAGTAATTTTTATCCTATTGTTGATACATTCAATAATGTTATCTTTTGAACTGAAATGAGATGATATCAACAAACAATTGAAGGTACAAACATTTCACTTACTATAGGAACATCTGTGCACTGGTATCCTGTGTGTCCACAATCTCAACTCAGAATTTAGTTTTATCCATCTAGAGAGGTATGGGGGTCCACTTTGTCTTTGAGGTCTGCTGGCCATCAGTCCATGAAGATAAAGGGGCAGAAGCAATGACAGGGATCCTTGTATGGCCCATGATCACGACAGGGACAGGGACAACCCTTTGGGAGACAGACTTTGGTGAATCAGCTCAACTTTATTCCAGAGTATAAGGAACATATAGGACTGGGGATCCAGGAGACAAACCCTAATTTGCATTAAGTGGCACTGTCTATCATAAGGCTCCCAGCACAAGTCTTAGCTATCATGTGTGCAGCAGGGGAGGCTTCTAGCAGGAAAGTGTGCCCAGGGTCAAGCTAAACATAAACTAGGCATCTGGATTAGAGGCAGCTTTCAGATAAGGTCAGTCCTCCAGCCCCAGGGACATTCTCCAGATAAGGGCAGGTAGAGAACAGGAAGTTTCCCTGGAGAGGGAGGGAGTCCCTATATTGCTGAGCTTTTTAAAAAAGCTACCAGGCCTTGATAAACTGCAACCTCTGACCAGCCAGCAAGGTCTCCCAACAGAGAGATTACCAAAACATGTAGCTTATAGAATTACTTTGCTAATTGAATCATCATTGATATTCTGTTATGAGGCTACATATTGCAGTAATGAAAGAATTTAATCACTGCTTAGAATTTCTTCAAGGTCTCAGGCTTTCTCACAGAATAAAAATATCAAATTAGCTAGATTATTTCACAACAAAATGTAACTAAACAGTTTATATTTGGATAATAAACACCATTTATAACATTGTTTGTGGAGCCATGTAGTGTTTCTTAAGCCACTGGCAATGTGCAATGTATTAATAAAACTTATCGGACTCTGAGAAAAGGGGTCTAGACTATCATGATGGAAATATTATTTAGATATATTTCAAGCAATGGTGCCTCAAAACAAGACTAGAGAGAGATTGAGGACAATTTCAATTTACATGCCCAAAGATGATTGAATGGGAGGAAAGCAATGAGTACATTTTGTCTATTTACTTATAAAATGAGTGGGACTCTATATTTCCAGATTTACCTGCTTTGACATTTTTTGGACAGAAATATGATTCAGAATATTATCAGTGGAAAACTATTGATTGACTTCAAGGAAGTAAAACCTTTTCGCCCTTGTAGCATTGTCAGAGTCAGCAGCTCATGTTCTGAAGTGACAGTGGGTTATTCTGTCTTGTACACTTACCTGCCTGCACTTGACTTTTCCTGCTCCTCTAAGGGCAGTCAAGTTCCTTATATATTCAGACACAACTGAATGCATGTACTTGGAGCTTATCAACTGTTTAAAATTCTACATAACATGAATGTTTCACAATCTGTAGAGAAATTATAATTTCCACTTATGCATTCCACCGTTCATATGTAAAATTTCAATTCAGTTGTTTCATTCTGATCTTCAATGTGTGTTAACTTGAGTCAAGTCAAACCCTTCCAAATTTCAAAACCTAAATTTCTCAAGGATGGAGAACATGTATTAGCATGTATAAGCTGTGTAAATGTTTATTATTTGGGTCAATTGCAAAGTGAATGATTAATTGGAAAATGAATGCTAAAGTGAAGTCTGTGCAACAACCATTTATAGATTGTATTAGTCATAAAGACAGGGATATAATATAATTATTAATGTACCAGTTGATGGGAATATATGAGACAAAGGACACAAAGTAATGTAAATTCACACTTAGCAATATTATCAACTAACCTAAGAGTTTGCTCAAGTGGAGAAAGGACAGCAGCTACATGGAAATAGGCCAGCATTCTCACAAATCCTTCCAGACATTTTATTTTGTCTGTAATATTTTCAACCTTGCTCCAATTACTGGTGAACTTCTGCTTTTTTTTTCCATGGTTCATCTCGATGTCAACCTTTCTTTGACTTTTTCTAAAAGTTTCTATTGCATTAGAAAACTTCTCTTGTGCTTAGTTGATATGGTGTAATAAATTCAACCTTGGAACGCTACAGCAAGGTTTTTCTTTTAGGCCATCAAGCAGCTCCCAAATCATCACACAGAGACTTGTTATTAGTTATGAATGCTAGGCCTTATTGTAGACCTAGCTAAGAATGAAGTGAAAGGCCAGAGAATACAGAGCACTGAGAGGTTGTTAGCTGCTGAGCATATTCATTTTTCATAATTGGGTAGGACTTAATCACTATTTATCATGTTCTGTCCATATTAGTGGAAAATAAGATTTGAGTAAAAGCAGGAGTTGTTTTTTTTTTTTTTTTTAATATTCAAGTATTTAGTTTCTGGGGAGTGGTGTGTTTGCTCTTATTTAGTAGTAACTACATTATACAAATCTCCTATGAGAATATTTGTATTGTATTCTCAGTAATTATCTAACCGGAAAGCAATCCAAAGTTGGAATGATGGAACCAGCAAAGCACTGGGATGTTTTGCCATCTTCAACTTAAATGTAGCACTCAAGAACTATCCTGGGGTAGGAGTTCTAGAGGAGGCCAGGAAATCATGTTAAAGCTATAATCCTAGTTAGGAAACCCAGTGCAGAAAAGAATAACAGTGCATGCACTCTCTGCTGAGATGTGCAAGGACTTGAGTGCAATGAATGAATGAGAAAGAAGCAGGAGTCTTAAAGTATCATGACAAGTGGCGGGTTGTTCCCTTGGAGCACACCACGTTCTCTCATCCGAGTACGTGCTTCACACTTACAGCTTCTCAAGCATGTAACCAAGGTCCTTGAAAATTCTTTTTGTTTATTTGATTGACTGATTTTATAAATGGAGCCATGCTTTGTTGCTCAAGAAGGGCTTGAACTCATGAGCTCAAGGGCCTCTCTTACCAGGTCTCTTCAGTGGACATATTTTGGCTGTAATTAAACAAGTTCTTCATGATGTTGACAGGTTTTCTAGGAAACTTCATTTGCACAGAGAGGTCTCTATGGATAGCTTTGTTTTTTTTCTTTTCCCTTCCTTTTTCCTACTCGTGTTTGTCTCTTCAAATCATCTCCTTCCCCTTCTTCCTTCTTCTATTGATAGCATATAGCACAGGAAATATGAAACCTTAGGGGAATACATTACAATATTTGAGTTAGAAAGGGAATGTATGACAAGTGTTGAAACCATTCAACCGTGTTTGACATCTAATTTTGGTGTATGAAGATGACATCCAGAAAGAAAAGAAACTGGACTCTTGGTTGGTTTTGTTGTTGTTTTTGTTTTTTATTCTTCTCATACAATATATCCTGACCACAGTCTCTCCTCCCCCTTCTCCTCCCAGTTCCCCACCATTTACCTTCTCCCCCAGATCCACTGCTTCTCCATTTCCCTTCAGAAAAAAGCAGGCAGGCCTCCCAGTAATATCAACCAAACATAACAAGATATAATAAGGCTAGGCATAAACCCTCATCTCAAGGCTGGATGAAGCAAACTATTAAAAGGAAAAGAGTCCCACGAGCAGGCAAATGAGTCAGAGACACCCGCATACCAATGTTAGGCATCCCACAAAAACCCCAAGTTTAAACAAGCACAGCATGTATGCAGAGGGCCAAGTCCAGACCCATGCAAGCTCCTTAATTGCTGATTCAGTCTCTGTGAGCCCTTATAACCTTGCTTAGTTGATTCTGTGGGCCCTGTTCTCGTGTCCTTGTCCCTCTGGTTCCCACAATCCTTCCTCTTCCTCTTCCAGGAGCTCTGACTCATGTTTGACTTTGGGTCTGTGCATCTGCTCCCATCAGCTGATGGATGAAAAGAAACCTTTCTGATGATGATTGGGCTAGACACTGATCTATGAATATTCCTAATATATCATGAGGAATCATTTCATTGATTTTTGTTGTTGTTGTTGTTGCTGCTGCTGTGGTTTGGTTTGGTTTTGGTTTTGGTTTTCCCTTGGTCGGTCCTGTTTGGTTCTAGCCCAAGTCCTGAGCCATCCTGATTCTGGTTCCTAGCTATGGGTATGGGCTCCTTCTCTGTGATGTGGGCCTCAAGTTAGGCCAGTCATTGGTTAGCCACACCCACAAGCTCTGAGCCACCATTGACCCATCTGCAGGCAGGATGGATTATGGATTAAAAGTTTTGTGGCTAAGTTAGTGGCCTCTTACAGCATGGAATAAAGCACCATCAGCAGCAGCATCTAAACATAATTTGATTTTGCTGAGACAATGAATATCTCGGTCCTAGTGCCATATTTAAAAGCAGAGATAAAAACCATTTGCAGTAACCTAAGACTTCCCTAATAATGCCAAGTAATATCAAACATTTTACTATTGTTGGCCTTGATGACAGATGTGAGGAATTTATACAAAAAAAAAAAAAGGGATATTGTCATTCACTTTAGAATATTCCCAATCTCATTGGTGGTCAGGATTCACAGAAACTAAATTAAGATACTTAAACAAAGTCAGACCACTCATGTCCACAATCTTTACTGATATGGAAAACTTTTCCTATGGTGTGCTGCCCTGACTATGCAGCTTATTGGAGGAATTATCTCACTCCCAAAGCTATTCTTGTCCTATCATTTCTCACGGTTTCAGTTCTTCAATGCTCTCCTCCAGTAACAATGGCTCTGGACATCATCTGTGTCCACCTCTCAGGATGCACTCCTCCTCACTGTTCAATTTCAGTTTCCGAAAGACTGTCCTTTTGTACTTATCCACATTTTGTCATTGCTTAAGATTAGATAAGAAATCAGACTATTGTTACTTCATTACCTCTTTCAATTGTCATATACTTATTAAAATATCCATAAACTCTAGAAAACATTGCTTTTACCTAGAGCTATATTTCAGGGATAAAAATTCTTGATTAAGTGAAGTATAAGGTGTGTGTCAACCTTCAGAGGACCCTCATAAAAACAAACATCAATAAAAAAGACAAATAAAAAACAATCTACTTAAGTTATGAATTGACCACATATTTAACATATATACTGAGAATAAATAGAACTGTCTCAGCTATATGAATTCTCCAGGAATTCTTAATGTAATTGTATCTTAATAAAGATTTTATGCCATCATTTATAATATAATACCTTTAATGGAGGCTTTCAAAATGTTTAACATGGCTTTTGATACTTTTTATATATTAGAATTTGGCTTTTTTTCATTAGAGAAGCAATAGCCTTGGCTAATCTGTTGAAAGAATTTTATATTATTTTGTCTTAAAAAGAATTATAAAATATTGAAAACTAAGAAAATGAGTCTCTGACATGGAATTATGGTTTTTTTAAAATATAACTTCCATTTGCTGCTATGAGAAATTCTCCCAGATTTACTGGCCTAATGCCACAGTTGTATTCTCACATATCTAAAGGCTAGAATTGGGAGACCTGGCAAGATGACACTTCTGCTATGGGAATCTGCTAAGTTTTATTTTGGCTTTTACAAATGGGTTGAGCATTCCTGGGCTAGGGCGACATCACCTAGGTGTGTCTTTATTCAAGTAAGCAGTAACTCTTGAAGCAACAGCTCTCTAAAGAATACGATACTTCTCTGGACTTGGATTCTTCCACTCCAACAATAACAACCACAATGGCACTGTACACCCAAGGTAGTTTGACCTCATTTGACAGGACATCAGAATTACAGGCCCTATGAAGATAAATAAGTTGTGTGACTCCCACTTTCTTTACATGGTAATGTAGAACTAGACTTTGGATTTTTTTCCAAAGAGTCAGTTCTCATTCTGAGAGTCAACAGATTGAGTATAGCTTTTGATTTTCCTTAGTTCTATGTCATAGAGACAAAAGCCAGTTCCTGGATTATATTCATTAGTCTTAAAGTAATCATTCACTTAATTAAACATAATGCTTCTTATAATGAAAGATTTAAACGTTTTATGCATGGATGATCATAATGGTGAAGTCGTACATAATTTATTCCTTTTGTTAAAAGTATTACTATAAATTGCTTTAATTTTAAAGGAAAACAAAGTAAGATAAATTTTCCTTGGCAAATTTATGGGTGAGGACTGTGGCACTACTCATTTTTGTTGTTGTTGTTGTTGTTTTTTAAACCCTGCTTTTTATAAATGTAATAGGATGAAAATCTCCTGTATAACGTAACAAAAGTATATGCTAATAAGTTAGAAATGGAGCAGAAGATAGATGCATGCATTAGTGACACTTCTTGCTATTGTGACAACTTGCCTGCCGGAAGCAACTTGAACAAGGAAGTATTGATTATGTCCCATGGCTTTAAAGCTGCAGTCCATCATTGCCGAGAAGGTGGGAGTCCACGTTGGCAGGAAAGGTTTGAGGGAGTCCATCATGGCAGGGCAAGTTTGATTGATTCAGTCAAGGCAGTTCAGGCATAGAAGAGCTCACAGTGGCAGAAACATGGGACTAGAGCACTTCAAATCCTGTCAGATAATGAAGCCAGTTGTAGAATGCAAAATGGGTTTGAACTACAACCTTCAAGCTTTGCATCCTCTGTTCTCAAAAATCTCTGAAATTAGTGTCACCAGCTGGGGATCAAGTGCCCTAACATATAAACCTGTATGGATATTTCACATTCAAAACATAACATTCCTCCTTTGGACACTCACAGCCGCAGAGTTAATGCCTATGGGCTCTCCATTGGGAATCCAAACCTAGTTCTCAATGACCAGCCTTGTTTGCTTTTCTCTGGAACTATGGTTAAGATTAGATAAGAAATCAGACTATTGTTATTTCATTACCTCTTTCAATTGTCATATACTTACTGAAATATACATAAACTCTAGAAAACATCGCTTTTACCTAGAGCTATATTTCAGTGATAAAAATTCTTGACTAAGTGAAGCATAAGGTGTGTGTTCAACCTTCAGAAGACCCTCATAAAAACAAACATCAATAAAAGAGACAAATAAAAGCAATCGACTTAAGTTATAAAATGACTTTGATGACCCCCATAACTTTTATTCTATATTCCATCAAATGCATGATCGTATACATGATTGAAAATTATGAGACCATCTCAAGATAAACTCTAGGTCTTCTTGGAAAACACTACAGCAGCCTCTAAGTGCCTGCCTGGTGAACTAAGAACATTTCCTTGTGTAATCTTGTTTGAGAAGGGCAAACTTCAGGTTCCATCTTCACAGGCTTTTACTTTTTAAAAGAAACTCTTTCAAATGAATTTGCTGTATTACACACTGGAGCACTTAATGGGATGAATGTTGTCCTTACAATATCATTTCTGAATGGGCTCCTTTTTAAAAACTTTTTTTATTTTTAATTACAAGTATATGTGTGTGGATATGTGCATGTCAGTCAGTGCCGGTGTCCACAAACACCAGAAGAAAGTGTCAAATTTCCTGTCATCTACCTGATGTGGGTGCTCAGAATTGAACCTGGGTCCTTAGAAGGAGCAGCCAGTGCTCTTAACTGCTGAGCCATCTCTCTGGCCCAGGTCTTCACTAGATCTTCTGCATATATGTTATGATTATTAGCTTTTTGTTTATGTGGGACTCCTGACAGTGGGAGTGGGAAGGGGGTGCCTCTGACTCTTTTGCCTGCCCTTGGGACCTTTTTCCTCCTACTGGGCTGCCTTGCTCTGCCTTGATATGAGGGTGTGTGCCTAGTTGTATTGTATCCTGTTATGCCATGTTCAGTTGATATCCCTGGGAGGCCTCCTCTTTTCTGAAAGGAAACAGAAGAAGAAGACTGGCTCTGGGGGTGGTGTAGGGAGGAAACTAGAAGGAGTGAAAGGAGAGAAATCTGCAGTCAGGAAGTATTGAAAATATATATATGAAATAGAAAATAAGATAGCATTTCTGCTTCTCTTATCACTTCTTAATCTCCTGAAGGTCTCTTATAGGGTGGAAGACTCATGGACTTTCTCCATCCACCTTTAACATGGGTATTGCTGTCTTTGTTCAGCTCATATTTAGACAATCGCATTGGCGAGACTCTATGGGTGTAGCTCTGGCATTCTTAGGAGATAAGGTCTCACAGCAAATTGCCTGATCCTCTGGTTCTTTCCATCTTCTACCCCCTCTTCCTCAATGATCTATGAACCCTAAGTGAAAGAGTTGTATTGTAGATCTATCTGTTGGGACTAGTTAATGAAAAAGGAAGCCATGAATTTGAAAATGAACAAGGAGAGGAATGTAGGAAGGTTTGGAAGGAGGAAAAAATGGGGTAATGATATTATCAGAGAGAGAGAGAAAGAGACAGAGACTTAAAAATGAAATAACTGAAAAAAAAGGAATAAGCTTAAAAATAGATGGCAATTCTGTTGTCCTGGTACACAGTTTCACTTTGCGTCCTAGTTCATTCCATTCCACAGTAAATTTATGAATACCTATGCTATGACTTTAAATTCATTTGTGCTCTTCTCTTTACTAAAATGCACCTTTCAAGACCTCTTTCCATTGTCTTTTTGCTTTGAATATTTGCTATAAGTCTGGCTAAGCATAATCTAGGAAAAGCCATGTGAAAGCCTGAGTGCTATAGTGGTTTTAAATATTCTGTGCAAAGCAGCAGTTCATTACTTCTAAATTCAGCTTGACTAAATTTTTAAGACACTATTGAGCAGATTATATTCAGATTGTTATAGTCAGAATTTAGCACCAATGACCTAAATAGTCTTTTTTTTCCCCCTGAAGACTCAGTAGTGAAGTCTTTACACCCAAGTTTCTGCCAACCCTCTTTTTCTCTGTCACTCTCACCAGTCCATTAAGTACTGCTTTCCTCATTCTGAGGCTTCTCTAGCATGAATCTCCAAATTCTTCCACATTCTTTCTGAAAATCTGTTCTAAAGCATATGGACCACATGTTCAGGTTTATCCTGGCAACATTCTCACTTCCGTACTGTTTTTATATTTTGTGTTATAATTTCTATATTAGTTTAGATCCTTGTTAATGATAGGAGGACTTATTGGAGCAATAATTCATGCTGACCCCCATTGCTGTAAAGCACGCAAAGTTCAAGGCAGGAGAGTATAGCTGGGCAGCTTTATTTCCTAGTAGTTCCAAGAAGGAAATCATGAAAACAGAAGCAGGACTAAGCTATAAATATACACTCAAGGTCTGGTAAAACTGCCCTATCTTTGATGGGCAGGCCTTTTCCCAGAAATTTTCTACAACTTTCCAAAAATCAACTAAAGATTAAGTATTCAAACACATAACTCTGAGGATGGTTAGACAGACAGACATGTGGGCAGAAAGAAAGATAGATGATAGATAGATAGATAGATAGATAGATAGATAGATAGATAGATAGATGATAGATAGAGATAGTAGATAGATATAGTAGATAGATAGAGATAGATAGATAGATATAGTAAATAGATATATAGATGATAGATAATAGATATATAGATAGATATAGTAGATAGATAGATGATTGATAGATAGATTGATTGATTGATAGATAGGATAGACAAGCAATAGATTGAGATAGATGACAGGTGGATGACATAGATTATAGACAGATACAGACATGTTCTAGTTATATTTTAGATGGATATATAGGAGGGAGAAGGTATAATATAGATCTATGGTAAAGAAATTTATGATATAATCTAGATGGTGGGTAGACATAGTTCATGGATGGATGACAGATGGTAGAAGATAAAGACTAGAAAGATGACAGAAGATAGAAAATCAATAAAACCTTTTATTTAATTCATTTTCTTATTTGCCAACTCAGCTCCAAATCTCAGGATATTTCTTAATATATTCAATATCTACATGGAAAAATGTAATGTAGCAAACATGAACACTTGGCAGCA
The DNA here is from genome assembly GCF_903995425.1 of Onychomys torridus. Classification (NCBI taxonomy): domain Eukaryota; kingdom Metazoa; phylum Chordata; class Mammalia; order Rodentia; family Cricetidae; genus Onychomys; species Onychomys torridus. The sequence continues at coordinate 38,932,910 of NC_050443.1, forward strand.
CTCATACTGTCATATTTCAGGGATATAATGAATACACTAAGATTAAAGCTCCATTGCAAACCACTCTCGTGAGCTTCCGAGCCTGGGTTTGCTTTACTTCTTGTTGGTTCCTGTGAACTAGTACCTCAGAACTTGCATCACAATGTGAATGTTCAGTTTTTCAGAGTGGATTATTATATTATACAAACCTCTCCAGCTTTATATGTCACAAATATTGGCATAAGCCAGAATAAAGAAAATGTGTTGGTAAGGCTGCAGGAATAAACCTTGGGAAGATAAAAGCCGGTGTTCTAGAAGACAGGGCACATTTACTACAAAAGTGGATTTCTGATGAGAGAATAGGACAAAGCCTGCACGTTTACATATAGCTGACTGTTTACAGTCTGGTTTTTAATCTGTCTGGATGTGTTTCAGTCCAGAAGCTACTGCGAAATTACCTGGGTGTGTGCCTCTACCTTAGATCACTTAGGGGATGTGACATTCCATACCATAGAATGAAAGGAAGGACACCATTGCTGCTGCAGTAGAAAAGGAGAAGGAATAATGACGACATCTTCAGAACCAAAAGGTGCCAGGTGGTGGTGGTGCACGCCTTTAAACCCCAGCACTTGGGAGGCAGAGGCAGAGGCAGGCGGATCTCTGTGAGTTTGAGGCCAGCCTGGTCTCCAAAGCAAGTTCCAGGAAAGGTGCAAAGCTACACAGAGAAACTCTGTCTAAAAAAAAAAAAAAAAAAAAAAAAAAAAACCAAACAAACAAAAAAGAGCCAAAAGGTGCTTCTCAGAAAAAAATTAAATTAAGTTGCTTTCTCTTTTAATTGCAACTATATTTCAATACATAGAGCGTACATAAATATTTATTCACTGGTATAGCTGCTAGACATACTTTACATTACTTTTGAAATATTCCGATTCATTTTTTCATTTTGAAAGAATTTCTTCAGTCATATACATGTCTAGTTGCTTTATGAGCCTGCACCTCTCTTTAGTTTCATTTGGTTTATATTTTAAGTATAAATCATAAATAAGCTGAAAGAAAATAGCAAACAATTATCAGTTGATTGTGAAATCAGCTAGCTTGTGAAGACTCAACTTGTAGCTTTCAAAGACTCAATGATAAATATGTTTCTGATGGATAAACCAACAATAGAATGCTGTGATTCCCATGCAGTCCAGTGAACCTTCAACCACAGGAGACATTTCCCAAATATGCTCTACAGATTTTTATCTTTATTTTTAGAGTTTATTTTACTTTATGTGTATTAATGTTGTGCTGGCCTACATATATGTGTACCACATGCATGACTGTTGAATCCTCTGGGAATGGTGTTATGGATGGTTGTGAGCCACCGTGCTGGTGCTGGAAATCAAACTTGGGTCTTCTGAAAGAGCTACAAGTGTTCTCTCACATTCTGAGCCATCTTTCGAGCCTTTTACAGATCTTTGACCTGTAAATTTTACATATGAAGCATATATGGGTAATAGCAATCTTTTGGACCTGTGAACACAAAACATGTCCTGAGAACAACAAATGTAGACATGTGAGATCCCTATGCATGTAGACATTGGCAAAAGCTGATGAGCACTGGCAAGTAACAGTAGTTATTTTAGAGTTACTTCTGTTATACAAAATTGCAAAGTTATAATTATCTGATTGTTCAACTAAAACATAATATAGGAACACTTAGGGAAATTACACATAGTGTAATTTAATGTATTCTTTATGTTTTTCAGCTGTTGCCCTTGTTATGACTGTCAGGGATAGTCACTTTCAACATTAGTGTTTGTTATGTTCTCTTATTTTAAAGTTATGTCTTCATTTCACCTGTAAGTTGGAGGTAATGGGAGGCAGGTGATGGATACTCAACTGGTTTTACCTAGAACAAATACATGTTTGATTCTTGTTAAGAATGTGTTTCTTTGACTGGATAGATGGCTCAGGGTTAAGAGCATAAGCTGTGCCTGAGGATTTGAAATTGATCCCCACACTCACATGATGGCTCACAACCATCTGTGACTCAGTTTCCAGGGGATTCAATGCTCTTTCTGGCCTTTGAAGGCACCAGTTGTACATGTGCTGCACAGGCATAGGCGCTTTATATTAAATCAGGATACTAAATAACTGATTGTGTAGACATCATAATGATTAAAAAAAAAAAAACAACAGCATGCTTTTCCTCTTCACTTCCCCAAAGGAACTTAACCCAGAGCAGAATTGGGTTCATTTGTTATCTGCTATCTTTACAGTGTGTCAAAGAGATTGATGAGAATGTAAGAGTCTCATTTTTTCAGAGTTTAGGACTTTTAATTTGCCATAAAGTCACTGAATCAAAAAAGATAAAATATTTCTTTACAGCCCCCAGTGCTGAAACAAAAGAAAAAAAAATTATTTGTAGGAAAAATGATTTTGTACATGGGATGAAACAATATAAATTCAAAATGTACAGGTGAGGGTTAGCTTTAAAAAATTAAATGAATACCTGGTAAAAGCCCACAGGGTATCTCTCTTGAAAAGTTGTCTATGTGGACTCTAAATAGAGCACATGCCTGTGTACTGTCTTGGAGTGTCCTCAGAAGGCTCTGTCACTGAACAGGCGATAGAGAAAAACACTTTCTTTCAAGTGAAGAGGACACAACTAGAATTAAAAAACTTTTCAAACTCCATCTTCTTTCCTGGTGGCTCCAAGTCTCTCCCTCCTCCTCTACCACCTGGGAATCCTCCTCAACTTCCAAAGTCTTAAGACTTCTGCCAGAAGACTTGCCTATTTCTCCTTGGCCCCCCACCTCAGCCTCCACATTCTCCTCTGGCTCCACCTAGGACACCAAAGCTACCTTCACCCATAGGTTTGGCCCCATCCAAGGTTTGTTTCCCTCAGTTCCATCTCCATCTTCCATGGCCTCCTTGGCAGCTTTGGCATCTTCCTCACTATTGAACTCTACAAAGCCAAACTCTTCAAAGGAACCAGTTTCCTGGTCAGTGACTATTCTTGCTTGAAGAGAATCCTCAAATGAGTCTATGAGGGTCTCTTCAGTGGTACCCTCTGACAGACCTTTGACAAACAGAGGTTTGTATGGCTGACTTCTTGCAATAGACAATAGCCTGTCTCCTTGTGATTCTAGCCTGATGTCTCTGCCCTTGGTTTCCATTTTATTCCAGGAATTTACAGATTCTTTAGCATCTTTAAATGAAGTGAATTCTATAAATGCATGCCCTTTAAATTTGCCATTTGGCTTCTGGGCACTTTGATAAAAGTTGCTTACTCAAATACTTCCTAAAGAGTTTCTTTTGTTGCACCATAGGAAAGGTTTCATAAAACCAAAGTTTTTGATTCACCACTCCAAGAGCTACTTGGTCCAGCTCTCTCTTGCCTTTGTCCTTTCTCTTCGGTGTAGTAAAATAATACATATTGTTCACCAATGTCTGCCCCCTACTTTTCTTCATAGTTTTTCCCTGCATCAGTTTCTGTGTTAAATTCAATATAAGCAATCCCCTCACTCTTCCCATCCTGGTGGAAAAATCTGAACTCCATGGCATCTTCAAACACTTCTTTTAATTCATTACCAATGATGCAATGCTGAAAGACAGGTTTTAAAAAATATGAAATGCTTCATGACTTTGTGTGTCATCCTTGTGCAGATACCATGTTAATCTTCTCTGTATTATTCAAATTTTAGTATATGTGCTGCTGAAATGAGCATAGGGGTGTCAGTCATACCCTTTATCTTTTCTGTTCCTTAGAAAGTACAAAAGGGAGATCTTGGGTGAGGATAAGGTTTTATAGAAAAGAAAGAACACGATGTTGGATGCTTAGGTAGGTGAGGCCGGGGAATCTGTGAGGAGTTGGGAAAGAGAAAGAGTGAGATCAAAGTATATTGTGTGAAATTCTCAAAAAAAATTTAAATACATCCATCTATAACAAAGAATGTACCAAAGGGAGGATGTATATATGTCTTTTAAACAAGGTAAGGGCAGAAGAAAAATATAACTCTCAATTCCTTCTAGATGTCAATGAAGTTAGACTTACATGTTAAGAGAAATTACTTACTTAATTACAGTTTTCTGCCCAAGCCCAGTATCTTGTTGAGTTAATATGGCAACTATTAAATGAACTAGAGTGCTATTCTATGGCTTTGCTAATAGTCTATAAGCTTTATCAGTCTTTCTTATAATAAACATTTTACCATGTTTAATAGGGATTTTTTCAATAATGTTTGAGATTGTGAGAATTCTTTCTTATTAAGGAGTGTAGTTACTTGTGGAAATCTGTGGGAAAACCACATAGAATTACTGAAGATCCTGGCTGGGTTTCTTATACTCTGCCCATATTCTGTCCTACTCTTGGGCTTCTTGGAACCCAGTAGTTAGAATCTTCAAATATTTCTCCTTTGTAGCCCATTGCAACCAAAGCTTCAAACTCAGGAAACAGCATTTATGAACTTTTATTTATCCCTCCTACCAACGTCTATTCCAGACTGATGAGGGCAGCATTATATTTAAATGATGTATGCCATAAAACAACAACAACACATGCCTGCACTTCCCAGTGTACAACCATTAACCTTCTTCCTATAGTGAGTTTCACATTACTTGTACATTTCTCTCAGTCAGGGTACTTTCTGCTTTCTTTGTGTTCCTATTGAGATGAATGTTATAATGATAGTTCAGCTCCCAGAGGTAAACAGCTTGTTCTTTAAAGGAACAGAATGCACATAACCCTCTAGGTATCTTCTGTAATGTTGCAAGATATTTTCTGACTAGTTGAGAAAATGAAGCATGTATTTATTAAAACTGGGGATTAATACAAAGAAGAAGGGCAAGATTCCTATCTTTTGAGAAATGAAGATCTTTAAATAAAAGCTTATTATTTGAGAAATGAGCATATCCAATGGGAAAAAAATCCATTAGGCTTCACTAATGCAAAAATTTAACATAAATTATTGTTCTTAATTTCAAAGATAAGAATCGCAAAGCCAATTTTAAAGATGAATTATATAATAAAGCCTATTTCCTTTTTTAGAGTGCGAAGACATGGTATTTTATGTCATATAACAACAAAAAGCCATGCCTATTTTTTTATTTTATGATATATATATATATTTATTATTTTAATGATATATATTTTTCTTTTTTCTCTGTATCTCTATCCAGCTACAAAAAAGTTCTCCAGCAAACCATGAAAGCTCCCAAGTTCAGTCAACGAAGGAAGAGACAAGGAAAACCTCTGTGTGTGGTCCTCAAGATGTAAGAATAACCTAAAGTGGTTTGGAAAGGACACAACATTTGGCAATGGTAGCTCATGCCATCACAAAATGTTCTTGGGTGGGGGGATGCCTTCTTTCTAAGTGCTATAACTTTCCATGTGATGACACCGATGTTGCTTAGACAGCACCAAGTAGGTGTTCCTCTATATTGTATAGCCAGATTCTGCTGTGCAACTCAAGGCTCAGCACCACCACCATATCATCCCTACAACAACAAGACAGACAGCAATTAAAGTGTTAAAGCAGAACAAGGAAGCAAACAAAAAAGATTCTGTAGTATTCACCACCTAAGAAACATGCATGTGCCCTTATAGAACAACATGCCAGACAGAGATCCTCCACCCTCATATGATAAAGAGTTAGGAACCTGAACTGTCAGGGCAGGGGGTCTCTCTTAATAAGTGCAATAAAAAAAAATGAAACATCAACCCTTGAATTCTGTTAGAACAAAGGTTTTAGATTTGTCATGACAGATCTAACAAATGACATTTCTGTTAACCAGATTGAGATACAGGCTTTAGTCCAAAGAGAAATTATATACCAAGACTATCCATGGCTGAAGGAAATTAGCTAATATCTAAGGAAATAAGGAAGAAGGAAAAACAAATAAATTGGTACTTATATTTTTCTTCTCCTAGCTCCCAACATGTATTTTGAAAAAAACTAATCTTTCAGTATGTTTGCCACTGAATCTTTGTATGTAGAACCATATATTTAAACCATATAACTTAGGATATAAAATTTAATCAGGAGTACAAATCGACATTATTCACAGTCTGAACAACTATTTGGAGTGTTCTCAATGAATAAAACTAAAGGTTTTATTGTAAAAGCTTTTGATGGGCCTAACGACTGTCATCTAGGAAGCTCAGTGATTATTAACATCAATATAAACTTATTGGAGCCTCACAGGCCTTAATCACATGCATACAGCTATGTACATGTATATGTGTTCATCCATGTTTGAATGCATATATTAAATTAGCATATAATAAATATCAATTTATGGAAATAGATGTCCTGCACCCATTATCAAGTTCACATAAAATGTGCCACTACTACTACAGGAGCTGATATAGAAATTACCATTTTAACATACAACTAGAACAATAGAAGAAATAGATAACTTGTTACTGGATAATATACCATAGGGGCTATGCCTTTCCTAAACCAACGGTCTTTAAATTATATTCCATGGGCCACAAGTATTTAGGATTGTCTGTGTTGAGTGTAAGCTGATCACCCAAACACAGAGCCTGGGTACCGTTTATCATAAGCACGGAGGATTTGAGGACTCCTTTCCACAAGTTCACATCTGAGAATGCCACACTTCTGACTATTTCCAATTAGCCAAATGAGTGTTGGAGGACTTCTGCACCCATGGGAACTATTCTTGAGTGTAAATGACTAAACTCAGAGCATCAACATCCTGAGCTGTGTTAAAATGTGACAGCTATTACAGTCTAGCAATATGAAAATACTTTCAACCCCATTATGGATGTGGATAGAAAGTCAAGCTCCACTTTGGTTTCTTTTATTGGATATATACACTGACAGAAAAGAGAATTTGATTTAAATGATTACTCTAAAAAGCACAAGAATTACTTTGTTCCCTTGTCGTCCAGCATTTAGACTTGCAATCCCTGATTAGCACTTGCTTTAATTCATTATTTGGTTATCCTAGCTGTCATGTTTTAATGCAATGGCTACCCTTTATAATCAGATATTTATCCCCTTAACAAAAACTAATTGATCAGAAGTATGAGTTTATTTGTTATTTGTATGTAAACCTTCAGAGCTTACCATTCGGTATTAGGTAACCACTTGGTGTGCCCATCCCTAGGGAAGCACCAAATTATCTTAATATCTATATCTTCACATAAGTTCTGAAAATAGAAAGTTAAAATCCTAAAGCTTTGTCATTCTATTATAATACCAAATTGACTATTCCTAGCCCACTGCAATGTCTTGCAAATTATATGATCAGCCTGATAATTTTAATAATCCTGCCTGCTACAATTTTGATAGGGAATTATATCTACAGATCATATTAAGGGCAAATATCATGTTCATAACTATTATTCCAACTCATAAATTGTTTATGTAACTACGTTTAAATTTCCATCTGAAATGATTTATAAGTTTAGAATTACATTAATTCTGAGGTGAGAAAATCTAAAATCTGACATAGGAAACCTCATAATCTGTAACTATCAGTAAGTGTCTATATTCTGTATTACTTCACCATAACAGTTAAATACCAAAGAAAGAATGAATTTTTGGTCAAATATAAAAAATGAGATTTTTATCAAAAGTATCTGAAGCAAATTAGCAGTTAAAGTGGGTAGCTGTGTGTGGTCAGATAATGAAAAGTCACATTATGGAATGAGGGTAGGAAGTGAGGTATTGAAAGGAGAAAGTGGATACCAGATGTAAAGGATAACCAGACTACAACCCACAGCTCCAGAGAAGCAGGAAGCAAGGAGGACCCTAAGAGGGATACATTGATTGCCCTGAGAAGGTGAAATAGATGAGATCTCTATTAGTAAACTGGTGATTAGGGGAGAAATAGAGAGCAGGGGATGGGGGATGAAAACATATTTTTAGTTTAAAGATTTTTCAAAGATATACATTTTCTTATCATTTTCTTTCATTTCCCCACTATTTATTAAACTTCCATTTTCCTACAATTATTATTTTGTTTTATTTCTCATGAATTATTAAAAAAAACTTTGTTCCCATTTATTCTCATTATTTTGTTTTGATTTTTTAAAATATGATTTCCCTACATATCCTCTGCTTACTTAGAATTCACCATGTACCCAGAGTGACATCAAACTCACAATAATCCTCCTGTTTTGGCCCAAAAGTTCTGAGAGTATAGACTTCAGCCACTGTGCATGACTCACTCATGTATTTCTATGATAAACATTAAACATTAAACCTGTTTTTTGCACATTTTACATGGGGAAACTGAGCCTGCATATACCCCAAAGTCTACACTATTTCTCCCAGAAAGCACAATTCAGTGCTACATATTGCCCTTCTTTCTACTTCGGTTAATTTCCTTTAGGAAAAAGGAACATGTTATGCAATTATTTTCTCACAATGCCAAAACCAGTATTAATCTTCAGTTTATTATTGGTACCATGCACCCCACAGAATTGTGTTGGCACAAAGTGAGAAGCATTAATCTGCCTACCTCATTGACACTACTTTATAATTGGTTGTTAAAACTCAATCTCCTTTCTGATTAATTTTATTTTCTTCTTCATTCATTGGCAACTAGGAGTCTTTTAGGAAATGTGAATGGTTCATAATTGTCTTTAACTTTGAAAAATACACCAATTTCCAAGGATGACTTTTAACAAGTAAACCATTGTACAGTAGCAAGTATAATTTATGCTGCATGAAAACTGCATTCTCAGATATATTCAATTCTATAATATTCCAGTAACTATTCTCTAGGCCTTAGAGAGTCTAGGAATAAAAACATGTGGAAAGGTAATCTTTAGCTTGACAGAGATATCTGCAGATCCTTCCATTCTGGGATTCTGCTCAAGTTAACAGGGAAGTTCTTTGATCCCAAATCCTACTTCCCTCTCCTCCTCCTTGGGTCTTGCCCTTTATCCCTTGTGGTATCCCTTTGAACATTTGGTAGTAGCTCTACTTCTACTGATTTTTTGCATTTTTTGGATAAATTTGTTAGCACTTATCTCTTAAAGGAGAATCAATTTTATCCATAAGTTTTTATAAGAATTACACAAGGGAATTATTTAAAGGCCTAATCTTAGGAATTTACATTACATTACAGAGGCAAGGAAAATGATAAGCATAAGGGTAAATGTTCCAGGCACACATATACACATGTTCACATACGTATTGAAACACATAAACACACATATGGCACACACACATAAACATGCCCATATACACATACACACTCATCATATACTAATTGAATAATGATTAAAGGTAGACTCAAACCACAATTTTCATAAGATATTTCTTTTACCTTTTGAAGAATTGTAAAATCACTTGAGCTAGTCTCATGAAGAATTATAGGGCACAGAATACCTGTAATTACTCCAAGTACTGTTGGAATATGATGCAAAGAGCCAATCAATGTGACAGATATTTGTTGTGCTTCTGTATATATTTAATAGTCATAATTAAAAAGAAGATCTGTGTGTCTGTGTAAATGACAGCAGGAATCATAAAACAATGCAAAACAAAATAAAAGCAGAACAGTTTTGTACACATGATCTCCAGAGACATGCAAGTAGAGGGATATGCATAGAACTGACATAGATGACAGACTTCCACTGGAGAAAGGGGATCATAAAGACAGAATAGTTGAGAAACCATTTTATGGGATGAGGTCTATGAAATATAGTTGGTATGTCACTAGATTCCAACACAGAGAATGCTTCTGTCTGTGAAGTGTCATTGGAAACATAAGCATGGAACTTGTAGCAGTGAACTTACAGTGGAATTTTCTCCAAGTAAGAACCAGATTCCTCATATATATCACTGTCTGACCTGTGAGTTCCCCCACAACTTACTCCTTCTTCTGTCCTCTTAGAGTTCCTGTCTTACTGCGTCCGCACCAGTTCATCACCCATCGTGCATCTCCATTCATTTTCCTCCCCTTTGTCCTAGAAATTCTTCCTTATAAATACTCTCACCATCACTCAAGGTCAGTTCTTACCTCAGTGTTGAAAAAGAAAATGGCAATTTATCCAAGTAATAAATAATCAATCTATCCTTTATGGACAATATATCACATTTTTTTCCTTGGGTATTGTAGAATGTTTCTCTATAGAATAAGGTAGCTAATGTTTTGACTATGGTTTCTGCTGTTATTTCACATCACTTTTCCATTAGGCATATTTTGAACCTTCTATAAAACATGATCATATCTGGTTATGAAGAGAAAGCAAGCATGTGAACATTTTAAAAGACTGATACATATTTCATGATCTGTGATTTTATCCATTTGTTTCTTATTAGGCATTAGATACTGACAATCTGCTATCTACTAGATAGTAGATTTACCTATGTATGATCAATGTTCGTACCTTTATCTTTAAGGATCACACCAAGTACTAATGGGCTGGCTATTCTTACACATATAAAAGCAATCTGAAGTGTTATCATTGATATTCACAGTGCTGACTGAGCAGAAATGCAACCGATTCTTGCTGCTGTTAGAAGGAACCAAGGAGGGAGTGACAGTGGGAATTCAGACCACATGCAAAGAGATTTTTGTGGAGGTAGAGGATACGAAGAGATGATGAAGAGTAAAGTAATCTGATGCTTGTGTGAGGCTCAGATGTGAAACACATAAGAATCATTTCATACTAGAACCAGAACTGCGTGAGTCTTCATCACCTCCACTATCTCTACAGCATCATCTGCTCAGAGTATTTTACATGACAGAATGAAGCTAAAGGGAGTGCCTTGACCCATGGTTTTTCTCTAGGAAAGAAATTGCATTGTTGAATATCAAGAGCTGTGCACTGTCCATCTACTAAACTCTTAGTCTCTGTTTTACATATGGAAAAGACTGCAGGAAGTCAGTATATGGGACACCAACATACTCCATCTTAACATCTGTTTATAATCTGAGAAAAAGGCGAGGAGGAGGGAGCAAGTAGACAAAGAGAGGAAGAGGGAAGGAGGGAAGTGCTTACCAAGACAGAATGAAAGCTGACTAGAGCTGTTTCCATTGACAACAGCTTCTTCTGCTCACATCTCATAGACCTAAAAGGGAACTCCTGGCTTCTTGTTTGTGAAATATAGGAATAGTATAACTCTAGAAATGTTGCCTTTTTAAGATGTACTGAAGTATTTGGCAAGACATATTTATGATAATATAATTGAAATTCCTTCCTTCTTATAGTATTTAAAGATTCATTTTTATTTTTACTTGCATGTTTGTGTGTGAGTGTATATGTGTGTGTATGTCTGTGTGTGTCTCAGTGTGTGTGTGTGCATGACTTCTGTGCACATGTTGGCAGAGGTTAGGAGAGGTCATTGGATCTCCTGGAGCAGGAGTCATAAGTGGGTATCAGGTGCCTAACATGGGTACTTGAAATTGAACTCTGGTTCCCTGAAGGAGCAGCAAGCACCCCTAACTTCTAAAGAATCCCTCCAGTCTCCTGTCTTAATACTGATGTCCCTGCAGGCACATTCACCAGTGATGACTAATTTAAATGTTCGAGTCCAAATGCATCACAGATAGACTATTTCTTTAATATTTTTCATCTTTTGATTGTTTTACAGAGAAAGAATTTTTCCTTAGAATCCAGCTTCTTAGTAGCCAGTGATAGAAAGAAGCACCTGTGAGGTGCAAATGACTCTGAACACTTGCCAGCTCCTGAGAACCCATCCAATTGGGAGGATTTTCCCTTTAGTTTTTAGTATGCATTGAATTGACAGAAACTTTTTACTAGGAGTAATCCACAATGGGTTCTCGATCACCTTTCTTTGTTTAATTTAATTAAGTTGACCTACTTTTAATTGTTCTATAGGAGGGTAGTTCCTGTTTGGTGAAGCGTGAGGAGGGTCCCCAAAGAAACGTCACTGCAGAATCAGAGCCCACAACACAGGTATTCCCTTGTGAGTCTATTTTATTTCCGCTGTATCCAGAAAGTCCTTCTTGTGCTCACTGGATTGCAGGGCAATTCTTGTTTATTTTGTTTAACATTAATTTATTTTGTGTGCATGGGGGGAGGGGGAGAGCATGCCACAGCTCTTACTTAGAGGTCAAAGGCTAACATGAGGGATTGTTTTCCCTTTTCCACCACGTGAGTTCCAGGCATCAAACTCAATTCATCAAGCTTGGTAGCAAAGACCTTTACCTGATGAGCCATTTTAAAAAAATATGAAGACCTTATATATTGTCTAAAAGAATGTATATAGTTCCTTCAACCCAGTCCTTTGAATTTTGCTTGTCTGCTGTGCCTGCCAGTATATATTTTAGTGTACCTATGTGAGGCCCCACAAAGACAAAGGACAGATTCCCCTCCTCTCCCTCTATGCTGCCAACCAAGAAAGTAAAGGAAATTAAACAGAGAATGTAAAAAAACATGTCTATAACTCTTATGAGATGAAAAAGATTAAAGATGACTGAGGAAGTGGAGCAGGTGTAAAAACTAGTCAACCTTCCACAAAAATAAAGAGTAAGTTTACCTGCAATGCGTAATTCTGAAAATAGTATGTAACATCAAAGTTCAGGAATTTTTAGAGGTAGATGAATCTGTGTTGGATGGCTTAACCAGTTTTCTCATAGTAGCTTTTGAAGAACTGTACCAATTGTAAACACAGTGTGTACATGTGGTCAGAGTCCCAATAGCTGTTTCATTTGTGGCTGTCCTTGTGGTCTGGATGCGATTGGTGTACACTGATGGACCTTGATTGCTGTCCTACTACAGTTTTGTATTTTACCTTAAATATGCCTATTTTTATTCTTCTAATTGTCTTTTCTTTATTGTTTGGCAGAAATTGCAAATGCCTCATTGTTCTGAATGTGAGGAGAAAAAAGGCCCAGAAAAAGAATCAGCCAGTTTTGATGCAACTCCAGCTAGAGAAGAAAAAATATTGTAAAAAGGAGACACGGAGTCAGAGCTTCTCTTTCCTGCCATCTCATGTTTCTCGAGTACAGGCTTGATAGGAACACCATGTTTCTAAAGCATGCAACTTTTTCAAAATTTTATGTATCTTTATAGTGTGGATTACACAAAAATTTCCAAAAAAATCCAGGCCAATTATAAACTTTAGCAATAATGTAATGAAAAGGATGTCTTCACTTAGACACATATCTAATTGTCCTCCCTAAAATTACCTAGTATAAATTGATCTATATTGAGTTAAAATACAACCTTACCATTTCTTGGTCTTTGTGTGGATATCTAGTACTTCTAAGGTCTAGTTGCTAACATTAGCTGGAGGATGCTCAAAGGTGAGTCCTCAGTGTTTTTAAAATCCAAATTGCATACATATGAAGGTTTGGGTCCACAGTGGCCATCTGGTGTCATTTCCTCCAAAGTTGGAATTTGCAGTCCAAAATACATGATTTTAGACATTTATTGCTTGGCCCATTACATTGATTTAATAATAATTTGATATAAATTATGCCCAGTTAATTCTCTCAATGATAAGTTAGTTATCAGAATTTATTAGTTAGATTTAATATGTTATACATACAGAATGAATGACAGATATCTTTCATACTATTTTTAAGTTTTAAAACATCCATTATGCATATTCATCTATATTGTCTCAAGATGTGAATCAAGGTGTCTAAAGTGCCAGTATTATTTTTTTCTAATGTTGGATGATAAAATTTAAGATGGGAGGATAATTCTAAAATATGAACATGCAAGATGTCCAAAGATATTGTAGAATTGAAATTTGATGAATGAAAAACAGAATGGAATTATTTTTAAAAGCAATGATGTTTTAGCTTGCAGATAGGAATCTATGAGAATATCACTGATCAGAAGAGCCAGGCTCATCATAATTAAAGCACAACTGATAATCAAGAAAAATGGATATATAAATAATGATCTACTCAAGATCCCACTTGGCAGATAAAAATGAACCAATGGATGAAGTCAGGGAGTCCACACTGACTGAGTACATTCACTTCTGTTGGATAAACACATTTTGAAAGTTCAGAAAAAAAGATAAAACCACTGGCTGTATAGAATTAATCTGTCAAGCCCCAATTAACATCTTTAAACAACTTAGCCCAAAATAAAAATACATTAAAAGCAATCAGTGGGACTTAATTTCTAAGATCCAATGGCTTGAATGTGATATATTCAAAGAAATTTATGGAGCTCTAGAATTTGGCGAAAACATTAGTAGAGAAAGGAACATCACCATTTATTAATTCTACATGCAGAGAAGTGTTTTGGGGATCTTGTCAGTCTTTCACTCTTTTAAAAATAACAATATGTGATTCTATATGTTTCATAGATCTTTAGATGAACTGACCAAGATAAAATATAAGACCAGGATACCAAATTTCTACTCCCTACATCTCCAGTCCTATCTCACTCCACCCCCAGTTTTATAAAATATTAGATCTTATTAATAGAATAACAGGCATATAGTTTTCTCTTTCTTTTTCTTTTTGAAGCAAAATCTCATCTGTGTCAAGTTAGGCACAAAATTACTACAAAGTAGAGGATGACCTTGAGCTCTGTATCCTCCTGCCTCCACCTCCCAAGGGCTGAGAGTTTCAGTCACTCACTAACACTACAGTAATGAAAAAATTAATAAGTTTTAATTTAGGGTTGCTTTTCCACTTCTGTCCAGGGCATTAATTTCCTGCCTAATCCCTGTGGATCCTACAGAATGTTAGTGCATGTTCTTTCTAACATGCAGGTTGTGAGATCTGTGACTCCTTGGAGGAATGACTAGATAGAGTCCCGTGTTAGAGCAACCTTGTTTTCCCATTGTGTATTTCCTTTGCTTTGACTTCCGGTTCTAGAATGTGATAGTCTAATCAGTCTGCTTTTCTTAACTCTTGGAATGATAAAACGGGTTTAAATCAAATGGTATAATTTCCTCCTAAAATGTGTATAGTCATGTGTATCCACAGGTCTTCTCTAGGTTATCTGTCATAATATTCACTCCTATATTTGACAGAAACACCTTCAGAGCAGGAGGTTGTTTCCTAAAAATTTTTAAAGAACATTATAAAAGTTCTTTTAGTACTTTGATAGGGTTGTTTTTAATATGACTTGTGGTTGTTCTTTAATTAATGTGTTTTATCTCTCTTAGCCCTTTCCTTGCTTTGAGATTGGACCAGAGATGTTTAAACTAGTTTCCATACCCATGTGGCTATTCCACAGAAGAGATGCTCATATCCTATTATTCTTAACTATCAGCTTTACACTAGATATTGTTTTGAATGTTAATGTTTAAACACAGGCCATTCTCATATGGAAAGAATATTATCCAATATATTGACAATACATGGTGTGATTAGGTTATATACTTGCAAGGTTAAGTGAAGAAATACAACTTATAATTTACAGCTGTGCATTAATTACTGTTGAGGACACCCCCTGTACTTTCTAATGGAATAACATATTTAATATGCCCTTCCACAACTAAGAACACTTTTTCTCTATTTTATATTATAATATAATAATTCAATTTAAAATGTGAATCAAATATAATGTATTCATTTGTAAATTAGCAAACTTTTTGAACTTTGTCTTTCTTTGTATGTACATAAACTATGTCAATTAAACTAGTGCCTAAGACCTGGGAGCCCCGAAGGAGCACTAACTGTGTCTAGGACATGCCCAGAAGATGATGGTGTCAGTCATTCATCTGGATAAAGATTTCTTCACAATTCAAATATTTGAATGCTGAAAATACTAGTCGCTGACTTTGTTTCTGTCTTTGAGCAGCTAAGTGACACAGCATTGCTGCTTTATCATAATTCTGTTTCATAAAATACACTGGCATACAAGCTCAATACAGTTTGCTTTTTGTTTTGTTTTGTGGAGCAGATGTTTGCTGTTTTAGGTGGACAAGGTGTATAGCTGGGCTGAAATTAAATTTGTGAATTTGCTACAAGGGAATCTTTTATTTTTATAGCTCAGGTAATGTAATTAGCACTAACTGCGGCAGAGGTGGAAAGAATAATTGACACTACAGAGTAGGGAGGGCAGGCAGAGTGATGCACACGTGCTTGTTTCCATGGGGACTGTACTGTCAGAAGGTCTACATCCTCAAGCTGTATATTCATCTGGATTGCGTCACGTAATATTAATGGTCAAGTACTGAAAAATAAAAAGTGCTGAAAAGTGGCCTATTTTTCTTCAATAAAAATATTTGTTACAAACCTCATAATGTATTTATGCAAACTGAGTGGAACAGCAAATACTGGCTTGCCTCTGTCTAAAAGAATCCAAGGACTACTTTGAAATATCATACTGAAAGCTTTTTTAGTTTCTTTGATGACTCCCCAGAGGTACTTTGTGTTATTTAGAGCATTTAAGAAGTAGTGTTCATGATGTTGGGACTTAGATTTTCAAAAGCACTATTAATATTTATTATTGTTGTTTACACTTAATTGACAATTACTACGTATGGTAAATGAGGACAATTTGGTGCTTGACGCAACCATCAAATGAGAAATGATTGCTGCATGCTTCATGGATAATACTCCTATGTTTTATAAGAATTAACTCAAAGTAGTGGGAATAATCAACAGAAAGAGTGAAGGGAACATACTACCATGAAATACAAACAAACACAGGCCTTTATTGAGAGAAAAAGCACATTTCATGTTTGGGTTTCTCTTTTCTTTATCTTGCTACTCTTAGCTTTCTCTCTGAAATAACAATGTGAGGCCTGTACTTGTGTCTTTAGTCAGGGTGGCTGTAGTGTAACTTGCAGGTCATTGTGGTATGTACAGGATGACACACCATTTAGTGACAGGGATATCTTGTGAGACATGCATTATCCTGGATAGTTTTAGGTCAGCTTGACCCAAGCTGGAGTCACTGGAGAAAAGGGAGCCTCAAATGAGAAAACAAAAAGCTCCATAAGCCTGGGCTGTAGGGCATTTTTGTAAGTAGTGATTGATGTGATAGAGCCCAGTCTGTTGTGGGTGGGGTCATCCCTGAGATGGTGGTCCAGGGGTCCTGACTTCATTTAGTGATGACACTGCTGTGAAAGCATAAATCAAATAAGCAACCCCAAGTTTCTTTGCTTATGGTGTTTTATCACAGCAATAGTAACCCAAAGTAAGTTCAGAATTGGTACCACGATCAGGAGGTATTTCTGTGATAGATCTGATCATATTATTTTTGGGGAGGATTGTAGAAGAACTTTGGGTCTTTGGGCTAGATTGAGAGCTCAGTGGGCTGTTCTGTATGAACTTGGACTGTGGACCGGTGGGGATATGAGCAGAAGAGATCAGGTTGGGTGGAGGGAGAGGTTTCAGGAAGAGAGAGATGGAACTGGGGGGCATTTGGGAGGTGGTGTGGAAGTGTAGTACAGTGCAAACTTCATGGAATCTATTAAGGTGACCCTAGTGAGGAGTCCTAGTAATGGAAGATCTGAAGTCTCAGCTGGCCATCTTTTGTAGCCAGGCAAGGCTTCCAGTGGTGGGAATGGGTTGCATTCAGTTGAGTTATTGGCTGAGGAGGTCCAGTGGAGATCTCTAGACAACTTGGGCTGATGCCAGGACAGAACGTTGCTCTCCAAAATCTGACAGCAGGACCACATTGCCAAAGACAACATCCATATAATTTGTTTAATATAGAGAGGTCAAGCTGGTGCCTGCATGGAGCCTTCACACATATGTTCTAGTCCTCTTTGGAATGTGGGAAATTACTCTGCAGGCTACCAAAAGAAAAGCCTGGACACCAACCCAGCTACAAAACCTTTGACCTACAGTCGGCCTTGCCTACAAGATATTCTGGAGCAATGGTGGTGAAGAATTTTGAGAATGGCCAACCAAAGTCTGATCTAACTAGAGGCCAACTCCATAAAAGAGGGCCCATGCCCTGCACTTCCAGGATGACCAGAAATGGGAGACTGAATATTCCAGAGATCTTGGATAGACCCAAACATGACTGGCTAAATAAATACATAAATAAAATTATTCCTAATGATAATCTGCTATACTAATAGATCGGTGCCTTGTCCAGTTGTCACCGAGAGGCTTCCTCTGGCAGCAGATGGGAATGGGTACAGGGACCCACAGCCAGATGCTATGCAGATAAAGAATCCAAATTGGAGGTCTCCTTTGAGTCCTTCCCCCTGAAGACCAGGAAACCCCACAGAAAAGGGGTAGGAAAGATTGTAGGAGTCAGAGGGGATGGAGGACACCACGAGAACACGGCCCACTAAATCAACTAAGCAAGGCTCATACAAGCTCACAGAGACGGAAGCAGCAAGCACAGGGCCTACATGGGTGCACCAGGTACTCTGCATGCATGTTATGGCTATTAACTTGGTGTTTTGTGGTACTCCTAACAGTGGAAGCAGGTGTGTCTCTGACTCCTTGGTCTACACTTGGGACTCCTCCTCCTGTTTAGTTGCCTTGTCCAGCCTCAATAGGAGGGCTTTTGACTCATCTTATTGTATATTGTTTTGTAATATTTGACTGCTGTCTTTTAGAAACCTGCTGTTTTCTGAAGAGGAAATGGATGGGGCATAGATCTGGGGGAAAAGGGAGGTAGGGGAGGATCTGGGAATAGTGGAAGGAGGGAAAACTGTGATTAGGATATATTGTATGAGAGAAGAATCAATTTTCAATTTAAAAAATGGTCAGAGTAGTGCAGACAATGGGAGCCTGGTTTGTGAAGTTTCAAAAGAAAGTAAAGACTCTACCAGGCCATTTATGTGAATAATCTGTGGTGTCTGGTCAGCTTGAGCTAAAGAAGCAGCTGTGATTAACAAGAGACCAGAACCACTAAAGTAAAACCTTTGCTTTACTGGGACAATTGACGCAGGGAAGTTGAGGCCTTGTATCATGAAGAGAGCCCAGGAGAGGCTAACAGTGAAAATGCAGGCTAGGTGTAGTAGAAGACCCCAATGTTTGGGAGATGCCATTACCATGGGAAGACCATCAAGATCAGCAACAGCAGTGGAGCGGAGACTGCCCAAGCTTAGAAGACAAACTGTGTGTGCTCCAGAGAGAGGGAAGAACTGGAGAAGGACCCCAAGCCCTTTGAAGGAGCCCTAAAATGGTGAGTGAATCCCAAACACAGGACATAGTGACATTTACACAGTTGGGGTTTGGTTTTGATTTGATTTGATTGTGGACTCTGCCCTGGTTCTTCCCTCGTGAACTAAGAAAGTACTTAATTTACTTTTTATTTTACAAGAGCCCACAGTTGAAAGACTTTGATCTTTTAAAGAGATTTTGCACTTTTAGAAACACTTTGGATTTTAAAAGTAAGTTTGGATATTTTGAAATGACTTTGAAACTTTTAAGTATCTGAATTTTTAAAGACTGTTGGACTTTTAAATTTTTAAAATATTTTATATTGTGATGTTTGTATTAATGTGAGATCTTGAGGATGAATAACAAAGAAAAGATTGTGGCTTCATAGTAATTTGCCAAGTTGACAAGAGGTCAGTTGTGCTGGCTAGTTCTCTGTCAACTTGACACAAGCTAGAGTCAAAAGGAGAGAAAGGAGCCTCAGGTGAGAAGATGCCTCCATAGACTGGGCTGTAGGCACACCTGTGGGGCATTTTCTTAATTAGTGATTGATGTGGGAGTGCTCAGTTCATGGTATGAATGCCCACCCCTGGGCTGGTGGTCCTGGGTTCTATAAGAAAGCAAGTTGAGCCAGCCATGGAGAGCAAGTCAGTAAGCAGCACACCCCTTCAAGGCCTCTGCATCAGCTCCTGCCTCCAGGTTCCTGTCCTGTCTGAGTTCCTGGCGTGGCTTCCTTTGATGATAAACCATGATGTGGAAGAGTAAGCCAAATAAACCCTTTCCTCCCCAAGGTGCTTTGGTTATAGTGTTTCATCACAGCAACAGAGACCCTAACTAGGACACACATCATTAGGCATCTCGTCTCTACATGAATAACACAGAGTATACATGTAAACAGGTGGGCGGTATAGCTTACAACATACACACAGGCACACATTCACCACAGGGCACATGTGAAAATCAGAGGACAACATGCAGGAATCTGTTCCTTAGGATCAAACTCAAGTTTGGTGGCAAGCACTCTTACCCCTGAGTCATTTCTCTGGCCCCTGGTTACATTTACATTTAGTGAAGAAAGTCTAAATCCAGAGTGCTCTGGCAGGGAGAATCACATGACCTCCAAGGCTCACTCTCCACTCATACACTTATGCTTTCATTTGGTAATTTTTTTTTTTTTGATGTGGAAGTGTGCTTGTGACTGCCATGATCAAAACTTTGAAAGTAATTCTTACACAGACAAGGAGAGTGAATATATAACTCAATGTTTAGTATTTGTTATTTGAATACTTTCTGGAGCATTTGCAAAAGACAGTACTAATACTGATGTTCAAGTTATGGAAAAAAATAAAGAAAGGCAATATTTGAATTATGTCTCCAAGATTATACACTAATAACTAGAAGAGATAGGATAAGAACACACACACACAAAAAAAAAAAAATCCACGTGCTTAAGTGTCACACCACAAGCCTCTCTGGAAAACAGCAACAACAAAAACAAGGTTCTGCCTTCATGGAACCTCTAGTGTGGAGAAAAAAAAAAACATATCAATGAACAAATCATACAGGTAGATGTATGACTGCTTCAACACAAAACTTTTTTTTTCAGAGAATATCACGGAGTCCAAAGTGGGGTATCATAATGAAGCTGGGCTAGGTGAAAGCTAAAAGTAATATACTGCACACATTTCTAAAAGTTACAAAATAAAATACAAGTTAAAGAATCTTTGCTTTGCTTCCCATTTGAGGTAGATGCAGTAACCACATCCCACTTGGTCAAAATGTGGGTCAATATATGTATGTGTGTGTGTGTGTGTGTACTTCTTCCATACAAATGTACTTCTCAGATTTCATGGCCTGTTCCTCCTTCTACTCCTCCATCACATCCTCCTTCCCTTCCTCTCTCCAAGGTTAAATTCTTCCCTTGCTCTGGTTCTCTCCTCCTCCTCATGATTATACACACACACACACACACACACACACACACACACACACACACACATACATATATTGACCCACATTTTGACCAAGTGGGATGTGGTTACTGCATCTACCTCAATTAAGCTCATGGCTGGATGTCTTATCCTTCCCCTACTGTCCTTTGGTTCCCAGTTCACCTGATTCCTTTCCAAGTGGCTTTTTTGCTCTTTGCCATGTACAGGCACTAGCTTCCTAGGGATGACTTAGATGCGATTTGTTCAGTCCCAGAAAATTAGACAGTACTTGAAGTCTTTGGGAGAAGCAACTACTGTTCACTTAGTGCTGAGTGGATTTTGTTGAAATACTTTCTCTGTGGAAAAGGAAAGCAGCAGAGGGAGGTGCCCTGCAACACTAGCTTATTTGGAACATGGTTTGCAGCAGAGGCAGGAGTCCATCAACTCTAGCTTATTTGTAAAATGGCTTCAAGGAAAGGCGGTGTCCTTTTGATTACTATGGTTTACAGGAGAAACTCATTGAAAACAGTTCTATATAGATACTCAGCAACTGGAGCCAGCTTGAGTTTAAAGGGTGAACTCTATGAGAGAAGGATGCCTGTTAAAATTTTGTGTTTATGATAGTGACATAGCAATTCCTCTTGCAAACCTCAGTTTGACTTCTTTATAGTTCTTTACTCTTCACCCTCAGACAAAAACAAAATTATCTGGATTAGAGACTTTACCAGTGCTCCATCACACAGCTCCTGGGATATCTCACGTTACAGTACCCACTTGATACAGAACACAACATCAAGAGGCTCTCTTTCTCATATGAATAAATTATCCTACTGACAGTTTCTTTATGGAGACTACTAGGAGTAATTTAGCCCATGTGATTTTTGATACCCAGAAGGCTAAACAGTAGAATAAGGACCAATGCTGTAATCTGTGAAACACATCTTGCCAGAGTGGTATAGCCTTAATAAATTATAATTATTTACTGGATATCTCTCCAGTTATTTGTTACATAGAAGCTGTATGGATAATGACTATCACTCAATTAGCATTAAAAGTCTCAAAAGCTAGGCGGCAGGTGGTAATTGTTCTCTAATCATCAACTTGAAGATGTTAGCTCTAGTATCCTTAAAAGATGTGACATGTTTTTTTCTTTGTTTATATTTCTGTTCACATGTTCTTGGCATTTCAAAAGAGGGATTCCAGCAGCACTGAAGACCTATGGGGTGAGCCTGCAATACTGTTGGCTTGAACCTACTATGATAATACAGGCTGGGCAAATGGATATGGCAAAGCACAATCACAATCTAGGCATTTTGTACATAGCAGTGACTCAGTTCTGGGGACAAAGACTGGGTGCATGTGTTATTTAATCGCTGCAGGTGCCTATACAGCTGAAACTTGACTCAGGAGAGATAATTGATGATGTTAAGTGAATGGAGAGAAGCAAGGTCTTTTTTGCAAATGGTTCTATATGCATGAAGCCTCAGGACAAGTTTACAAATTACACTGTTTATAACTAAAGCATTGCATACAAGAAATGATGGAATTACCACACATGGTGTCCTCTGGGACAGAAAAGAAGTCAAAGTGTTATGAGATATTGAGAATGTTATCATAATATCCAGGAAAGAGATATTTCATCTTTCCCAAATGACCACAGCATATTCCTATGATAGGAATTTGCCCTGACTTTTCTAGGTATCCATTACTCTAAAATCGGATACACTTATAAAAATCTACATCTGCCTAAGGAGGGAATATTTTGTCAAGGTCATGCCTTCATTTGATTTTTTTTTTTTAAGCCAAAAGATGTATTGTTATGTTGCCTGTTTTTCCTGCTTTATCTGGGAGTCATATAAACATAAGCCATTTGTGCCTATAACTTGCAGAACAAGGTCAGAACCCCAGGGATAGCAGCCAAGACTGTCTCTTTCTTAAGGACTGGCACTTCGTGAAGTTTCCAGACAACCTGAAGACAGATCTATCTTCTGTCTCACTTTGTGCAGTGGATTCTGTGAACTCCACCACCAATAGTAATAAGGTGGATAAGCAGTGTAGCATAGGTTGTTTTTATTGTCCACTTTGCCTAAAATATGTGCAATTCCTGCATACCCTGATTCTCTTCTATAGATGGTCCAGTTTGCTAGGGCTCCAAGTAGGTTTAATACTGTGGCGATAAAAGATTTTTTAAAAGAAATCCTAAACAGCCTTACTGAGTTAGGTTTCAACTTGCCTTGGAATATGATGTTTCTAGGGCAAGTTTTCCAAAAGACAATTTATGGTATATGCACAAATCTGGCACAGAATGACAAAACCATAAGAGAGTTTGTAGCAAAGGATCAGAGGGCAGGCTGCATGTGGTAAACTGTTTGGCATTGTGTTATCTGTGTTTTTCCATTTTTTTCTGTTAACTAATACTAAATAAATAATAACTAAATGTGAAAGACTGGGTAGTATATAAAGAAGCAATGCTTATTCAGCTAAGGGTTCGGAGGGCTAGGAATTCAACATGTACTGAGGGCTTTTGTTCATGCCAGCATGAAAGTCAAGACAACACAAAGGCTCCCTTGGGTATCTTGTCTTCTCAGTTTTGTAGATGCATATCTTCATGACCCAAACTAATCCTTGCTACTTCTCAGGAACATAATTTTAAACACTTTTTAGATAGAAGTGTCATTATGTCACCCTAGCTGACCTGAAACCTGCTTTTTAGAGTAGGCATTCCTTCAACTCCATAGAGATATTCCTGACTCTGCCTCCCTACCTGGGGTTTTGCTGACCCCACTAAAGAATTAGGTCCACCGATAGCAGAAGACATTGACTGAGGAGGGGTAGTGTGCCACCAGCCCATCACCCAGCCTCCAAGTACCTAGAGACAATCAGACACAGTGGGGAACCTTGTCAAGCAGAAACTCATTTATTAAACATCAGCACACCCTTTATAAAGCACCAAACCACAAGCCAGCTTTCCTTCTACCAATCACAACAAAGGTCACTTATCCACAAGCCTCTCCGGGCATAGCTCAGCATAATGATCATGAGGAGGCCATGCACCTATGTCATCTCTTCTGATCCCGAGCCAATCATAATTTTTGGTGAACAAGTTAGGTCCCCATCCAGCACACTTCCTCTCAGCGCCATCTTTGGTGTTTGCAGCCTGACATATGCTTGGTATACCTACATCCCTAGTACTGGGATTAAAAGATATGTGTGTCGACATGCCTGGCAGAAGCCTAATTTTTAAGCATCATTAACCTATGACTTTGCACATTAAATTTCAGTATATTTTGTAGGGGACAAACCACTTCACCATATCAGACCATGACTTCTACAGATTGAAATTGACAGGAAATTACACCTCAGTATACATAAATATTTCACTTCAGTGTTGAATGGGACTACATAAATAAGGTATATTAGACATTTAATAAGTACAAATCAGTTCTGTTTTAAACATATCTATACATATAGACATACATTCAAAAACAAGACAGGAATACTCCAGCCATGTCTATTTTAAAGATTTCTATATACTAAAACCTTTTTTATCTGTATTCTCTCTCTCTCTCTCTCTCTCTCTCTCTCTCTCTCTCTCTCTCTCTCTCTCTCTCCATTCTCTCACTGGGGCTTGGTTACTGCATTCATAGTGCAGTTTATAGTTTCTCTTGCTTCTAAATAACCAAAGTACATTTTTATTGCCTCCTGAAACTCTAGGTTTATATAAATACCACAAACTTAAGCTCAGAATTCAGTTTTCTCTCCTTTTTGGGGGGACAAAAAATGTTAATTGAAATTATGGGCTTTGTTGGCAATAATTTAATAATAATACAAAATGCTTTCCTATTCTTTGATGTGAATTACTGTCTAGATTCCCTTATCTCGTTTGTTCTTAATAGGCAAATGAAACTGTGAATGAGACAAGAAGTTTATTTATCTAAACTTTTATCTGTGATAATTTAAATAATATCTATCACTGATTATAAGCCAAGGAGGCAGAGAACAGTTTTTGAAAAATAAATATTATATTAAAATGTACTTCCTCAGATGACTTCATTATAGAAAAATAAATCAAATGAATGTATTCCAAAATGTATTTCTGTTTTAATGCTTTAAATTTAAATAGCTTTAGTATTAGTTTTGAGGAAATCTTTATTATTACTATTATTATTATTATTATTATTATTATTAACTTAAAATGATCATTTATTTTATATCTCAATCACAGTTTCCCCTCCCTCCTCTCTTCCCATTCCCTCCCCTGCCTCCCTTCTACCCCCCCATCCACTCCTCCTCTATCTCGTTTTGAAGAAATCTTTAAATGATTAATCAAATATTGATCTAAACCATTCTTCATCTGAGGTGTTATGCTGCACTGATTGCTGTTTGAAATTGGGTTTCTGTTCACATTTGAGAAAGGCAGCATCCACTTTCCTTTATAATCTTCCTTATCTTCTGTATCCTAGCTTCAGAGACTGGTGGACATCGATGTATCTCCCACTTCCCCTCTGCCTTTCATTAAAAGAAAATGTGTGAATAGACTTCTATGCCATGAAATTCCATCCAAGAGAATAAATGAGATTCTCTCCCTGAAACTAAAAGGCCTTTGAAGTATTTGAATTCATACAATGGGTGTTCTCTTTAAATACCAAGTGTTCACACTTTGAACTTCTCTGGCAGTCCTTGGTTGCCTTCTCTGTCACCTGGTCCCCTACTGTCCTTTGCCATAGTGTCCAAACTGATTCTTTAAGAAGAACCCCTTAAACATGCATATTGTGCTACTATGGACTTTTCTTTAAAAACCACCTAGTGACTGCCAAACGAATAAAATTCTCATCACAGCCACAAGTCTAGCAGTGCTGGTCCAAGTCTTCTGGTTCCTTTCCTCAATGTTCCTGAGCACTTCTCCCTGCTGAGGCTTCCGGGGTTGCTATGCTGGTCTGTGTTTGCTGAAAAGCTCCTGTTTCAGCTTCTGCGTGCTTCCATATCTCGAACAGAGATGATTTTCTCAGATGCTTATGCAGCTGTTTTTTTCAGTTCTCTCTGGAAATAAGAAGGGCCATCCACAGTGGATTCTACTGCAATGGTACTACAACACTGCCCTCTTTTCTTAGCTTGTCTTCTAGTCATAAAACATTTTTAATCTGTATCATAGATGTAAGTACAAATGGCATTTCATGATTAGCTTTTAGGGTGAAATCTTTAGGTTTGCAGGGTAATTTTTTTCTTTATATCTCCAGGCTCTACTCCAAGTGGAAGCTTGATGGAAATTAATTCAACAAGCAGAAGAGGAACTGTCTTTCTCAGGTGGCTTTAGCCCTTCCTTCACTCTGGAATCTGAAATCAGAAGTCCTTAGGTCAAGCTACTGCTCTGCTACGATCTGAGTTGGTCACTTGTAAAAGGAGAGGAACCACTTGGGTGTGAATGCTTGATAGAGTACAGAGCACTGGTATCCATTCTCCCTACTTAAATCACCACAAGTGGAGATGAAAACAGAACCAGACAGTTTAAGTGTGAATCTTACATAGCTAAAGAGGAGATCATCTTTCCTAAACAGAAGAGGAATTTGAAAGGAAGATACATGCCTTTTTTGTGAAAAGATTTTTTCTTTTTTTACTTAATAACAGATTAGTTTTTTTGGTGGGTCACAAAGACAATCAGATTTATTAGGTGGTTTATCCAAGGCACATGTAACCATAATTTATATAAATCATGAAAAGTAATATTGTGTTATTCTCTCAGTATTTAACATATCCTCTATATCTGATCTTATTAAGGTTAACATCACACAGATAGAACCCTAGGTTATGTTCCAAAAATCACTGATATATTTTTTGTACTGGAAACTGCATTTTTGTTTGCACTAAAATGAACTCTGGCAAGGCACAACAGTCTGGGGGAGGAACATGCTACCTAGACATTGTGTATAGTCACTATACCATAACTGTCTCATTTTATCAGTGTCTAGTCAACCAAATTTTCCAGTTCTAAGGTTTTTCTTCATGGTACCCTCTCAAATTCTTCATGACACATTTTTAACAATCTACAAAGTGCTACAGGATTTTGGACAGTGGTGAAACAAAAGTGATAACCTTGTCCCTGTTTCATTTTTAAAGCAAGAATCATTGTGCTACACTGTGTCCTCTCAACCTGATAAGGACGTGATTCACTTTGTTTCATGCCTGGATATATTGAGATATCAACATAACAACAAATGGCAGATGACATTTACTATTCTAACAGCAATTTTTTTTGCTTCCATGATGAGGAGTATAATGGAGTCTCCACAGTAACAGCCCCTTTTGAAATCTAATAGTAATTACCAAATATCTGTGTCAGTTGTGCTGACCTAAACTTCAATTTCTCTTTTCAAGATAAGGAATTTGAGGAGTTTGACAATGAATTGTAGTTGTTCTAGTATCCTCCAGAGGTACTGAGGTAAAAATAACAACAACAATAATAATAATTCCATAGCAATGATCTTTAAAAAGGATAAAGGATAGAAACAGACTATGGTTTCTTCGCTTCTTCCTGTCCTTATGTGGTTTTCATTTATCATGGTCTGTTATTCCTTGTTCTCCCTTTCTGTTCTTGATCCAGCTGGGATCTCCTGCTCCCCTAAGCTCTCTAGAAAGGTCCCCAGAAATCCACAATGATACATCTACTATAGACTACTGGCAATGGTCGAGAGAAAGCCTGATCTGACCTAGTCTGGTGATCAGATGACCAAACACCCTAACTGTCGTGCTGGAACTCTCATCCAATAACTGATGGAAGTGGATGCAGAGAGCCTTGGCCAGGCCCGAGGTGGAGCTCCAGGAGTCCAATTGTCGAGAAAGAGGAGAGACTATAAGAGCGTGAATTGTTCAGACCAAGATTGGAGAGGCACAGAGACAAATAGCCAAATGAATGGAATCACATGAATTATGAACCAAAGGCTGTGGAGCCCCCAACTGGATCAGGCCCTCTGGATAAGTGAGACAATTGAATAGCTTGAACTGTTTGGGAGGCACCCAGGCAGTGGGGACCCAGACCTGTCCTTAGTGCATGAGCTGGCTGTTTGGAACCTTGGGCTTACATAGGAACACTTTGCTCAGCCTGGCAGGAGGGGACTGGACCTGCCTGTACTGAATCCACCAAGTTGAATTGAATCCCCAGGGGAGTCTTGGCCCTGGAGAAGATGGGAATGGAGGTGAGAGGCTGGGGGGGGGGGGGGGGGGGGGGGCGGGAGAGGGGAGGACAGGGGAACCCATGGCTGATGTGTAAAATTAAAACACAAATATAATATTTTTTTAAAGGAGAAAAAAAAAAGAAACAGACTATGGGAGTAAGAAGTTTGCCTCCACCAAGGTCAGAAAAGTCACTGAGAAATAGCAAACTGGGTATTGTCAGTGATGTGTGAGGGCTTATAAAGTGAGCCACTTTCATCAAACAGGAGACAGAGCAGGTCATTAAGAAACCTGGACTTGTACCTGTTCTCAAAAACATTCTTAGCCTCGGGTCTTTCTATGCCTTCAAAGCTGGTCATGGAGTCAGTGAGCTACCGAAGAGTAACTGAGAGGAGGGGGTTGTCTATGCAGCTGTAGAATAGTCATCGTCATATTGGGGTGAGACTTCTTGATAGAATGGCTACTTTGGGGCCATAAACAGTCCTGAAAGTAACCCCTCATCCGAGCTCCAAAGGCAAGCTCAAAAATCTCATTGGTTCCCCAGGGTGGACTGTG
Source organism: Onychomys torridus (assembly GCF_903995425.1). Taxonomy (NCBI): domain Eukaryota; kingdom Metazoa; phylum Chordata; class Mammalia; order Rodentia; family Cricetidae; genus Onychomys; species Onychomys torridus. The sequence continues at coordinate 38,961,529 of NC_050443.1, forward strand.
GTGTGACCATAGTTTGGATTGTCACTGGTGCTTTCCTTGTAAGGAAGACAGACATTTGTTTCCCCAGGGAAGGAGTTCCACTGCCAGTATATCACAATTCCTGACATGTTTCATTAATCAGCCCATCAGAATTTATTAGCTTCTTATCTACAACACACCATGCAGGTAGGCTAAGTGAGTGACATTAGGTTGATTGTTTCCAGGGATCAAGAACTGTAGCTACAATAGACATGATGTCAGACATTTCCATGATCAAAAACAGAAAACAAGATCAACAAATGCTCAGTGGCCTTTCTTTCAGTAAAAGTTCTAGGATCACGGTACATAGAGTATGTTAATACACCCCTTCTATGATGATGGATGAATGTCTGCATAAGTTTCTCTTTCTCTCTCTCTCTCTCTCTCTCTCTCTCTCTCTCTCTCTCTCTCTCTCTCTCTCCACGCATACATGCACACAGAGCAGCCAAATTTCTTGTGAAGTCCAAAAGATTTTAAAGACATCAGAGTTCTCTTTTGTTCCTGCTAACAATGGTCAGTTTCCTAGGGAGCCTGGAGGTATCAATTTATAATGACTAAAACAAGAGAACATTCTTCAAGAGGGTCACTTATGTATAACAGAAGCAGTTCATAGCTGATGTAATGGAGTATGAAGTGTTCACAACAGGTAGAGTTATTATGTGATATCTTTGAAAACACTACATTGAATCACAATACACCACCAGAAGTTTATGAAGAAAATGCTTCCCTATTTCTGAATAACTATTTGTCTTTTGAAAAGAAACTACCTTGAGCTTTTTGTTTCCCTCTGATTAGAGCCAGAGCCAGAAGTTAACATGTAAACAAAGACTCATAGGAAGACATACATTGGGACCTGCGCATCAGCCCTCCATTGTCAAATGAGCATGGCAAGTATCAAATGAGACAGACTGTCTCAACAGAGCGAGAAACTGTGATAAAGCAGCCCAAATGCTCATTCCCTCACTCTTGCCAGACCATTCTCCTTTTCCATTGTACAGCTGAGGTCCATGGAGAAGTTCTCTCTGGCAAAACACCTAGCTTATAGATGGTTCTGCACAGTGTGCAAAAATATGATTCCAAACCTGGTAGCTGTTGCTATAACCTATTTCTGGAGCAGTCACAAAGCACAGAATTAAAGGTGAATTCTTCCACTAAGAAGAACTCTGAGCCATAAATCTTGCTATTTGATTTACATGAAAGTAAAAATGGCAAAAGATTCATATATGTATGTGTGTCTTAATGAGTAGCTGTGGTTATAAAATCATTCACAGGGAATTTTGAGAAAGGGATTCATAGACCTCAAACCAGGTTAAAATATTTTTTAAATATTTACAATAATAATTACCTCATAACAGATAATATTGTACTGTAAGAAAAGAAACTGCTATATACTCTATGCAAATAAATGTATTAGTAAACTAAACTTCATTATACATACATAGAATTATTCATTAAGTTCATTCTTTGACATTCCTATACATTATATATATGGTGTAGCCTGATTACTCCTAGCTCAGTTCTCTTTTATCTCCCTCCCACACATGTCAATACCCCCACCCTGATGGTTTCTTTGTCATATCTTTTTGCTTTGTTCTATGGCCCATTGAGTTCAACCAGGACTTTCTAAGTAAGCCTGGGTATTGCATTACCCAATGGAGTTCAACAGAGTTCAGTCAGTGGACATCTAAAAATAATGACACCCTCTCACCCAGAAGACTTCAGCAAGAGAGATAAGGCCCTATGAGCTCCTTTTCCATCCACAACTGGCTGTTGACAGGTACAGTGTTATGCAGGCACAGTGCAGATAATCACATTTGCTGTGACTTTAACGATTGCCATGGATGTGCAATGCCCTAAAGACATCATTTTGCCACCATTCTGCCTATCTACTATATCTTACAATCTTTCTGTCCTTTCTATTCAATATTCCCTGAACCCAGAGGGGTTAGTACAAATGTCTTGTTTATGGCTAAACCTTCAAATGTTCAATATTCCTAGTACCTTACAGCCAACAGATTCTGCCTTCACTGCTCTTCATTCAATGCTATACAAGGGAAGGCTCAAGCAATCTGAAGTGTGCATGAAGAACCTACATGAACCTATGATATCATAACCCAAGTAAATATATAATAAAAGGGGATAGTACAACACATGTGATATGGACGAAGGAGGGGTTAATGGGAGATACATGTGTAAAAGTAGAGCTAAGGGAAGAAGGCATCGGAAATGAAGCGCAGAAGTGGGTTAACAAAACTAAGATACATGAAGAAGCTTCATGAAAGCCAAATAGCTTGTAAGCTAAAGTATAATTTTTGAGGAGTCTCAACAGAGATATCCCACAAAAACAAACAATGCTGCTCCTAGAAAACCTAGGTTATTAAAATGAGAAACTCAGCCCGGTACAAGTTACTTCTCTATGAATTATTGATCAAGGAGTTCCTGGGGGCCTGAAAAATATCAGAGTTTGCTGCAATCTCTCTTGGTTGCACACCACCAAAACGAGATGATAAAACTCTGTTGCTGGAGTCACTTCTGTTGTAGGTTGAATATTTAAGTGACCTGGAAACTTTCTTCCTGCTGTCTTGTTTTCATGGTGCTGGAAACTGTTACATATTCTGCTGGGGAAGAAAATAAATTAATGATCTTATCCTGTGTTGGATTCTATTTGCTGCCATATCAAATTGCCAGACATGATGTGTCCACTGATGCAATAGTGGCAAGAAAGTTTACATGTAGCAAACTACTTTCTTGATGATTTGGATAAACCACTTTCTTGATGATTGGTTTTGAAGCCTGCCCCACAAGTACTGTACACACAGTTAAAATCCATGTCTAAGGAAGCCTCAGTCCCTTGAGGAAAACCTATCTGTGTTTGTTTGAATAGGAATGGCCCCCATAGGCTGATATATTGAAGTACTTAGTCATCAAGGAGTGGCACTACTTGAGAGGGATTACTAGGTGTGGCTTTGTTGGAGGAAGTATATCACTGAGGGGTGTGCTTTGGGGTTTCATAAGCTCAGTCCAGGCCCAGTTGCTCTCTCCTCCTGCTGTCTGCAGATCAGATGTAAAGCTCTCAGTTACTTCTCCAGCACTAAACCTACCTGCTTGCCGCCATTCTTCCTGCCATGATGGCAATGGACTAAATCTCTATAACTACAAAAAAGTCTCAATTAAATACTTTCCTTTATAAGAGTTGTTGTGGTCATGGTGTCTCTTCACAGCAACAGAACACTAAAACACCATTGATGCTATTTTGCTAAATGTGCATGCTCTCAAACTCTTCTAAACATTTATGTTTATGTACATAAATTTGTGCTGCTATCAACCTATGCCAGATAAACATCTTATTGAAAAGAGTGGTAGTTAATTCAGAGACTCATAACTATGCAAATTGCTGAGAATAAGCAACTTTGAATGCCAAGTCATAGATAGAAAGTCTATATCTCCTGCTCACTCCCAGGACTCAGGGAATATATGGGAAGAAGAGGTGGGGAAAATGTAAAGTGCAGGGGATGGGAAGAAATTCTGTAAATGCTGTTGTCTAGACAAGGCAGAGCTGTTACACAATGATTTCACAGCATCTGAGGTTACCCACACAAAACTGGCACAAAATCAAACCAATTAAAGATTCCAGCATGGAACAGAAAGGGACTCCCAAGAGTCCAACCCTACCTGGAGAGAAAAATTTCACTTGATGTGTACTAATGGAGGGGATATTCACTTTTCTTTTAGAGAGACAGCCACTGGCAATTTGCTCACATACCAGTAAAGAATGCCACAAACATGGGCATATGGGCAGCATTGACTAGATTTAATATGTTGTAAAAAAAATAATAAATAGAGACATGAAGTTTGAAAGGATATAGGAGATATAATGTTGGGTGTAGTGGAAGAGAGGAGCTGAAGCAAGGTACCAATTTACCTTGTTTAAATGTATGATTTTGTCCATTTTCAAGGTGGGACAATGACTTCTGTGGGTTAGTTTATAGTGACCTCACTTGAAAGATTTTAGTTACATGGATTACCTTAGGCACTTTTTTAAAATGTATTTTTTTATTTGAATATACTTTGGTTTCATTTTTTCTCTCCAACAAGTTCATTTTGTATATTATTGTGCAATATAGCCCATCCACCTAATTGATTTAAACAATTTATGTTATTTAAATGTATGGGAATTTTATAAGCAAAATCATAGGATAATTAATGCTTTAAAATATGAGTATGAATTGCAACATAGCAACCTTATTATGGAAGACTGCTTGTGAGGTCTGAGGAATCTGATGAGTACCACATATGCTTTGCCATAGTTTGAAATACTTTGATATTATTAGCATGAGGTACATATAAAACCAAAATTCCAGTAATCATTCACCAAATGCATTCTCCAGTTATTCCCCTGTGTCCCATTCCAGTTCCCAAGACACATATTGATTACATGTAGTCTAGAAGAAATAAAAGAAACAGAATTGTCATGGAAAACACTAGAACTCTGGTGTCTCAATTTTTTATAAAAACTTATTATAATTCAACATTAATTTGTGTGTAATTTTCACATTTATTTTAATGCAGCACAATTTTTAATTGTGGACCATCATTGCTTATCATCTAAACCACATATATTGTCAAGTTGCATCTTTTAGGAAATATGCTAAGGAGGTGTGTAAGTTCTGCTTGGTGATGAGGGAGTCAGTGCTTGTGAAAGCTGCTGAATTAAGTGAAGCAGCACCTCTAATGACCCAAAGAGAAGAGTGGACGCCACCAGTGCCATGCTAAGTAGCAGAAGCTGTAACTTCATTCTCCATGTGAACGCACACACAGTCAGATAATGATTCACAGCCATAGCTTTAAAACTATATTTAAACTCATTTGTGCCAAATTATAATCTCTCATTTTAAGATTAATTTTTATGGAATTTATTCATTTAGAAGTTGCAGTTGCTAAATACATTGAATGCTACAGAATATTATTTTTAATTGGGAAAATGAATATTATATGAAAGAAAGACATTAAGAATAAATCTTGAGAGTAATTTCACCCTACATTTAACAAGCTATTAAAAAGCAGCCCTGTATTTGAAACATAATACACACAGGGTATGACCAGCAAAATCACACTGAAATTCAACATTGATAAACTGGGTTCAATTTATTCATTTTTGTTGTTGTTCATTTGATTGTTTCTTTCTTGACCCTAGGTAGTCACACTGTCTCCTGGTACATTTGCTTCCTGAGCTATTGACAGATTCATGGGGAAAAGAAAATAAGCATGGATCGTTGATCAGACCACAGACTAGGAGAAGAGAGCCTTGTCTTCTATTAACAGGCATTGTCACCTACCCACATATGTTGAGTCCACAAGGAACCTCGTATTGCAGGTACCAGAGTTAGAAGAGAGAGAGAGCGCTTAGGAATAAGGAACATCCCTGCAAGGTTCTGTGCCGAATGCTGCCTCCTCAGATGGGAGCCTTGTTTGGAGAGTTTATGAAAACCTTAAAGTTTGGGACTTCGAGGGAATTGGGTCACTAAAATTGTGCCTTTTGTGCCTTTCAAACTCACCCATCCCTGGTCCCTTAGTCTTAATCTCCTCCCAACCCCTTGCTCTCTTTCCTGCCTGCCATCAGGTGATTAACCCCTATCACATGGGCCCACCTTATTTTTAATTGAAGTAATAAAAGTGTGAGGTAACACCACCTGCTTCAGATTCTCCTATCACAACAGTTCTAACAAAGCTTATTCTCCAAGCTGTTTACAGTTTACCTTGGATAGGAGTTAACAATGTATATGCAATTCTGTAGAGACCCTCATTTAACCTTGTAGCTGTTCATGTTAAGGTCAGGCAAACTCAATATAAAGAAGTTGTGCAACTATTAAACGTTATTTCTTCACCCCAGTCACTATACAGAGTATATCTGCCTATAATGTGTCTGAGAGGGTTTCTCTTTAACCCTATACTACTTTTAGAGTAGTTTGTTTCTAGAAAAAAAATCTACTACATCCAGAGCATGAAGAAAAACTAATGTCTTTAAATTTTTATTTTGAGTGACCCTTTAGTTGGGACACAAAGAGTACATTTGAGTTACTTATCAAAGCTATAATTATCACTTATAGGTCACTAGAAATGGTTATAACTGATGTTTTCAGCGTTTGCCTTGAGAAAGCTGACACTATGCTTAACAACATAACCAATGTGAACTTTGGTAGTGCCGGTTTTGCTCTGCATGAAGAATTTCATGTAAAGCAGGGAAGATGAAGCTTCAACTTAGACACTGAAGGAGAATGGAGTGCTTCCTGGACACCATTCGGGGTGGTATGGGACAATGACTACAGTGGGTTGCGTTTTAGTGACCCCATTTCAGTTGTTGTTAATTAGGTAGAATGAATATTATTTTGCTTTCTATTTTATTTGTATGCGTGTCTGTGTGTAAATATGCATATACAGGTGCCAATGAAGGTGAGAGAATTATTTCAGATGCCTTAGTTGTTAGCCACTAGGCATGGGTGCTAGAACTTGAACTCAGGTCCTCTGGAATACAAACACATAGCACATGCTTTTAACCATTGAGTAATCCTTCAGACACCCAAAAGGAATGTTTTTAGGAATACTAATTAATTCATGGTAAAAGAATAAATGCCTTTTATAAGTTAATTTTCTGTATGTTGAATATCTTGTGACTCTTTATGTAAAATACTATTCCTTGGGATTCAAAAAAGCACTTAATAAATCAATAGGATATATTGAGAAAAATATCACAAAAATCCTTCATTTGTTTAACTATATGCTATGTGGTATAGGAGGTGTGCATGTGCTCATGGATGTATCCATAGGCCGGAGGATGTCGGGATCCTGCTCTTTGATTCTTCATCTTTTCACTCAAGACAGAGTGAACCTGGAGTCCAATGGTTTGAAGGATGCATTGACTCACCAGTGAGCCTCAGGAAACACCTCTAGGACATCACCTCTCCAGCCCAGCACTGGGTCTCCAGCACAGTGCTGCTACTCCTGGCATTTATATTGGGTGCTAGGGATCTGAATTTAGGTCCTCATGCTTGTGCCTCAAGCCCTCTCACTATAAGCCACTTTCTCAGCCCTAAAGAACCACAATTTTAAAGTTTATAGACCACATTAGCATTCCACATAGAATAAATAACAACCTAATACTATCTAAATGCCAGGATACCTACTAAGATATCTATCAATTAAGTGTCTAAAAAATATTTCCTTCTGTTTAGTGTAGTGTCACTAATGGAAGGCTCAACTTCTTTGCAGGACTTATGCAGCCAAAGAAACTATGATAAGGATAGCCTCTCTCTATAGCTGGAAGTTTGGAGTTATATGTATTACCCTTAGGCACTCTTTTAAAATTGTATTTTTTTATATTTGAATACACTTTAGTCTCGTTTTTTTCTCTTCAACAAGTTCATTTTATATACTATCACATGATGTAGCCAAAACCACCTAATTTTTACTATAGCAGAATATGACAGAACACTTTCATGTAGTTATTAGTTTATTCATTTAACCTTACTTTTGTTAATTTAAATGCTCAAACACACACACACACACACACACACACACACGCATACACACACACACACACACACACACACACACACACACACACACACACTCGTCCATTACACTGCTTAAAGAATTAGGTGAACAGCAATGAAGAATACAAACCCACATGGAATTTCATGCCTTCCTAGACACACTTTCTTTGGTCAATTTAAATAAGTAGGGAAAACAAACAACAAAGTATATGAATGGAGGAGCCAAGCAATGAATGAACATGTGTGTGGCCACAGTGATGAAACTGCATTGGTTAGATCAATGTTGCCTTCATAGTTTGGGACAGCCTTGACTCTTTAAACCTCAAGAACTAATCTGTCTACACACGTGAAAAACAATAAGTTCTTTGGAACATGTTACTCACAGTGAGACTTTTAAATAATCTATTGTTTTTGGTTACAACTCTGTGAAGAAAAACAATGACCCTAAATTCAATAGAGGATTGGGAATGAGGAGTTACATGGTGCTCTTGTTTCTCAAAAAAAAGAGCTTGGAAATGGTTTCAAAAGATTAATAAATAAATTTGTGGCTATAATTTTCAGTACATTTACTTTAAATATAAAATATGTCTTTATAATAACAGGTATTTGTGTTAAGCTGATTTTACTATGAGAATATTTACCTTTTTAATAAAAAACTGCATCTCTCTCCATTTTGACTGTGGACTAAAATCTGGGTTCTCCAAAGATTTTATTAAAATGTTGTCTAAAAATAGGACCTTTAGAAGATGATTACAACATGAAAGAATTATCAATAAATGCAAAATTATAAATATATATATATATATATATATATATCAATGTATGACATATGTGCACACACAAGTGTATAGTCCATACCAATAAATTAAAAAAATGCATCTTCCTTTTGTATGCTCATCTCTCCCAGCATCATTTTCTCTTCTCCATACATCTGCCTTTCCCTCTATCCCTCTAACAAATAATAATTACCATCCAGTTATTTTAGATAATTTTTATAAATGTTAAGTCATATTACTTGGCAATTAAAATTACACCCTACACACTTTACTTCTAGATCTAAATTCTGTTCCAACACTCTAGTGCATTTTGTAAAATGAGGCTTTCATGCACATTTTAAAGAAGTAAGCAAGGTACATTTTAAAAGTTAAAATCTGGAATGAGAAAAATTAGAGGAAAGTTCTTAAGCTATGAATTTGATGAATTTTATCATTCATGTATGTTTGATGGTCTTTTGTTCTTTCTGCTACAATGTATCATCAAACAGCAAATGTGAGGTCCTTCATTTTTATCCCAGCTGTCAAGTTGAGCACACTTAGGATGTACTGCAGTGCTATTCTATCATCGTTTCCTTGACATTGTTCTTATGTGGAAAAGCACACACTATTTCTCATAATTTCAGTTTGCCATGGTTTATTGGATGTGCTAGGAATTTCAGTTTGCACTCTCTGGGTTGATACCCATCAATTTGAAAATCTGTATGATAAATTAAAGCTTCCTGCAGACAGTGTGTCATGGTCAGCACAAGCCAAATACATATACATTGATACACTTTCCTTGATTTCATTGACCCATAAAATATAAACATTTTCTAAATCTATGTCAATGCAAGAAAAGCTCTGTTAGGAAAAGTATACTTCAACATTTGTGTACAAAATGCAGATACAGACAAAAGCTATTTGTATAAGAGACAATTAAAAGCATAGTTACTATCAGGCTACCAGGTACTCAGATAAGCATCAGCTCCACAATTTCTCTGTAGCAATGTGTTCCCAGAGTCCAAGGTCCATTCAGGAGATGTGTCTTAAGGCAGTTACAAAGTGTGCTTATGCCTGTTAAACTCATATCTTTGATCTAGGACTGTGAAGACTCATGGCTCCGTTTCTTCCTCCAGATCATGAATTAGTGCCTTGGTCCACAAGGGAAGAAGAAGCAAAAGTTAGGAAATGAGGTTCAGGTGGCTGTGGATACAATGAAGATAGCTCTCTGAGAGACGACTTGGGTAAATCAGCTCAGGTCTATTCCAGAGTATAGGAAATATATAGGATTGGGCAGCATGGGAACAATCCCTAGTTTACGTTAAGTTGCCTGCTCCTATCATGAAGCTTCGTATGTGGCAGCAGGGTCCTATAGCAAAGCTCCTAGTACAAGGCTTAGTTACCATATGTGCAGCAGGGGGAAGGCTTCTAGCAGGAAACTGTGCCAAGGGCCATGCTAAAGATAAATCAGGCATCCAGGCTTGGAGATGGCTTTCACATTAGTCAGCCCTCCTGGCCCAGGAACATTCTCCAGATAAGGGCAGGTAGAGAGCAGGAAGGTCTCCCTAGGGAGGGAGCCCTGAGGTTGCTGAGCTTTTGCAACAAACTGTCAGGCCACAATACAGGACTGCAACCTCTAACCAGCAAGGCCTCCCAACGAAGGCTGATGGAAGTGGAGACGGCATGGACGGTATGTGAAAGCACGTTTGGTTGCAGCATGTAAAACGTAGCAAAACAAAAAATAGCAGTTACCATAAAATCAGAACCGTCACAAGATTTAAACACTCACAAGAATTCAGCTGCCAAAATGATCACAATACACATTCCGTGTGTGTGTGTGTGTGTGTGTGTGTGTGTGTGTGTGTGTGTGTGTGTTTCATTCTACAGAGAGTGAGAAATATACTATTAACTGAATACTTTGCATCCTTGCAAAGTAAGAAGACTCCTGGTTGAGAGGAACTCATGTCACTGAACAAGAGCTGCCAAAGAGACTCAGATAATAATTTTGAGACCAGTGTCATAACACAGATGACTATAATAGACACTTTGTATTGTAGGACTCTTTCTGATACATTTATGTGATTTTGTTTAGATTTTAGTCTTGCCTTTAGTGTTTTTAGTTATATTTATAATATTTCTCCTGGATTTTTCTGCCTTGTGCTGAATTAATTGGATTGGATAGTTTTCCTTTTCATTCTCATTTTATCCACAGGGATAATTTGCTAGGTATAATGTCCCATGCTGGAGAGAGCTGTACACTCTAGGATGGAGCCAACGCTCCTGCTGCTGGGACCATTCTTACCAACTCAGCAATACAGGAACACACTGTACTTTGAAAGTTGGAAAACAAATAAAACTACACTATTTTTATTTTGTTATGCCCAGCAAGACTGTACGCTGTAACAAGGAAGTGTACTCAAATTAGGGTCACAGCTCTGGTAATTGGCGTATCTATTACCATAATGTAAATATTTGAAACTGTCTTTTGATAGTTGAGCCAAGAGAACATTTTAGACACTTTGGGTAAAGGACAGTAACTGTAAGGAAGCCAAGAAAGCTCCTTTACTCCTAGTAGAGGATGCTGTAATCACAAGAACACCAAGAAGGGTGGTGCTGAGTCAACTTCCCGGTCCTTTATAAATAGAGACTTCCCCACTCTCAGCTTTCAAACCTCTCTCATTATATTGAATTAAGTAAGGCAACATTTACATAATAAAGTGAGTTTTAACCCAGTCTAGTCCGATGAAATACCTATTAACTTAGTAAAGATCAGTAAAGAGAAATAGGAAATTTTAGGAAGACAATAGTATAGATAGAAATATTACTAATTTATATTATATGATCAAATGACATCTTCAATGTCCAGCCCACTGGATTATTAAATCTTCTGTGTCAATTAATCGTAACTGTCAAGTTAATTGGATTTATGATCATCATGGAAACACACTTCTTGGGTGTATCTGAGCATTTCTGGAGAAGTTTCACTGAGGAGGGAAGTCTCTCATCTATCCAATGGGCTAGAATCTCAGATTGAGAAGTTCTGTTGAGCACCAGAATTCATTTCTCTCTGTGGACACAGTGTAACCAGCTTTCTCAAGCTCCTGCCATCATGTGCTTTCTCTGCTATGACTAATTGTAACTCCTTAATTGATGAGACAAAGAAACCTGTCTCCCCTTGAATTTCTTTCATTGGGTAATTATGTCACAGAAAAATTACTAATCTATTACCTGAAGGGGGGTGTTTATAAACGTCAGCTGAGTGGAATGACAGGAAAGGATGGTTTTTACCATGAAATACTGTGGATAATAGCATAGTAACCATGTTTATTACTAGTATCAGTGAGTTAGTACTCAGGAAAAACCCTTTACTTTTAAAATTTTACTTCTATATTTGAGAATTTCCCATCATGATTTCTGTCGTATTCAACCTCAGCTCTTTCCCTGAATTCCTTCTGGATCTGTCCCAAGTATCTGCCCTCTTTAATCTTTTTTCTCTGCCCTAATAACTCATCAACTCCAGTTTATGCTGTCATACTACAATTTATGCTGTCCATATACTTATGGATGTGAGGCCACCCACTGGAATATGATAGACCTATCAGAAGTCACCATCTTAAAGAAATAACTCTTCCTCATACAGAAGCCATGTATCCTCAGTCAGGAATGGAGATTCACAAACCCCTAGCCACCCAGCTATACAGTGCTGACTGGGTTGGTCTTTTTTGTTCACATTTTTTGCAGGCTGCTACAGCTGCTGTGTGTCCATTTTGCAGTGATTCCATCATCTCAGGAAGACTGTTGTGTTCTGGTTCTGCCCCAAATTTTGACTCTTAAAATTGTTCTATCCCCCTCTTCTGTGATGATTCCCAAGTCCTATTTTCTTCACTTTGACCAGCTGTGAGTTTCTTGATTGACCACCATCCACTACACAAAGAAAGTTTTCTTATTAGGTCTGAGAGATGTGCTAATCTGTGGGTACAGAAATATTCATCTAGAGGGAAGTTTAATGCTATGCTCCTTTGGCAAAATAATAGTAGTATGTTCACTTGTGGGGCCTTTGTTTGGGGCCAGGTGTGCAGTATCACCCATGTGTTTGCTCCTGTGGATCTCACCTTAAATTCAATCAGAAGGCAACTGGTTGTTTTATAACTTTTATATAATATATAGCTTTCTTCTGCATCATAACAGTAGGAAAATGATACTGCATGTCTGATAACACTACATATGCAGTGGAACATGTTGCCTTCTGGGACTGTGAACTGTAAATAAGTGGTTTCCAATTTATAATTTAAATATATAGTCTGAGAACAACTTTTAGGAACACATGATTATTATTTTCTATTTATAACTTTAGCACCTTTCTGTGATGTTTGATAAACAGCAAATTTCTACATCTGTTACTTTTTTCCACTTTTATTAATATTTAGTAACATGGCCATTTTACCCTACCTTATTGTTATATAATTATTTATTTATACAAGTATAAACTTAATGGGCAGTTTTTCTATGAATTACAATCCAATACAATCATCATTAATTTTATTTATTGCTTATCTTAGTTGAGACAAGCCTTGAAATCTCTCCAGCTGTGTACCACTATATGACTTGTCCACACCTACTTTAAAGATGAATCTTTCTCCCTACCTCAGGAGAAGTTTTCAGCTCACCCTGTACAATGCACCTGATATCTAGGTAACACCAATTTTTCTAATGAGATTATTTACCTTTTTATTGATGAATATAGTATGGAAACACAGTATTTATGTGCTAGAGATATGTGTTTCTACTTCTAATTTCTTTTGGAAGAGATTATAAATCAATCATTCTAAGTATTTTCAACAAACACCTGCACACATTTATATATTTGTGACCAAATCCAGTTATACTAAAAAAAAATCAGTCAGAAAAAAGTACAGCTGGTTCTGATTCAACCATTAATGTATCTGCCCAGGTTTTGCTTTTTTTTCATTGATGATTCTTTTTCTAAAAATATTGGAAATGACTTTCATATACAGGATAGTCTTAATTTTCTCAAGTCCAGGACAAGAGTGTGTTAGTTTGAGAACTGAAAATCAATATCCTTGTAGAACACATTTCTTCCTAACACACAAGTAAGCTGTTCTTCAGGCTGAGTTCATCATCGTGATACACGTTTGCATGAGAAGAGGCCGCTTCTCCTTGACAACAGCACCTCAGAGGTGGTGTGCAGTGTGAATGGGCAGCAGAGTAAAGGCAAGAGTTCTGTTTCACACATGAGGAAATGTCCAAAAAAGGGCGTTGGTGGCGCATGCCTTTTATCCCAGCACTCCAGAGGCAGAGGCAGAGGCAGAGGCAGGCGGATCTTTGTGAGTTCGAGGCCAACCTGGTCTACAGAGTGAGTTCCAGGAAAGGCACAAAGCTACACAGAGAAACCCTGTCTCGAAAAACCAAAAAAAAAAAAAAAAAAAAAAGTGACCAGTGGAGGCTCTGGAAAAGATCCCCAGTACTATTACCTCGACAGTTAAGATCTGCTAGTGACAGAGAGGCGACACCAGCAAGGCCATGGGCTGTTTACCTACAGAAGGAAACTCGTTTCAGGTTGCTTTATCCCACAAGCCTCCTTACAATAAAACGAATAGATGCATTCAATCATGGTACCAATGATAACTGGAAAGAGACATTTTCAAAACAAAATTTTATGGTATAAACAATTTTTATTAAGAAATTTTTTATTCATTTTACATACCAATCACAGATCCCCCTCCCATCCCTTTCCCCAGTCTCCCACCCCCAAGCCCACCCCCTATTCCCTCCTACAAAAGGTAAGGTCTCCCACAGGGAGTCAGCAGAGCCTGATACATTCCATTGAGGCAGGTCCAAGGCCCTCCCCCTGGATCAAGGCTGTGAAAGGTGTCCCACCATAGGTAATGGGTTCTAAAAAGCCAGCTCATGCACCAGGGATGGATCCTACTGCCAAGGGGCCCCTTAAGCAGATCAAGCTACACAACTGTCTCGCTTATGCAGAGAACCTAGTCCAGTCCCATGGAGGCTCTACAGCTGTTGGTCTAAAGTTCATGAGTTCCCACTAGTTTGATTTAGTTGTCTCTGTATGTTTCCTCATCATGATCTTGATGCTCCTTGCTCCTAGAATCCCTCTTTTCTCTCTTGGACTGGACTCCTGGAGCTCTGCCTGGTGCTTGACTATGGATCCCTGCATCTGCTTCCATCAGTTACTGGATGAAGGCTCTATGATGATAGTTAGGGTATTCACCAATTTGATTATTGGGGTAAGCCAGTTCAAGTACTCTATCCACATGGATGACCCCAACTTAGACTACTAGCATTTTCAAAATTTAAAAACAAAATAATTCTGGTACACTAGAGATAGCTCAGTGGTTAAGAGCACTTGCTGGTCTTGCAAAGGAATGTGTTCCATTTTCAGGATCCACATCACAGCTCACAGTGGTCTGTCACTCCAACTCTAAGGCATCTGCTGCCCTTTTCTGACTCTGTGAGCAGGGACACTCTGCTCCCAATTTAACATGCGTGCAGGGTTTACAGAGCATCTGATGTGAAAATAGCACTTGTGCATGTGTGAGACAGAAGGAAGTCTTTGCTTGCTTTTATAAAGAGGTAGATCTTGGTTCTGAGAGACTTAGTATGAAGTCTGTGAAGGCTGAGCTCACTCTGAAAAACAAGAACTAAGTGAAGTTTAAGGACACCTCCTGGGTCCCCTTCAATACAACACCTTGTGTTGTTTTTTTTAATTAGGGTTTCTCTGTGTAGCCCTAGCCATCCTGGAACTCACTCTGTAGACCAGGCTGGCCTCGAACTCATAGATCTATGCCTGCTTCTGCTTCCTAAATCCTGGGACTAAAGGCATGTGCTACTGCCTCCCAGCTATTGCTTACTCATTTTAAAGGCTTTCATAATTATAAAGAAAGAATCCACATATTCCTGATGTACTAATATCCAGTGAAATCAGGAAGAACTTAATGTCTGACATACCCAATCAAAAAAGGCAAATGATAATAAAATATGGAGCTATTACAATGTGGGTAACAATATGAAGTTATTAAATGAAGCAGTTTGAAAAATTGAATTTTTAAACAATGGGATGCAATTAAGAATCTGAAGATAATAAATGTATCCTCTACTCTATCCTGGCCTTATAACATACTGGACAAATTTGGACATCTTGTAAACAACAAAATTTATGTTACCCAATTCTGGAGAATGGATGGACGGGAGTTAAGGAGCACTCTTAGGCCCATTTCAAAGGGCATTAAACCGTCAATGACATGCCTATGCTCATGATCTTTTCACCTCTCAAAAAGAGCCATCTTGAAATCCCATATACTAGGGATTAAGATTTCTGCACACTGGTGGCCTAACCAACCCTGCAACTACCCAGGCCCAGAAACAGGCTTATGAGTTGCCCGATCCCAACATCCACCCCATCTATGATCCACTGGAGCATGTGAAGGGGCCAGCCCTGCAGACCCAAAGCTGCAGGAACTGTATGACACAGGGCAACAACAGGATATCCAAGAGGAGTCCCAGTGAGGGCTCAGCATTGGTAGTGAAGCAGAAACCAGAGACCTCAAACCAGACCAAAGAATCTTTGCAGTGAACACTTACAAGTAAAGATGTATGGACAAAGGGTTTACTGTGTGACTCATTGTGTTACATTACAGCTTCCAGGAAGAGATAGATTTTTTCTTTTCTTTTTTTCTCTTAATTTTTATTTTATTTTATTTTGGGAGAAGGTTCCAAGGGCAGAGGGTGGGTACAAAAGGACTGGGAATGAATAATATCGAGATTCATGATACGAAAGACACATGAAAAAAGAAAACAGATAGTTAAGAATATTGTTCATGGAGGAGGCTCCAGGGCAGCTGACTGAAACTATGTTTGGAACCATAGGCTCTAGTTACAAATCCAATAGCACTGGAACACTTGCCCTTTTTCTGTGCAACTGCTAAGGATTATTCTGATCTCTCTCTTTCTTACAGGAAAAGACAATTTACAACTGTCATTTATATATTTTGGATTTTATTTTCTAGAACACAGAGGTTATTTAGTCTTAAAGAAATATATTAGTTGGACTTGTGAATGACTACATAAAGCAGTAATATTTTGCAAGCAATTTGAAATTTTGCAACAGCAGGATGATAGACTTGCCATGGGAACTTCATGCAAGCATGGCACTCCAGCTGGAGAGAGCATTCAATATGCTCTTATGCTCCCAGAAGACTAAGACACAACTACCCTCTTTCCCTGCTGACCATGGCTATGATAAGTTTGCTGCAGTAACAATCTTACCTTCCCAACCAAGGAGTGAATGTGGTGACTTTTTTCTTTTAAAGTGAATTTCTAGGTCTAAAGAGAGCTAAATCTATTGGCACTTGAGACTGGATATTGTGGACTACTTCCCAGAGAAAGAAACCCGAGGATTCTGTAACAGAACAACAAGACAATGTATACCTTTCATGATAAACATGAAGTGTAGCACATAGAACATACCACATAAGACAAATGGATCCTAAAAGGCGTTCCTGTGAGTCTCAACAATTTCACTACAGAGAGCTATTTTTGGACTCTAATCGGTACTGATACAATTCCAGAATCTCAGAATGTACACCAATGTCAGACCATGATTTATCCATAAGTGATGTATGGAAACCAGAAGAAAGTGTCACTATATGAAGCACACATGGTGTAGAACTGGACATCTGCCTATTCCCAAGAATGCCCCTGGCTGTTAACAGGCATCAAAGAATGGCATGAGCAGCTGCCAGTGGGGAAAACAATTTCATCTGGCTTTTCCTTCCATCCACTGCCAAGGATGATAAATGCATAGTGAGTGTGACTTGCTGCTTGCAGAAGGGTCTCAGTAGATTAATACCCACACAGATTGATTCATTAGAGCTTCCATGAAAGTTTTGGTGCTAGGGGCTGAGAGTCTCATTAAATACACATATGTTCTTTTCCTCTATTGTGGGCCACTAAGGTGATAAATATGTGTTGTTTTGAGAGAGCTCAAGTGTTTCAGAAAACACAGTAAAATAAGTTTGGTAACTAAATCAAATGCCTTCAGTCATGAGCCACCTGCCTCACACAGGACGTGAGCACATAGTGTGCTTCTTCTTGTCTCTGCTAGTATGAAAATGTATGTACTGTCCAGATATTAGGCAAGAAATTTCCCTATAGGCAGCCATTACTAATTTATTTTACAACAATTTGTTTTAAAAGTACTTTACAATTGTAAACTAATTTCCCCCAAATATGATATGCATTGATGAAATCTTTCCAGATCTCTCAATGTATGCCCATTATAAAGTCACGAATTTTCTCTAACACCTAATGACATTCATAGTGACCTCTGGACTGCCCAGCGGTGATGGCCATTCTCTCCTTAATCAAAACACCCTGATGGCTTTTCACTTGAGACTATACCCTGTAGTCAACTTAAACGTTCGTCTCCCTCCTTGTATCTTCCCTTTCTCTCCTTATTTTCTACTCAGCCCCTCTGTGTGTATGTGCCTTTCTCTGCTATCCTTATTAATATTCTGTTTTATGTTTTTATTTCCTGCCATTAATGATGCCATTGCTTCTACTCTAAACTTTCACAGGCAGAGCAAATGTGTAACCATATGGCTTACACGCATTGTAATTGTTTCCAAAATTGAGCTGCATAAATCCTGCATAAAGGTTTTAATGATTTCTCATATAAAGAAAAAATATGAGTTTCAGTATATGGCATTCATTATGTCTGTATTAATATTTTAGAATACAGACACAAGGGATCTGATTTCTATTCCAGATAATTTATATAGCTTGATTATTTACTATAAAAAAGAAACATTGTGTGCAGAAACATATATACTTTCTTAAATGCATTGCATAAAGAACATCTATATACTTTCTTAAATATGTTCACTCTCTCTGTAATTATAATGTGCATATGTAATATAAACATTTATATCTATGCATGTGTATATTTATATATGAAATTCTGTGAACCTAAATTTTTCGGAAATTATTCTTGAATGGAATCTCCTACTTCATGTATATTCTTGAAACTGGTGAATTTGAACTGACCTCACTCTCCTGGATTCAGGTAGTTCTCCCATCTCAGCTTCCTAGGTAGCTGAAAATGGTATTCCTATTCACGAAAATTACATTGCCAATTAATAATTACTAAACAGACTATCATTGAAATTGAAACAAATACTTAAATATACAATAAATTTTGGCTGAATGCATGGCTTGGTCAGTAAAGTGCCTAATGCACAAGAACAAACAACTGAGCTTTGACCCACATTCAAGCAAATATGGCAGCATATGCCTGTAAACTTTGGCACTGAGAGAGGATATAAGTGGATTCCTAGAAATCACTAGCAGCTAGCCATCCTAACTATTGATGAAGTTCAGGTTCTTTGAGGGGTCTTATCCCCCCCCTCAAAAAAAATGGCCAGAACATGGCCTGACCTCTGGGCTTCACACACATGTGGCCATGTACCTGAATACACATCTCCTAGATACATTTACATTCTGTGACAAAACACCATGACCAAGGTAGCTGATAAAAGAAGGCATTTAATTTGGGAGATTATGGTTCCATAGGGTTCTAGTTTATGACCATCATGGCAGGTAATATGGCAGCAGGCAGGCAGGCAAGCATGGTGCTGGAGTAGTAGCTGATAGCATACATCTGATTTACACACCCAAGACAGAAAGAGAGTCAAATGGAATATCATGAGCTCTTGAAACCTCAAAGCCCACCCCCAGTGACACACCTCCTCCAACAAGGCCACACTTCCTCCAACAAAAGCACACCTCCTAACCCATTCCAAACACTTCCACCAAAGAGAGACAAAGCATATATTTAAATATGAGTCTATGGGGCCCATTCTCATTAAAACCACTGCAACAAGTACATGTATACAAACACACACAGTATTCTACACACATACACAGACAAACCAAAACAAACATTTTCAGTTTTACTATACCTTACAAATGTCTTATGTTGAACACCTTTGAATTTCTCTGTATTTAAGCCTTATTCTTCAATACACCAAAACATTTCTAAAGTATCTAAGCTAATTAATACTTTTTGGCTCATCAACTCTAAGTCTTTTAACATCAATTTCACTGGTGACGTAACCTAATATAATCAAGAGTTTTAGGGTCAACATTGGGCTTTATTATTATGTAATGCTATGATTCATAAACAAAAGAGGTTGAAGCCATGTTATTCAATATAGCTGTGATTCAGGTTATTTCCTAGTGCCTATTGTAAGAGGCAAGGCCAAAAAGGCATGTAGCAGTTCATTCCCTTGGCATCTGGAACCCTGTAATCAAGCAAATAAAACAGAAGCTGAGATTAAAGTTGCTACTTGGCCAAGTGTGAAGTAACCAATTGACATCTCTAAGATCCATCTTCCTTTGGTCCAAGAAGATAAGCAAGTGGAACTGGAACCAAGAACTCTGAATAATTCAAGTGTGTGGGCTGGACCCATCTCCTAAACTTTCTAGAAAGGTGCCATTGCTTTCTATTTACTCTTTGGTAGTACGAGAAAGCTCTGGGAACATCCACATATTCTTTACTATTATTCAACCCTTGATTTCCTAAGGTAGATGACAACTATGGCAT
This sequence comes from Onychomys torridus, assembly GCF_903995425.1. Taxonomy (NCBI): domain Eukaryota; kingdom Metazoa; phylum Chordata; class Mammalia; order Rodentia; family Cricetidae; genus Onychomys; species Onychomys torridus. Next base: position 38,981,493 of record NC_050443.1, read on the forward strand.
TTATGCCAATTCCTGTTCCACTTATACATGAGAGAATGGTTAAAATGACTCTTATATGGGTATGAGGTTGCATTGCCTCACTGTGAGACAGGCCTGAAACAACCCCCAATCCTTCATGTGACTCCTGCCTCAATCTGAAATGGATATAGACTCATCATTCCTTCCCATAACAGGCTTTAGTTCAAAGTCAGTGTCTAATAGCAATGAGAATATTTTGTTTCCTATCTAAGGATAAAGTCCCCTAAAATGTGTATCAAATATTCAATGGGGAAGTACTAGAAGACAAACTTGCAGAATACTTTTCTCAAAGGGCTGCATTTCTTTTTCTAGGCTCATCCTCTCTTTCCTTCCAAGAGCTAAGCATAGATAAATACTCGAAGCCTGGACAATGATAACAGGATCAAAGTCTCTCCTCTGTTCATTAAGCCTGAGGTCTACTCAGAGTTAACAGCACTACACCTATGTTAATAAATTATTCAAAGTTAAAATCTCTGTAGATCTCTGATTCCTTTAATGATAACACAGACAAAATTTACCTATGGTACTTAAATTCTGACTACTTCTGCTTACACCTTCAGTACCATCATTTCCCTGGAATTTAAAACTTACTTCATCGTACTAGCACACACTGTTACTGCTGGACCATAGAGATAAGCTACAGCAGAGCCTTTTGTTTAATTCTTTGGATTTTGTTTGTTTGCTTGCTTTGCTTTGGGTTTTGGTTTTATTTTAATTCATAGATTGAAGTGTGATGCTAAAGAATAAAGGATGAAGTGGGAAATCAAGCTCCAACCAAGGGAGAAAGTATCTTCAAAAATTAACCACAATAAAATACATGTACATGAATTACCTAATAATGAATTCAAAATTATTAAACAATGTTACGAGAAAATAATGTGTGACCAAAATCATATCAATAAACAGTTAGAGATACAGAGAAAAATACCACAGAAATTGTTTTTCTATTTTTCTTTTTGAAAATAGATCTTATTCATACAATATATTCTGATTGCAGTTTCCCCTCCCACCTTCCTTCCCATCCAGATTCACACCCTTTCTGTCTCTCTTTAGGAAACAAACAGGCATCCAAAGAATGATAATAAGATAAAACAAACAGAAGAAAAGGAGCCAAAGATAAAGTACAACATACACACATAGACACAAAGACACACATTCACACATATGACTCCCATAAAAATACAAAACCGGAAGCCATGATATATACACAAAAGGACTTGTAAGGTTAAAAAAATACCCTGATATAACTTGATTCCAAGAACCTTCAAAGATGCCATTGAGTTTATTTTGTGTTGGTCATTCACTGATGGGCATGGTGCCTTCACTTAAGAATGCCTTGTGTCCCCAGTGAGACTCCACTGAAGAAAACGAAGCTTTCATTTGTAAGTGATTATCCATTGGAGGTAGCTTTTCAATTAGGGATGAGGGCTTGTGTCCACTTACCCTCTCGGTGCTGGGTCTCATCTAGTGCAGATCCATGCCCTGTGCATGCTGCAACAGTCTCTGTGAGTTTATGTGTGCATCAGTCCTGAGGTGTTTAGAAGGTCTTGTTTCCTTTGTGTCCTCCATCCCCTCTGACTCCTACAATATTTCTACCTCCTCCTGTACAAGGTTCCCTGAACTCAGAGGGAAGGGATTTGATGGAAAGATCTCATTTAGGACTGGGTATTCCAAGGTCTCTCACTCTCTGTACATTTTCTGTCTGTAGACATCTGTATTTGCTGTCTTCTACTGGAGGAGGAAGCTTCTCTGATGATGGCTGAGCAATGCACTGATCTATGAACATAGAAGAAAAGCATTAGGAACCATTTTATTGCTACAATCATTTATCAGAACAGTAGGATTTGGTTTTACTGTAAGTCCCTGGCTATCCAGTCTTGGCCACCCAAGCAGTGTCAGGGAGGGGACCATCTCATGGTGTGGGCCTTAAATCCAATTAGATATTGACTGGTTAGTGCCACAACTTTTGTACCACCGTTGCACCGGGCTATCTTATAGGCAATTTACGATTTTAAACTGAAGTATTTGTAACTGGGTTGGTATTTACCTTTCTCCATTGGTAGTGTGCAAAGTACCTTCCAGTATCACGAACACTAGCCCAGAGGAGTGAAGGTTCTAGATAGGCAGCAGCTCAACTTCCCCATTTCCAATGACTTGTATAAGTGTTGTCTTCTTTTAAGGATCTCAGTTTTCTGTCTGTCCATGTAAGCCTATAATCTTCATGGGAAAGGTCCTTTAAGAGACAAATGAGGGGCTTAGAAGACAAAGCAATGTGATACCTTCCCTTGTATTCCAAGCTCAATATGCCTTTATTGCAGTGATTCTCAGCCTTCCTAATTCTGTGACCTTTTAATACAGCTCCTCATGATGTGGTGATCCCCAACCATAAAATTATTTTGTTGCTACTTAATAAGTTACATTCTACTACCTACCCTTATAATGTGGCTACTTCAAGCAAACAAACACTTTTTTTTTGTTTGTTTTGGGGTCTTTTTTTGGGGGGGGGTTGTTTCTTTTTTTGAGACAGGGTTTCTCTGTGTAGTTTTGGTGCCTGTCCTGGATCTCCATCTGTAGACCAGGCTGGCCTCAAACTCACAAAGATCCATCTGTCTCTGCCTCCTGAGTGCTGGGTTTGAAGGCATTCGCCACCATCACCTGGCAAAAAAACACTTTTCATTCTAGATAATTTAATTTATGAGCACAGGTATCTAATATGACATTGAAATCCTGTTTCTATAGTAGGGCAAAAAAGTAGACATCGAAAGTAAAAGTGCTGTAAAGTTGCTGTGGAACAATCCTTTTCTATTCTGTGAATATGTATTGCTCTCAGTGGTTAATAAAGGCTGACAGGCTGGTAGTTGAGCAGGAAGTTAGTTGAGAAAGCCAAACTGAGAATCCTAGGAAGGAGAAGGGCAGAGTCAGGGTCGCCAGCCAGATACAAAGGAAGCAAGATGAGGATGTTGTACTGAAAAAAGGTACCAAGCCACACGGCTAAACATAGATAAGAATTATGAGTTAATCTAAGTGTAAGAGCTAGTTAATAATAAGCCTGAGCTACCGGCTAAGCATTTATAAGTAATATTAAGCCTCTAACTAATTGTTTGGGAAATGGTGGGCGGCAGAAAACTGTCCATTTACAGTAAGTTCCATTTGATTCAACATCTTAGTGAACCAATCAAGTAAGGTTCCCATATTCTTGCCTGAGACATATGATCATTTCCTTCTTATTAATAATGTCTGCTTGGACTAATATCCTGTCAGCTCTAAAACAGAATCCTCCAAATAAATCCTATGCAAATGTAAAATACACATCATATTCCTATCATTTGAGTTCTTTTCTTGGTTTTAAGGAGTGGTTTATTTGATCTACACTCAGGAAAACAGATCACCTACCCATTATGAGTCCTCTGGATTTACTTAGAGGCTGTACACCTTCATAACTATAAACTTTCAAGGAAGCAAATATTTTCCAATGTGAACTTTCCATAACATAAACTTTCTAGGACATAGACCTTCAGAATACAGATTTCTGGAACAAGAATCTGAGGAATTTGAATATTGTGGAACTCTTGCCTTCTGGAACTTGGGCCTTTTAGAATGCAGGTCTTCTGGGATCACTAAATGATTGCTGTAAAGAGCAACTGATGATTCAAGACAAAGAGTGAGAAGCATCATGGTATCCTTAGGCACAGTTGGAGAGAAAGATGGGGTTCTCTACCTAATCTAAGGAGCTGGCACATTCAGCTGATGAAATAAGGATGTGGAGGAAAGTCTTTGGCACTGTCCAGGGGAAGCTGTTGTCTCTGGCCAACAGTAGCTAGAATCTCTGTGCATACGTGTTGAAATCTATTGATTGAGTTGAGGTCAGGGTTTATTTTCAAGACCAATGACTGTCTGGATTAGGTGGAGATAGAAAAACTGGCAGCTGCCTGCTTCCTTTGTAGAGAGAAAAAAAAAAAAAAAAAAACAAGATTACTTAGTAAAACTCTATTTGCATTATTGATTAGAAATGTCATAGAATCACCAATAAATCTCCACACTGAGAACATATAAGGAAGTTGTTCTGGGAAATGTAACTCCCATCTTAACGATGTGGATGTTAGCAAAGATCCATACTTCCAAGTTTGATTAAATCCTTCTAAGATCAGTAATGACACATCAGAAAATATATATGCCCCAGAGTTTTGTGGATTAATTAATGTAAGGATCGATATGCAGTATCAAACACTCTAATTTTCTTCTTAAAATGGATCGGCCTTCATTACATTCTATTAAGTAATCTCTGCATACCACATCTCAATAGTACTTCATAATCCATTATATCCACATCTGAAAAGAGTTTATAAACTTTGGGTCACTAGAAACCATTTCCTTGCATAATTTTTGCCTTGTCAATTCTCTCACAGTCTTAGCTGATTGAACCAAGTTACATACTTAGGTAATGGTGGACCTTTGGCCTCTATAATTTAGATAATTGAATTTGGGACACAGATAAAAATATGCCATTTCTTCTATGGTCAACAAACTCAAAGACACTGGCAAATCCTGATCAGCACTAAAGCCAGAAGAGCAAAAGAAGTAAATCAGTTCTAAGAATGAGAAAAATGAATCTAAAATGGATTTGTTGGGAGATACAAGCACTGTTCAGTAAAGTTTCTGTATTGGTTTAAATATATTCATATTCACTAGCATAAGAACTGTCCCCATTTTAAGCTTTGTTGGATAATTCTCATAACACTGGCTTTGCTACTTCTAATTGCATGCTTTGCGTTAAGTATGACATGTGATTTGTTTTGTTTTGTTTTTCTCCTTGATAACTAGATCATATGTCCTGGAAAAAAAGGATTCAGAATAGATAGGCTTTTGGAAATGCAATGGTAGGATGTTGGAGGAGGAGAAAGGCTCCATAACCCTGAGATAAGGGCTCAGTCCTTCAGAAAGCAAACAGCTCTGAATTGGGAACCTTGCAATCATAAGAGGTTTTCATTCTTGTTTTGTTCTGTTTGCTTGCTTGTTTTTTACTTAATTTTTGTGATACATAATTACCTCAACTGGGTGTCATTGTTTCTTTTCTTGAAGGTATCTATGAGGCCCTGGGAAAGGGCCCAGGATAGTTTCTGGTTTCTCCTGAGAGCAACCCTTGTTAGACTGAATGGAGTCCTCCCAAGCGTCTCAAATGGTTCCTTTTCTCATCCACACCATAAGAAGAAAGTGATTTTTCTTCAACATTTACTATGGAGAAGCACATTCACCTTCTAGAAGGAACACAGAGGCAGCTGTGCCTAACACTTGACCTTACTGCTTCATACTCTCTGGAAATCAGAAAGCCACAGTTAAGGCTTTCACGACACTGATTTCTTGGTTATATCTGTGGGTGATTCTTTGTTATCTGCCTGTCAGAGTCTTGAATGTTGGGGTCTGCAATTTCTCCTCTGACTTCGCTTCTCTTACAGATCTAACAAGATGTATCGACTTTTCATTGTGTTCGGCTTTTTACTTGTTACAGGATAGAGTGGCAATTTCAAGCCACTTACTTGTGACACTGGAAACAGGAAATCAGCCTTGTACTTTTTAAGAGACGAACAAACAACTGGTTGAAAATCATCTCATGAAATCAGTATCACCCAGTGTTGTATCCAATGAAAACTTTTAAATCCATACTTTTGGGGCACTTCTATATAGATTTTCACCTTGTATTTGGGACTGTGTCCTAGAAAACAACATTTTGCCAGAGCTAGTTCAGAGAAGGCATTACTGCCCACACTGAGCAATGGAATTGACCCCAAGCACTCTGTTCCTAGGTGATTCCTGTAACAGTAGTAGTCCCCACAAAGTTGGTCTTAAACAATTGAAGTAGAGTTTAGGACTGTTCTGTGGATGCCAATTCAAATAAAATGAATTAGTCACAAGTTAATGTTAACATAAAGTATGTTTCAAATGAAAGATGTGTTTATTATTGTATTTAATTCCAACCCAAGCAGTGTGAGATGTAGATCACAAACACAAACTCTCATGGTATGAATAATCCCTGTGACATTTGCCACCAATATTGATCCAATCTCCATAATCTTCTTTTTCAGATTTTTAATCAAACATAAAAAGAATCCTGTTTTTGCCGGGCAGTGGTGATGCACGCCTTTAATCCCAGCACTTGAGAGGCAGAGACAGGCGGATCTCTATGAGTTCAAGGCCAGCCTGGTCTCCAAAGCAAGTTCCAGGAAAGGTGCAAAGCTACACAGAGAAACGCTGTCTCAAAAAACAAAAACAAAAACAAAAACAAAAAACCTATTTTAATTTATCTATAGTTACATATACACAACTTTTATACAGATGTGTATACCTTATATTGGTACATGGATATATGTTCCTATTTGTATACAAGTGTAACTGTGCATGTGGGTTGCATATGGATATACACATCTTTGTACATGCAGCAGTGTTTAGCTCAAAGAGAATGGTAAGTCCTGAATCATGAGTCACTAGTTGATTATACTGGTGCACAAACATCACAGTGTATACACACGTAAACCACGATTACCATGGAATCACCATGTAATATTTGGAATCACTGTTGTATCATGTGGTCCATGTGATACACAACTTTCCTATCAGTTTTCCTGTCTTTCTCCTTCAATCTTCAGATATGCGCATGTCACAGCAGGTTTACTTATACTTTCTGCACTTATTTCAGAGATGCTTCCTTAGCCTCTCCAGGTGTGATTCCCTTCTAATTCAAAATTTGGTTTTGAGATCATCTGCGTCTGATTCAAGGCCTGATCTTCACTGATCTTCAGGTGATGTCTACAGTGGTTCTGTGATTGTCTCCTGATGCAGAAGTATAGATGAGTCCAGACAATGCTACGTACTTAAGATGATTGCGTTTTCTTTATTAACATCCAAGGGCAGAAGAAATGGGGCTTAATTTTCTCCAACAAGGTGAACTGCACATGTCACCTACATCACCCTGACTCAAACATCTCTTTATCAAAAGCAGGAAGACAATTTTTTGATTACCCAGAGGATAAAGTCTGAAGCTTAGCTATTTGTTTTATTATGATTTATATGTAATCAAAAGAAAACCAACTAAGATAATTTCATCTGTTTCTCTTATTAACCATTAGATATGCTGGAAACTTCCCTGAGACTTAGAATCTTTCTTATGATGTCTTTTCCATCTTTTCGCTTTCTAGAAAAACAAATAATATAAACTCTTCATTGAACCTACTAGAATTCTTGTATATCAGCATGAACAATTGGAACTGCACTCCAGAAATAGTCCTTCCTTTTCTATTACTTGAAGTCTCATAATATACAAAAGGGGAGTTATTCATTATTCTTTCTCTTCTATGTCAGATTTAAAAAAAAAACTTTTTAAGTTATTTACTTTTACTTACTGAGGATCCTTTATACAGTAAAATAAGGAACTAAAATCAATCACACGGAAAATAAAAAGACTGAGCATCACTTTCTTGTGTGAGCCACAAAATTTAATGATAACAAAGCTAATTAACATCCAAAATCTTCCAAGTTTAAAAGAAAATGTTTCTCAGACAGTCTTTCTCAGGATATTTGCAAAACTCAGCTACTCTCCACAGATAAGTGTGCAGTTTTAATTAGTCTTTGTTACATCTAGACAGTCAATCCAAAGAAATCATATAAAACACTTAAGAGTTAATATTGAGTATTCTGGATGTCTGGGGCAACCTCTAAACTCCATATAGCAGTTCATTCACTCTGTAACACCAACATCTAGGTAAGATGTTTCTATTCCAACACTAAGGATGGTCGTGTTGTGAGACTGGATAAATGTGCAATGAAATAGCCTTTATTATTGAAGGAAAGGTTTATATTCTCTTATCATAAACCTTAATATATGATGAAGAAATTAATAGGATATGTGCTGCCAGAGACTAAGATAGAGAATTTCTCCTCTTTAGATAAAGCAATTTGCTTTCCTTGGCTGGATCTTCAATCACTTGATTCATCACTGGACTGTGAATACGTAATCTCTCCCATACAGCACCTTACTGCAATGCTGTCCAAGTACCCAATGACAGCAAGTTAAAAAAGAATATTGACAGCACCTTTTCTAACCCACAACAATGACAAAAATTCATCTAATTTGACTGGAAGTTTGCTTCCCTGAATGTGAGAAATGTACCAGAGGCACAGACATCCAGGGGCTAGTTAAAATAGTAAAGCCATCATTACCTCTTATACTCTGCCAGGCTCCTATCTAATCCTGACAACTGGTCATCCATAGGCTCACTCCATAGGCTAAGATGCTCTGTTGAGGAGCACCCTCCCTGGAATCTCAGTTTTCTATTTCTGGATAAATAGAATTTTTTTTTTAATTCTGGTGGCCATAAACATCTTCCTCATAATACAGCAAAAACATGTGTTTTTTACATCCACCAATTAGAGCACATTTTCCTCCTCAGGCCAATATAGAGTTTCCTCTATTATGAAAATGCCTTTCAGATACAGTATCCCATCAGATCCTCTGCCTTACTCTACTCCAGTTCCCCAAGCCTGCCCTCACTGTATAAATGGAGAGTTGCCCTAACAATCTTAAGTGTCATATGGAATCTCTACATTGATGATTGGAAGCCAAGGTCAGATCATCTGACTTGGCATACAATGTCATGATGACCTGTGTGAATGTGAGCAAGAGTACTCTCCAGACTCTGCATTCTGCATTTTATCCATTTACTAATTCTGCCTGAAAACTGCACTAAGGAGGCTCAAGGAATGGAGATGCAACCCTGATCTGGAGAATAGCAGTCCCTAGCAGCTAAGGCCTATGGTTATGTCATTGCAAGTTTTAAGACAATAGATACCAGTCCAATCTTTTGAACTTCAAATCAGAATCTACCTTGGCCATGATCACTGCATTTTTGCATCTGAAACAGTTTTCCTAGAAACTTGTCCTGTTTTGCTGAGCTCACTGTCATTGGAATACCATTTTCCAATGCTTCATATTTATTATGTGCTTGATTTAATTACTTGGACATTTCTTTTCATCATTGTACATGTCTAAGACACTAAGATTGTGACTTCCTTTCTAATGTTACTATGTATACATTTATCTATGTGTTTATACAATGTATTTTTCCTTCTGTATTGTGTGGTCTATTACAGCCACAAAAACACACTCAAAATCACACTGCATGTTTGACTCATGGTTGGATATTCAGCACCTGTACTGAAGCATAACAATCTGAAAGCTCTCAAAGACATTTGAACAGTTTCACCTTAACCCACCTGAGCCTCAACTCTCTCATTATTAATTTAAATACACAGTATTTGCCTAACAAAGAAGATGGGGAAAGTCAAAGCAACATTAAATTTCTCATTGCTAAGTAAATACTATTCCTGGGATTTAAATTCTTTTTCTAACAAGGGAATAAATACTGTGGTCAGCAAAAACTTGAAGATTTACAAGAAATCCTTTATTGTGGGTTTTTTTCACATTTCATTTTAATATTATCATCACTAATAGGAAATTCTTATAATTACTCTAAATTCTATAAATAATCTTTATTCTCTTTCTCCAATCAGCATCTTTATTAGAAGCCATCTTTTCTTACTCTTGCTTCATACGTTAATGATTAGAAGGTGGTGAGGAACAGTGCTGAGCCCTGCCCTGCAGGAGTAAGAGACCTTAAAAGAAGTCTGAGCATTTGTTAGAGACTTTCCTGTGGACATGCTGCCACCCTCCATCATGCACAGAAAAAGAGAAGCCAGAGAAATAAATTGCTAAGCTCTTTTCCCTGTTTGAGAAAACAGATATAGGAATTATAGTTAGAAGTTAAAAAAAAAAAAAAAAAAAAAAACTTTTCTCAGTTTTCTTATATTTAAATCGGATCATCTGTGAATTATGGAAAAATCAATATCTGTGTCCAGTTTCCCCTGCTAATACTAAGATAAAATCAGTCCCCAAGCCATGGACATCTTCCTTCAACAAAGCGGAACAGTAACTCCTTAGGCGCATTCATGTTGGATGGGAACTATCTGATAGCCCTGCTGGTTTCATCACTCATTCCCAAATGTAATGGTCAATTGATGTACTTTCTTTTTACAGTAGTCTACCAGACAGGACAGATGATGTGCTAACAACAAATAACGATTCACACGATGACCAACAGGAAGAATGGCAGTCAAGGTAGAAGGAGAGAAAAAAGGGAGGAGAGAGGGATAGAAGGAGTTAAAGTAACAACCATGGAAAATGACCACTGTAGTGGATAGCCATCCCAGCGTTGGCCTGGAAGTTCCAACCCCCATTGAGGCTTCGGTAATGGTCACGCCCACAAGGCGGGGCGGAGGAGGAAGCAGAAGACCGAGGATAGAGAGGTGAGGCCTCTCTTGGTGCTGGGACGCTGGACCCTGGACGCAGGAGGTAGACCGAGCAGGGTTCTCCAGAGAACACCGCCAGACTGCGCCATACCTTTGCCAGACCCTACACCCTATCCCTTCATTTGTAAGCTACCCCACAAAATAAAACTCCCTTTTAACTACGTGGAGTGGCCTTAATAATTTCACCAATAGACCACTTTATTACTTGGATTTAGAATGTTTCATCTTATTTATTTTTTCATTTATGTTTTTGAGAGAGTGTTAAATAACCCATGCTGGCCTCAACTTACATTGTAGCCAGGGACAATTTTGAAATTAATCCTTCTTCCTCTATCTCCAGAGAAGTGGAGTAGCATACCTGGTTAAGAATGTTTTAAATTTTATTTCTCTATTTATTAATATGTATGAATATATTTGTGTGTTTTCTAGTTTGTAAACACAGAAAAAAGAAACAACCAATAAACAAGCAAAATCAAAATAAAATAAACAAACAAAACCCAAAGCCCTATCCACATAATATCCATACTGTTTGCATGTGGTAATAAAGTCATTGATGAATTATCATTTAGTTTATTGATCTGATGCTATAATTTCTTGTTCTCTTGGGAATTTTCCTATATTCTCATTTATGTCAATTATAGTCAATATTTATTTGCTCATTGTTGAATCAGTAAAAACATAAAAGATATCATGAATAACAGCAGCCAATGAGTGGGTATGTGGTTGGAGGAAACTGCGGGAAAGAAGAGAACCCAAAGATGAAAAAAATTGTAAATTCAGTGGCATGTTCCAGAACTAAAGAAAGTGAGAAGTTAGGCCTGCCACTGTTGTGGAATACTAATTGAAGATGTGTTACATTTGTTTATGCTGTGGAGCATTTGTTTAACGATGCAAAGATGTGTTGCATTCGTTTATGTTGCATTTGTTTAAGTCTCAGAAGCTGTGTTACTGTGCCTGTCTAAAACACCTGATTGGTCTAATAAAGAGCTGAATGACCAATAGCAAAGCAGAAGAAAGGATAAGCAGGGCTGGCAGGCAGAGAGAATATATCGAAGGAGAAATCTGGGATAGGGAGATCAAGGAGCAAGAAGAGAGGCCAGCCACCCACCCACACAGCCAGACATGGAATAAGAAGGAAAGAAAAGATATACAGAAATAGAGAAAGGTAAAAGCACAGAGGCAAAAATGTAGATGGGATAATTTAAGTTAAGGAAAGCTGGCTAGAAACAAGCCAAGCTAAGGCCAGGCATTCATAAGAAAGAATAAGCCTCCACGTGGTTTATTTAGGTGCTGGATGGTGGATCCCCAAAGGAGCCAGAAGAGTCAATGAGTAAAAAACAGCCAACTACATGCCACTTCCATGTTCTCTTCTCTTTTTTTCTTTTTTTCCAAGACAGGGTTTCTCTGTGCAGCTTTGCACCTGTCCTGGAACTCACTTGGTAGCCCAGGCTGGCCTCAAACTCACAGAGATTCACCTGGCTCTGCCTCCCGAGTGCTGGGATTAAAGGCCTGCGCCACCACTGCCCGGCCACTTCCATGTTTTCATGTTCAGCAGAGTCTGCTATTCCTTCTTGACAGGAATTATAGTTGTTTTTGTCCTGTTTTGCTTGCTGATTTAATGAACTGTATTAACATTTTTCTTGATATATATATATATATATATATATATATATATATATATAGAGAGAGAGAGAGAGAGAGAGAGAGAGAGAGATGACAATTAAAACCATAAACCAAGGACTTGTTTCTATATTACATCAGAGAGCCTCTCAAGTGTCTTAGCATGGAATGGCCTATTATTATCTTACACACTTTCTTTTATGCAATGACTTAAATTTTATGTGGCCACTGTTAAGCACTTGCACAACAGTGGTTTCAGATTTGTTTAATATGGTACTACCTGTATCATAGCATTATTTACTCTAAGGAAGACAAAATCAAAGAGCTTGAACCTCCCCACCTTTTGATGCTAATGATGTCACATGCACCAAGAAGGGAATAACCAGATGTAGGCCATTAACTCTGGATTGTTCTGCCTCCTACGTGAGAGTCAGAAATACCTAATTAAACTTGCTTTTATACAGTACTATTATGGTGGTTTGAATGAGAATGGCCCCATTAACACTTATTGTTGAATACTTGGTCCCCTGTTTGGGAAGAATTGGGAAGTGTGGCCTTGCTAGAGGAGACATGTCAGTAGGGGTGGGCTTTGAGGTTTTAAAAGCCGTCATTCCCAGTCAACTCTCTTTGCCTCCAACGTAAGTATCAAGATGTAAGCTCTCAACTCTTTGTGTGCCATGCCTTTGCTCCACCATCGTAACTCTAACCTTCTAACATTGTAAGCCCCATTAGACATTTTATTTTATTAGTTACCTTGGCCCTGGTGTTTTGTCATAGTCATAAAAAAGTAACTACAACAGCTCTGTTGTGGAACTTTGGTTAGCAATCCAGAGCAGGACTTCTTGTTAGCATTCTGCAGAAGTCTGTTACTTCTCAAGGACAAACTGTGTGCCAGGCTTCTGCTAAGTCAAATCTTGTAGAAGTTTTGTGATATCATAGGTTGTTGAGTTTGAAGTATAGGTGGTCAGGAAACATTGAATCAGTCGAGGCAAATGGCAGAGAGACGTGTGTTGCTGTGAGTAGAGTTTGTGCAGCACACTTTTTATGTATTTGGAACTATAAGGAGAGAATTCTTTGGTAATTGTTTTAGCAAGTTGGAGAAATGATATGTAAATTTTATTCATTATATTATTGAGGCTATCCCAGAAAGTCTGGAGGTCTGACAGTCATGTTAATGGCTTGTGGCCTGCTGGATTCAGTAATTAATCAGCTCTGACTGCACCAGCAGGGACTGACTTTGAAGCAGGAACCAAAAGGAGATCACAGGCACACATTCTGTTTTGGATTATTGCATTTAAGATTCAAACAAGCTCAGACATTTATGTAAAATAATTAAAATTAATATAATTTATGTATGAATGCAATTTTTATAAACATAATATCTTGTTCAATATAATATTTCCTAAAGAAGTTTACCACATAATAACATGAGATGCATTATTATTGACATGGAAACCAGTGGTACTATTAAACTAATGACAGAGTACTACAATGACAGACTTTAAGAGAAATGCTCATGGTCAACTACTAGAGGCATGCTTAGGCCTAAATTTTAATTATTTTAACCATTTCTGTGCTTTTCTGTCTAAACTATAATTCCTGTAGATAAGAAACAAGTGTTTCTATGAAATTTAGGTTAAATGCATGTAACTTGAAAGAATTTCCAGAAAATTTGACAGGAGCTCTGACCCAAGAAAAGACTCAAACGCACCTCCTGAGCACAGTTGTAAGTAACTATGTAAATGATGGAAGTCCAAGCTTCCAGAAAAAGAAACAAAGAATGAAAATGGTCAAGGGAGAAAGCTTCTTTCATGTTATTATCTTCTATTTTTGAAAGCAAAGCATAAACTATTAACAAAATCAGTGCTAATAGTAATGAGATACTTCATCAATTAGTAACTTACCATAACAAAATTACAGGTTCTGATGGATTGCCAATTTCTGCAATATAAAGTGGGCTACCTCATATGGTCTGACTTAAAAACTCTCTGTAGGAAACTTGATGTCTTTGGCGAAGGCTGGTGAAAGTAAATATGTATTTATGCAGTGCTCAGGACTCCTTTGGCCTTTATTTAAACTTCTCTTGGAGGAAGTACTAACAAATATAACAAGGCACATATTTTACCATTTCTTTACATATCTTGAGTGCACAAGAGACTGGGAAAGATCTAATGTGAAATTGTGTTCAGCTAGGGAAGAAAATGGATGACAAGGCAAGACCAGAGTCTACCCCAGACCTCTGACTTTCCATAACTTCTCCACTAAGCACTAAAAACAATGATACTTTTGTTTTCAGATCTGAAGTCTGATTTATACTGTGAGAGGAGTATTTATCTTTTATATACAGTATTAGGTGCATCATTATGCTGCCATTATCAATGACAGTCTCATGAGATTAGAATTGTCATTCTAAAATCGCAGATATGAAATAAACAGAAGTGAGATATTCCAACTTTCCAAGGCTTAGGGGGGTTGAATTTTTGGGAGAGTGCCTACAGATCTGACTCAGAGCCCTCTGCTCTTAAACACAAATGTCAGCCACTCTACTTATGTTTAGAAGTGCAAATTTATGTATGCTCTCTGTCAACTGTTTTATATTCCTGGAAAATCCAACTTTTGAAGCATTATTACTTAGACCTTTTTCCTGTATGAATGTCTTAGTTAGGGTTTATTGCTGTGAAGAGACACCACGACACATAGCAACTCTTATAAAAGGAAATATTTAATTGGGGCTGCCTTAAAATTCAGAGGCTTGGTCTATTATCATTATAGCAGGAAGCATGGGGGCATGCAGGAGACACAATGCTGGAGAGGAAAATGAGAGTTCTACATCTGGATCAACAGACAACTGGAAAAGACAGTGAGTCACTAGGCCTAGTGTCAGCTTCTGAGACCTCAAAGCCCACCACCAGGGACACACTTCATCCAACAATGTCACAGCTACTCCCACAAGGCTACACCTCCTAATAATGCCACTCCCCCCGTGAGCCTATGGGGACCATTTTCTTTCAAACCACCACAGAAAGATTTCTACATGAATGTCTACTTTATGCTAAAATACCATGAGTGTATATGTGCTATATGTTTATTAGTACCTTTTAGTCTTTATATTTTAGGTGGTTATGACTATTTTGATCTAGAATTTTTGGTTTTGGTTTTGTTTTTTGTTTTTTGTTTTTGTTTTTTCCCAAGACAGGGTTTCTTTGTATAGCACTAGCTGTCCTGAAAATCACTCTGGAGACCAGTTTGGCTTCGAACTCACAGAGATCTGCCTGCCTCTGCCACCTAAATGCTGGGATTAAAGGTGTGTGCCACCACTATCTGGCTTGGAATTTGTAATTAATTGAACACATTATTTTAATTGAGCATGTACATTAGCTGAGTTTGACCATTGATAATTTCAGTTAAAATATCTTGGGCTAGATTGTTTTATGTCCTACCTTTTTATTCTGTATTCACATTACTTTTTAAAAATGTGTGTGTGTATACATAATGTATGTATATAATGTATACATTTTTAAAGTAATATAAATACAGTATATATGCATATGAGTACATGAATATATGTATGTATATATGTGCGTGTGTGTTATGTATATGTATGTTTTGCCTGCATGTATGTCTGTGTACTTTGTGAATGTGGATGAGGATGGAGATATGAATGTGCATGATGCCTGGTATATCCAGAGGCCAGAAGAGGGCATCATGTCCCCTGTAACTGGAGTTACAGATAGTTCTGATCTGCCATGTGGGTGCTGGTAATCAGACCTGAGTCCTTCAGAAGACCAGCCAGTCCTAGTGCAGGTAAGTGAGTAGTTAACTGATACCCTGATGAAAGATTATCTATCTCAAAATCTCGACAACTTCATGTAAAGAGGTCTATGTGCCATCATCCCATTATTCCACATGCATTGGATTTCAGATAATATTTTTGTATGTTCCTTATGGAAGAAGTATACTTTATTGTGTTGGGATGGTTTTTACTTTATGATATAAATAACATAATGTTGTAGTAAACTTCTTTATAAGGATGCTAATTCAGGTCTGGATGAATCTGTCCCCAGTACCTGAATGTTCTACTTACTAATGCTCTGATTTTTAGTTTAGGATGTCATTATGAATTCTTAGTGCCCAAACATGTATTATAGTGAATGTTCCAAGTGTATCAAGTTCATTTTTTCTCCTGCCTTTTTGAAAATACTAATTATAATTAAGTTATACATTTTAATATTATTTTATTGTATCTATTATCTGTTATGTCTCTGGTTCCACTGGATTTTCCATATTCTGGTTTATATTTTCCTAATTATTTATATGTCTTAAAATTTTTATTGCATTCCAAGCTTTATGATCTTCATTTTAGGCACTATATAATGTATTAGGGTTCTCTAGGGAAACAGAACTGATAGAGTTTATATTTTTCATATATTTATATGTTTACATTATATATATACATATACATATATACATATTTTCAACAATGGCTGACTCCAGATAAAAAGGCCAAGAAGTCGATAGTTGTTTAGTTACAAGGCTGGACATCTCAGAAGGTTTTTTTGTATATACCAGAATCCCAAAGAAGAAGGTTCTAATGCCAGTGAAGGAATGAAATCACCAGCAAGAGAAAGAGGAAGTAGGCAGAGTACAAAACCCTCTTTGTCCATGTCCTTTACTGAGGCTTATGAGAAGGTGTGGCCCAGGTTTAGGGTGGGTCTCCCAAACCTCAAAGAATCCAACCAAGAAAAGTCCCTCACCAGTGTGCCCAGCTCCTTGGGCTTTAACTCCAGATGTGCTCAAATTGACAACCAAGAACAGTTACCACTTGCAGATAATGACAATGAAAGATGGGAAGAATTTTATTAACTATATGTTTCTGTGGTAAAAAAAAAATTGATTTCATAAACATAAAAACTTACAAGTCTCCCAAGAAAATACACGATGCAGAGTACAAAGGAAAACTATGTTACTGTGTCAAATATCTGAAGAACTGGGAAAGGCTTTAAAAAATAGCTGATTTAATATTCTTTATTATGGGTTTTCTATGAAATGTATAACTTAAAACACTTTAAAATCTACCCTAATGTAGTACTTTCTAAAGCTTTCAAAAATAATAGGATGATGTTTGGATTCTTTTTTAGGACAAACACACAGTGAGTCTGATGTGATCCTAAAACATGGGGAAGTAGTAATGTGAATGTGGAATGATTCCCAAAACACAACTTAGGAAAATTGAATATAGTTTTGACTATTTTGATAAAGTCGGAGGTTTCATGCAGCATGAACATAATTCCTGAGAACATTGTGAGAGGAAAATGCAGCTTCAATGACTAGAGAATTGGGAAGGTTTGAAGCCATTGACACAGTAATTAAGCAATTATGTAAGTACCTGAGCATAACCTTTACATCAATTCTGATGAGTACACATGAAAATTCATGATGTAGCCTTTAAGAATCAGATGGTGTGGACTTTTGTTCCGAATTGAGTGTCACATTACTCTATGATTTAGGGAAATTTCTTAAATCCAGATCTGTGAAATTAGTATAGTTTTCCATCTCACTCTCAAATGCTATAAATTCTAGTGTAGAAAAGGATCTGAAAAGTAAATTAAGATACCTTCTTTCCCTGTTCAATCTGAGTTTATTTTCAGGCCTGGGCGAAGTATAAAGATAGTGTTAAAACAGTAATGATTATGTAGGTAGTTTGTAAATTAGGCATATGGTGATTTCATTATCTACCAATAACTACCATGATGACTTTTATTGAAGATCCATTTAGTACTGTGGCATAACACATTTTTGCTTAGTTGATATTTGAGGCAATGGCATAATCCTTTTTAACTCATTTTATAAGTGAGGACAGGCTAGCTCTGAAAAGTCATATCATCAAACAAAATAGCTTTTAATTGTGTATATGATTGTGTATATGGTTATAAACATGAGCAGCAAAATTTCATTAAGAAATCATGTAGAAAACAAAACAAATGAAGAGAAATCTGAAAGACTGTCACTCCTTAGAGAGCCATTTCCTTTTGGCTGACTTCCCCTGCTGGTTGGCCAGGAGGAGCTTCCTTTAGCAAGAGACTCTCATCAACAAGAGTATGAATGCAGAGCTATTCCTCAGCAGCCAAGCATGAAATGAGAGAGATCCTTGAGAGAGTCATCTATGTGTTTTAATAAAATCCTAAATGAAATGATAGTCCTATTTATCAGAAATCATGAGACTATTTCCCACTGTGTCTCCACATTCCTCCTCACTTTAATGTGTGTACTATGAGGCATGATGGTGGTTTTGTGAAATTCAGCCATGAGTATTTGTTTATTATGAATGGATTTTTATCATCTCGCATCATTAAAGACACAGGTTCTTTGTGTCATTTACTAGAAAAATTTAGATAACTGATTTAACAGAAAATGTAGCTTGAATTGTGATTATCACATATATGGTTTAATAGAGTTAATGAACAGAGCCCTCCCTAGGACAAGTAGATAACAGGAGGTTAGCTGGGCTTGCTCAAGTAGAAGCTCTTTACATCTTCATATAAATTTTAATGTCCTTATGTTGCACAACAGCTAAGAATCCAGGTGAAGTGTGATTCAGAGTAGCTAAGTGAGAGATTCATGACATGCTGCTCTTGACTGTGAAAACTAATTTACTGGGTTTTACATATAATGGCAATAGCTAAGACTGTGCTGTCAAGGGTACTATTTCAAACACATTATGTTACAATTTATCTAAGAAAAAGTATCCTATGAAATATATTTTATGTGAGAGTTTTATATATATATATATATATATATATATATATATACACAATAAGCTTGAAGAAATTTATTAGGAGACATATACAGAAAAACTAATAAAATAGAAATAAATGTCACAGTGTGTAATGGCATTATTATCTCTGAAAACATTTACAATTACTGAATTTGGAAATCAACTTCACCCTTGTGCCTTTTCAACTCAAGCATAAATAAATAAACACTAATCTGCATATACAAGCATATTATGTAGAACAAACTTCAGCTATTATACACTTACATCATTGGAATGTATGATACTGTTTTACTATAATTGTGAATGTTGTAATTTATTCACTACTTTAGGACTTGATGTAGATCATTTATTTTAATATTTTTCCAATATTTCAGTATTTAGGACTTGATGTAGACCATCTTATTTTAATATTTGTCCAGCAGACTTGCTGGTTTTATGTACCTGTCTTCTTCTAGTAAGCAATGATTGGAAAGCGTTTAAAGAGGCTAAAGAAATTTATTCAAATTCATACTGCTGGTGTATGAAGCCAGATGCAAACTCAGATACGTCTGACTTCCAACTTTGAGATAATTTTTTCTATGATTATTTTGTTAGAAGCTTTCAAAATAAGTTTCTGCATAGTTAATTCTATGCTGGGTAGTATAAGGTAGGTGGCTTGAGCACAACAATGTTATTGGCAGTGCTGTTCTGGATCAGGAATACTCACTCCTGAAAATTTCAAACAATTAAATCATTAGTTGACTAATAATCTTAAAAAATGACAGTGTCTCATTTTCCAGGTCTGAACATAAAAAGAAGATGCAAGTCACTGAAGCCACAGACATGCATCTGTAACACTGATCACTGGCTTCTTGTGTTTTCAAAAAGCTTATGGAAAATAAAATGAGGCTCTCTCAGGCCAGCTACTCATGCAGAGTCTAATAAACAGTGTTTTCCTTTCCTATTTTGTCATTATTTTACTAAGCTCTTCCTTGTGTACAGCATTTCCAAAAGGAACTCACAGCAGAAACAAAATTATTAAATCCAATAGATTTCACTGTCCTCATTTTCATATATGTTTCCAAGTGGATTGTTCTTAACATCTAGAATATTTATGAAAAAATCTTCTTTATTTTATTTTGATGATAATGGTTATTGTAAAAGAAAACATGATGGTATAATTAATATACAGTTACTAAGTACCCGCTGGTCTGTGGCAGCTGCCTAGTTAACCTTGCTTGCAAGTAGTAAAAACCTACACTAACTAGTCATGTACAAAACCACATGCACTGGAGGCAATCTTCCAGTGTGCAAGGAGAATCAAATTAATTCCTAATCAAATTACTAATTCATTGGGGATTGGCCTAAATTCCTTTCATTTTTCAGTGATGTTCATATGGATGTGAAATAATTCCTTAAAAGTTTTCCTTTGTAATGATGGTGATACTTTTTTAAACCTGTAAAATTCATCAGCAAAGGAAAGGTTTCAATTATATATTTCAAGGAGAAAGGGGAAAAATATGTATAATAGCACCTGAGTATATCATGGTAAAGGGGTATACAGGGCTAATGTACAAGAACGTGCTATCCTAGGTGCTATATCATTTCTGTGCATCAGGGCACCACACTGACTGCTGTGCTCATTGCAGGTAATATTTATGGCCCAGAAAAACAAGGGGATTGTCCAGTGTATGAAAGGATGTGTCTCTAACTTCACCTCATCCATAGCCTCTTATTTGAATTAATCTACAATAGGGGACAAACTGAAATGTATAGTGTGCGGGAGGAAACAACGGAGAAAGAGAAGGAGGGAGTGGGGGTAAAGAAAAGTGGAAAATTTCATTCTATTGGAGGGAAGAAGGAAATGAAAGGAGAGACAGGAAGAGAGGCAAGGGGAGAAAAGGGGGAAAGGAGATGAGGGAAAGAGGAGGAGAAGGAAAGAAGGAAGAAAGGAAGGAAGGGAGAGAGGGAAGGAGGGAGGGAGGGAGGGAGGGGAGGAAGGGAAATCCTTAATACTTCTTGGATTAGGTTAAGCATGAGTTTACCAAGAGGATAACAGTGATGACATTTGAAATGTGTCCACACATTCTAAAATATCTAGTTTATTTAAGTAGCCACAACTTTCTATAAAGCTAGACTAGTTTTATTTCATGTTTTAAAATGTTTTAAAGAGTCACTCAACCAGACTTGACCTTAGGATACCCAGTCTGGGATTTTTTTTTATTTTATTTTATAATTTAATTTAATTTTACATATCAGCCATGGGTTCCCTTGTCCTCCCCCCTCCCGCCCCCACCCCTGCATTCCTCCCAGCACCTCCCCCCCCATTCCCATCTCCTCCAGGGCAAAGACTCCCCTGGGGATTCAGCTCAACCTAGTAGATTCAGTCCAGGCAGGTCCAGTCCCCTCCTTCCAGGCTGAGCAAAGTGTCTCCACATAAGCCCCAGGTTCCAAACAGACAGCTCATGCACTAAGGACAGGTCCAGGTCCCACTGCCTGGGTGCCTCCCAAACAGTTCAAGCTATTCAATTGTCTCACTTATCCAGAGGACCTGATCCAGTTGGGGGCTCCTCGGCTTTTGGTTCATAGTTTATTTAGTTGAAAATAAGAGACTGGAAAGAAAAAAAAAATGTCAGCCAAGACAGGGCTAAGATGCTATTTTGGAATGTCAGCTCATGAGTTTACAAATTGAAGGGAAGCTTCTATAATCAGATAATATAATACATCTGGAAGGGGGTTAGCAAACAGCAATGAGCAAGATGAAACAGCTGTTTCCTGTGCATCATGAATGGAAACTTTGACCTGCAGGATTAAAAAGCACTATAGCCTCCTGTTTTATTTTGGGTTTGGGGTTTTGGAAAAACTTGACCTTCATCCTTCCAAATTCCCTCAGATCTAACCAGCTCACTTCTACACAGTGTGTCCACAAATATTGCATGGAACAAACATTGCTTGGTGACAACAAACAGAAAAAGATTGAAATGGTTCAGAACGAAAATGAAAGTAAATACACTAAGGCAGGTGAGCAACCATGCATTCCAAAGTAAAGGATGGAATTCCAGCAAGAGAAAAATAATAGAGTGTGGCCAAGTCATGGTTTGTCTGAGACCATGTCCTGAGTCTTGGAGAATCTGGGATATGCAAATAGAACATGCTTGGACAAATTGTGAATCCTTTTTTTTTTTTTTTCTCCATAGAGAAGACAGGCAAAAAGAGGTAAACATGTGGAAGTGCTATTTAGGAGATCTGCTGGTGCCAAATTCATTTTGCAGCATGGGGACCTAAAGTTTTAATTCTTATATTGTACTGCTAAAAATTAAATGGCAGACATGGGGCATCTCTGATTCTCTTAGAATTAAACATGCATGTGGTACATACAATAATCAGCATTTACTTAACCATGTCTTTTATAAATAACTCCTCAAGCTTCTTTGGGTTCTTAATATATATTTACATTTTGAAAATATGAACATTTTATGTGTAACTATTCTACAGTAATCATTAAATCATGTGTAGGTACATATCTTATGTGAAGTACTCTTATATTCACATAGCCATTATACAAATGTTTATCAGGACTTCAATAATTTTTGCCTTTTAGTGATTCCAAGACCTTATTTTTATTAATATATTTAGTGATAAACATCAGTGTATGATACAGCTTTTGTGATTGCTATGTTATAACCTCAGAATAAAACCTTGGTATCACATCAGAAAGTCTCCACAATATATGGTGATATGTACAGTGAATATTCACACTGCTAATTTTAAGTTTACCATGATTCCTAAGATTTATGAATATTATAGGATTCTATTTTTATGTTATGGGGTATTTTTTTACTTGATTTCACTGAAACTTTCTTTTCCATATGCATTTTAATTGTTCTTACATTTCCCAAATTTGCCCTCATGAAAGTAATAACTCAAGAATATTTTAATAGACATGTATCTGATCAATCCCAAGGTGAACTGTTTCCCATGTCCATATCATTTTAGTTTTGTGTCTAGCCTCTTGACTTTTTCTTTCATTTTAAAATGAAAGCACCAAATGTGGAAGGTACCTTTAGCCTTGTCTTCTCTTGGGAGTGTGCAATTCCTGTAAGGCTAAAAGAGCAAAGTAAAGGATACCATTTGACATTTATACTCAGTGTTGATCAGCTTGAGTGACATAGCATGTCACAATGAGTGATGCCCGGTAAACAACCAGGAAGCTTAGAGAACAAAACTCTTTAAGTCAGGCTTACAGTTTCAGTGATGCCAGCTGCTCATTTCCTAGAGCTTCCAGAATGGCTAAATTTGAAATGGCTAGGAGACAAAATAAAATTAAAGCAAAACACGATGATAAATGAGCATTGCAAAGGCAAAGTAAAGGGTGTAAACAGGTAGCATTTCCCTCGAAACCCTGTTACTTAAAAGACAGACTATAATTCTTCTGAACTATGTAATATAAATAACCTGAAAGTTGCCTTAAAATTGATTGCACTGTTTATAGGAAATGATAAAACAAGAGCTAAGCCAAAAAAAAAAAAAGAAAGAAAGAATGTAACATATAAAAAGGAACAGAACATGAAATTACAGTATGAGAGTGATGAAGAGGAGCCAGAGTCCTTAGCTGTTCATGTCTATTTCCTGATTAGTGATCACTAACCTGATTAACACTAGTTCATGAAATATTTGTAACTCTTAGAGCTATGTAGTCTGCAGTGTAATTTGTATGTGTCTATAACCTCACAGCCCTCTTTCTTCTAGTAAAAGAGAAAGGCAGAGGGTACATGATAGGGAATTCTTCTGAAGACATGAATAGTAGTATCTCCCAGTTCTGCCAATTAAACATCTGTGAAGTTGGTGAGTGTTAAGGCAGACTCTTGGTATGTAACATTTTAAGTATTTGAGAAAGAAAAATGAGTTCTAATTTAAACATACTTCAAAAAGTGAAAGTATGTACCCTCGACACCTACCCAGCCACAAAACCCTCTACCTACAATCTGTCCTGCATGCAAGACATGCTGGGCAACAGTAGGGCAGAACCTGTGGGAGTGACCAGACAGTGTTTAGTTTGACTTGAGGCCCACACCACAGAGGAAGCCCATGCCCTACTCTGCCTGGACAGCTGGAAGGCGAGACTGGATATCCCAGAGAACTAGGGTAGAACCAAATATGACCGGCAAAAATGAATAAATAAAATGATTGATAATCAATGAAATGATTCCTAATGGTATTCTGCTACCCTCGTAGATGGGTGTCTTATCCAGTCATCATCAGAGAAGCTTCCTCCAGCAGGTGGGAGCAGGTACAGAGACCTACTACCAGACATTATACAGAGAGAAAGTCTAACTTGGAGGTCTTCATCCAGTCCCTCTCGTTGAAGATTAAGAAACCCAATAATGGCCCACAGAATCAACTAAGCAGTGCTCACATGGGCTCACAGAGACTGAAGCAGCAAGCACAGGGCCTGCGTGGGTCTGCACCGGGGCCTCTGTGTGTATGCTATGGCTGCTAGCTTGGTGTTTTTCTGGGACTCCTGACAGTGGGAGCAAGTGTTTCTCTAACACTTTCCCTGCTCTTGAGACTCTTTTCCTCCTGTTGAGTTACCTTGTCTTGCCTTGCTTTATCTGGCTTTGTCCTGTTTGCCCTCTCTTGGAGGCCTGTTCCTTTCTGACTAGGAAACTGAGGGGGAGTAGATCTCAGGGAGAAGGGAAGTGGGGGAGCTGGGAGGAGTATAGGGAGCATAAACTGTAGACAGGATGTCGTATATTAGAGAAGAATCTATTTTCAGTAAAATAATAAAATTAAATTAAAAAGTATGTTCCCTGGGAGGAAACTATGGTACAATATTTTTCTATCATTTATTCATATTTTTGATGATAGTATTAGAGCCAAGGCTAATTTTTGGAAGTAGTTACTATTCATGGATATGCCATCACATCTACAAAATGTAATTCAGTTTATTAGAACAGTATTTGGCTGTCTGTTACCTGTAGCAGGAATCTTAAAGGTTCTTATTAATAAAATCAAACCCGAGGCCAGTTATTGGGGTGAATGCTGGAAGATCAGAGAAGCAGAACAAGCCACAGCTATCTCACCTTTCTAGTTCCTCAGGTGATCCTATTTCCTCAGGCTGGAAGTTTCTGAGTCCTCATCCCAATGGCTCTCAGCTGAACTGTGCTGCTCCAAAGCCTGAATGCTAAACCAACCAAATGCTTAACTGACTTAGTTCCTGGTCCTCATGCCTTATATAATATTTCCCTTTCTGCCTCCACTCCCTGGGATTAAAGGTTGGGTTTCTGGGACTAAAGGCATGGATCACCATGCTTAGCTGTTTCTAATGTGGCCTTGAACTCAGAGATCTGGCTAGCTCTGCCTCCCAAGTGCTGGGATTAAAGGTGTGCACCACCACCAGCCAACTTCTGCTATGGCTTGCTCTGACCCATTTTCTAGCCACCGTTTCTGGCTCTGTTCTAGTGGCTGTCTGTTCTCTGACCCCAGATAAATTTATTTTGGGGAACACACAATATTTTGGGGGAACACAATACCACAAGGCTTACACACTTTAACATTCTGAGTTGTGGATCTTGAAGGACCATGCAGTGTTGGCCCAGAAACTCTTAATGCTTTACACATTATCTAAGCTCATTTCTAAGACATCTACAGTCACATTTTATTTTTCAGAGCTAAAAGATAATTATGGCTGTACTTTTTAAGGTTTCTGATTATTTGCTTCAGAAGGTTAACACTTTGATCATCATCTACATTTATGAATCTTGACTGTTTTATGCCAGTTCACAATCAGAGGTAAGGATAATAATTTGTAAACAAACACAAAATTACCATGAAAAGTAGTATCACATTTATCCATTTCATTCCACGGAAATTGTTTTTTTTCTGAAAACACTATTTGCTACACAATAACTGAACATCAACTCTCTGCCCTGTTATTTTGCTAATTGTTTTATCTTTTGTAGTTAAAAAGAAGCATATAATTAGAATGTATCCTGGGGTATTTATACAATTTTAATTTGATACGAATTACTTTGTCCTTAAAAATAATGCATTTTATGTGCATGCAGGCCTTTAATTAAACAGATGTCTAGTATCCACAATAAAGAAGAAGTGGCATTACTTCCTGGACTTCAGGCTATGGTGATGTCACTGAGTTCTTTGTACATCTCAAAAGTGGGCCACTAGGTAATTTATTAGCAACATTGTTTTTACTTCCACATACTCCCCATGTTTAATCACATTTCTATTTAAAGTTTTAAGATACCAGAAGAATAATGTGAATGTCAAATTGTGTACTTCTATAAATACTTTTTATAAATACTTAATCATTTTACTTAACATACATAGTTCAACAGTCTTCAACAATGATATCTAAGTTTGGCTTGTCTTCTGCTTTTTGGTCATGATTTATATCTCTATTTTCTAACATTTTATTGACATTAATTGTGTGTGTGATTTTGTGTGTGTGTGTGTGTGTGTGTGTGTGTGTGTGTGTGTGTGTCAGAGTCTTACCATCTTATTCTATAGCACAGATCACTCACTGTTCAATCCACGCTGACCTCAAACTCAATCTTTATGCTTTTGCCTCTAAAGAGGTGATTACTAAATTTTGTACCACAATGACTGACATGGTGTCACTTTTTAATGCTTTTGTTAACATATGTTAGTTAAATATAGTAATGGGTTTCATTACGACATTTTCATGTGCTCATATTTATCTCAGTTACTCTTTCTTGTTCCCTTCCTACACCCACTAATCCCATTCCCTCCTCAAATACTTCTCCTTATATTTTCATGACATTTTTCTTTATTTATCCATATATATACATATGTGTATGTGTGCATGTATGTATGTTTGTATGTATGTATGTATTTTGGAAACACTACTGAGTTTCATTAGGTTGCCTGCACTACTGTGAACAGAATTGCAGAAAACATGGATGTGCAGGTATCTATGTAATATGATGGCTTACTTTCCTCCTAATGAATACCCTGAATGGTATATTCAGCTAAATGTTGTGTTGTTCTATTTATAGTTCCCTTAGAAATCTCCATGCTTTATTCAATGGCACCAGCACTAAGAGGTTGAACCAACTTCTGAAAGGAGGTAGACAAGGCTAATAATTTAATAGTAGTGTATTTCTGACAGTTAACTAAACTTATATAGCATCAAACTACTTTTTAAATTTGTGGGCTTATACCCATAGACAAAAGCCTCTCCCATCCTTAACCAGAGAACTCGTCTTTACATGAACTGTGGTGAATGCTGTAGAGACCCACAGAGGTTTCCTAGTGATAACTTTCTCAGAGTCTGAGAAGCTGAGCTTGCTTTACCCAGCAGGGCTGCATAAGGGAATGATTTGACCACAGATGTGGTTAGCAGGTGTTTGGAAGGGTCCACACTTGGCTGTGCAGTGTGCTTTGCTCTAGCAAGAAGGGGGCCATGCCCCTTGACATTGTTATAAAAAGCCCTGTTAAAGAGGCAGAAAGGGCCATTAGGTTTTGATCCAGGTCTTCGAGAAGCTATCCTATGTTTCTGTCTTTCTCCTCTTTCCTATCTTTCTATCTAAAAGTTTCTTATTCCTTTCTCCTCCTCATAAAAACCCTTTTAAAGGCAGAAGCTGGCCTCCCACAGAATGTTAGAACTCATCACTGCCCAAGATGCAGAAAATAAGCCATGGATTTGAGCCCAGCCCCCAAAAAAGTCACTTACATCATCCCCTGAAAGGCTGAGAGAACATTACAAAAGAGAAGCTAAGAACTGTATAAGAACCAGAAGTCAGGGTGAGAGGTAACAAAACACCATTCCCTAGATCTGCTGTTATAATCAATAGCTCACATCAACTGCAGTTACTTGCAGTGGGTCAACACAGGACTGTCCCTATACAATATCAGTCAAGGAAGGGTGACAGGGCTCACAGAACCCTTCCTTTTTATTTATTATATTTCTGTTTTAATTTTACACATCAGCCATAGGTTCCCCTGTCCTCCCCCCTCATGGCCCCCACCCCCACCTTCCCCCCAGCCCCTCCCCTCCATTCCCATCTCCTCCAGGGCCAAGATTCCCCTGGGGATTCAATTCAGCCTGGTAGATTCAGTACAGGCAGGTCCAGTCTCCTCCTTCCAGGCTAAGTAAAGTGTCTCTGTGTAAGCCCAAGGTTTCAAACAGCCAGTTCATGCACTAAGGATAGGTACAGCCACTTTGGAAATCAATATGGCGCTTCCTTAGAAAATTGAGAATCCATCTCCCCCAAGACCCAGCTGAAGCACTCTTGGGCATATACCCAAGGAATGCTCAATCATACCACAAGGGTATTTGCTCAGCTATGTTCGTATCAGCTTTGTTTGTAATAGCCAGAACCTGGAAACAACCTAGATGTCCTTCAACTGAAGAATGGATAAAGAAAATATGGTACATATACACAATGGAGTACTCCTCAGCACAGAAAAACAATGACATCATGAGGTTTGCAGGCAAATGGATGGATCTAGAAAAAATCATCCTGAGTGAGGTAACCCAGACTCAGAAGGATAAACAGAACCCTTCTTTTACTCTGAACTATTAGCTATCAGCAGATATTATGAGAAAGAGGATTCACTGTCTTTAGCTGTGTGTTATATGCTTAGACCACCAGGCTCAAACAGATACACCATCCATACTTGTGGTCACAGAGACAGCCCTGTTTAATCTTGGTGGATCACAAGATGAATAGACATGAGCATGAGAGAATTTATGAGGAGTCTGACTAGGGATGGTAGGAAAATGGGAGGTAAGAGTAATGAATATGCAAGGATACACATTTAAGTTGTAAGATAAAAATTTAATCAACTGGTAAATATTTTTTAAAAAGTCAATTGTCTATTCTTAAATTTTCTTCCTACATTCTTTCCCCCAGTTTTCAATGAGTTATTTTTTCTTCCTAGTATTTATATATTCTTCATATAACTGCAGATAAATATTTTGTCAACATTGTACATGTTTCCGCGTTTATTATTAATTTAGTTTCTTTTTAATAAAGCATGTGAAATTTGAGTGGTTCCATTAACTTGCCTTTTTTATGTCTTCTAGACTTCTTTTTCAAATAAACAATAAACACCAAAATGATGCATTAATTTTGATAGTATGTTTCCATTTATTCATTTTGAGTTCAGAAAATAAAAGAAATAATAATTGAGATGCACTTACAAAATTTGACTTACTTCTAGCAATGGATGAAAGACTTCCTATAAATAAGAACTCTTTTTTAAATTAATTTTTGTTTTTATTTTACTTTATTTATTCTTCCCTCATACAATATATCTGGACTGCAGCCTCTCCTCCCTCCATTCCTCCCATTCCTGCTCCAACTTCCCCTCTACCTCAGATCTACTCCTCAGTTTCCCTTCAGAAAAGAACAGGCCTCCCATGGATATCAACTGAACAGGGCAAAACAAGTTCAATATATTACAAAAAGACTAAGCGCAAACCCTCATATCAAGGCTGGAAGAGGCAACCCAGTAGGAGGAAAAGGGTCCCAAGAGTGGGCAAAAGAGTCAAAGACACCCACATACCCACTGTTAGGAGTCCCACAAAAACCCCAAGCTAAACAACAACATATATGCAGAGGGTCTGGTGCAGAACCATTTAGGTTCTGTGATTGACATTTGAGTCTCTGTAAGCATTGCTTAGTTGATTAGGTGGGCTGTGTTCCCATGATGTCCTTTACCTCTCTGGATCCTTCCTCCCCCTCTTCTGCAGAGTTTACCTGGCTATGCCAAAGGTTTGCCTGTGGGTCTTTACATCTGCTTCCTTCGGCTGCTATGTTGTAGGATATTTGATCACACTGTGTGAAGATGTCTGTTTTACCTCATCTGCCTAAGACACCTTCTGACTGGTTTAGTAAGGAGCTGAATGGTCAATAGCTAGGCAAGAGAGGACAGGAGAGACTTCTGGGGAGAGAGGAGAACTGGGGGAAAGAGCAGAGAGGAGATTCACCAGCAAGACCTGAGGAGAGGTAACAAGCCACATGGCAGAATGTAAACTAATATAACAGATTAATTTAAGTTTTAAGTGCTAATTGGAAACAAGCCTAAGCTAAGGCCAAGCTTTCATAATTAATAAGAAGTCTCAATGTTATTATTCAGGAGCCACAGTACAAAGAAAGACCTATCTAAACTGCTGGATGAAGCCTCTGATGACAATTGGGCTAGGTGCAGATCTATGAGTATAACAAAATATCATTAGGAATCATTTCATTGACTTGTTTTTGACAGTGGTGTTTGTTTCTACCCTACGTGTCTGGGCTGTCTAGATCCTAGTTCCTAGCTATATAGGCAATGTCAGGCATGACATTCCTCTCGTGAATACGGACACTTTAAAAACTGCTTTCAGCCCATAATACAAGCTTGTGTTCAAACAATATACCTTATTTCAATGGCTTTCAAAGACCTATTCCAAGGGTTATCATCTAAAGCCTATTTTTCTTATGGTTCTAAGTAAGACTATAGCCATTTGCCTATTTTATATTGGTAAAATGAGCCTAACACTAGCAGCACAGGTGAGTCACTACACCTTGATAGTCTTAGAATTCTTCCCATCAGCAACATCTATGCTTAATTAAACAACAACAACAAAAGAACCTCTCCCTGAATCACACAGACCTTAGCCATAGTCGGAAGTGTATGCTATTTGAAGCAAATTGACCATAGTGTTTTTATGGAACTGAGACTGGATTAATCATAGTGTGCATACATGAGGAAACAGACACTAAGTTCTAGATTGAGTGATGTCAATCAATAGATTCTCATCTTCCATTCTGAGGAATGATTTCATAGACTGTTTAAAGACATGGAGACTGTCTTTAAGTTGGGGCTTAGCATACTTCAGTCTACATTTCCATGCACTAAATATCAAGATAATAAATCCTAGATGGTCATGAGGTAAGAAATAGAAACCAGACCCAATATAACTTCATTCTTCCATATCCTCAATCTGTAGACAACAGACATGTGCTTTAATTCAAGGGTCTCCTGTCTGGAACTTGCCACAGTGCTCTTGCACATGATGAACTCTGTGTTTTCATTTAGCCAACTATTGTTTTTCTGAAAGTAGCTGAACTCTTAATTCTTCCTGCAGCACTGTATTTATAAACTCCAAATTGAATCCTCTGTGTTATCTCCCACAGAAGCTTCTTCTCTTTGTAACACTTAATGCAATAACTATTCAGATATACAGTCATATTGCCTATATCATGTGTATGTCTCTAGTTGTATATGATCACACATGCTTATATTATTTCCACCATAAAATAGTATATGGACATAAATATATGTTTCTAAATGCACGAATGGAGAGAAACAAAGACAAACACTGGAAGAATTAGTACTTTCAATTGGACATAAATGACTACAATTAACACAGATGTAAGTAGTTTCTTATTGGTGGAAGTATTAAGGCAACGCCACATAATTAAAAGGGAGGTTTACTTTGTGGGGTAACTTACAAGTAAAAGGATAGGTTACAGGGTCTGGGAGAGATGAAATGAAGTCCAGCAGTGATCTCTGGAGAATTCTGCTCGTCTACCTCCAGCGTTGAGGATCCAGGAACCAAGAGAGCTGACACATCTGGATCTCAGGTCTTAAGGGCTCCTGTCTCAGCCCTGCCTTGTAGATGTGACAGTTACTGGAAGCCTCAATGGGGGTAGTACTTCCAGATCAAAGCTGGAACAGCTACCCACTACAGTTTCTTAAAGAATAAATTGATGTTAATTATATCTAGAACAACCTTTTACTTTGTGGGAAAATAAGAAACAATTTGGTAAATGCACCAAAGAGAAAGAAGATTAATTTAGATTCTGGGATGCTGGTATAAGGACCTATTCCATAGATGGATTCAAAAACACATTTTTAGAAAAGATACATTTTTCAGAATTCCTGTTTACTATAAATTTCTGGAAGTAACTAGTTTATTAGTCTCTTGAGGAACTGATGATTTGAACCATAGAGAAAGGCTGGGAAGACATTTAAAAGCAGCAGGGCACATGTCAACCAATCTGTTGCCTCATGTGCTCTTACACATCTGAGTTTAGGACAAAGATCATGAAAATTCTGTTTTGCTGGGGCTTTTGATATAAAGATCATAAAGGTAAAAACCAGAACCAGGTTTAATGTAACATTTAATATAAAGTTATAATACTTGGGGGCATTTCCAATCAAGCTGCAGAAGACTTACACAGTGCCATATGTTGAATAGTTTGAATCTGACTGTTCCACTATACTTCTCTGTACAAGAATAGTATTGTCTAGTTTATTTTATATCCTTTAAATTACAAAGTGTTCAAGCTGTCAAAACTGAATTTCCTGAGTTATGATTCCATACAAGCAGGAATTCAAAGAGCATAAAAAGCCACACAGCAAAGCTTGGGCTTCCTGCTTAATAGATTGCTTCTGCAATGGAGCACAGCCCCCACACTACACTCCCCCTTTGAAAGCCAACCTAGCCATACCACTTACCACCTGTGCTAACTGCTTTTCATCCTTCTCCGTGTAGAGAAATAGGCTGCCCAAAAGAAAGGCATGTCTTTCACGAGTTTGTAAAATGTGGTTCCAGTAAAGCTCAAGTGAAGTACTTTAAACCACCCCTCGCTGCCTGTCTTTATTTTCTCTCAGGCTGAATGTTTGAAAAATCAAGTACAAGCATTTGCTTCCCTGTGTGTTTTCGTGAAAGAATAACCCCTTATATTTACAGTGTGTCCTACAGCTTCTAAGTACCTTTACATAAATAAGGAGGGGGAGGAGGGAGAAGGGAATGGGGAAAGAAGATGGGAGAAGGGGAGGGTTAGAGAGGGGTGAAGCAGAGAGAGGGGAGTTAGGGAATGGAAGGGAGGAGGGGGAGAGAAGGGAGAGGAAGAACAGTGTTTTGTTTGGTTTTGGTTTTACATAGAAGAAAACTGAGACTTGGAGTTTCCATACATTTTCTAAAATCTCACAAGAAACCTATCCAGCCAGCATGCAGGACCAGGGGTTATTGTGAAAGATGTGCCCTCCATCCTTCCTCTGAATTCCTGCTTTCAGCTGGTGACACTATTTTGGGAAGTTCTGGTACTTTGTGAGTTATGGACCAGCTGATGGAAATACTTTTCAAGGTTGTACCTTGGCCCGGTTTCTCTAGTAGCATTATTTGGTTTTTAGTCCTCTGTGATGTGAATAGCCTCTCACATGCTGTCATGGATGGCTATTCTTCATTGTCAACTTGACTGCTTCTGGGATTAACTAAAAACACAAGCAGCTGTGAGGGGATCCTTTTTCTTAATTAAATCATTTGAAGTGGGAAAACTCCTTGTTAATCCAAATCTTTTGAGGCAGAAAGACCCACCTTAAGTATGGGCCACATTTCCTGGTGGCAGCCTATATAAACAACATGGAAGAAGAAAGCTTCTTCTCTTTTCCTGCTTGTCCTTGCTCTCACTGGCACATCCATTCCTTCACTGGTGTTAGAGCTACATCTTCAGGATTATGGTGTATACTAAAGACCAGCTGAGACACCCAGCCTCATGGACTGAACAACTATCTGGTTATTAAACTTGCTGTTTGTAGACAGCCATTGTTGGACTAGCTAGACCACACCCTGTAAGCCAGTCTAATAAATCCCTTCTACAGCTCTATATAGATTCATTCTATCAGTCCTGTTCCTCTAGACCAGAACCCTGAATAATACATGTGCTCCGAGTCATGAATGAACCAGGCAGAAGCCTCAGAAACTGGTAGACAAAATTTACTTTTGCTCTCTTGCAATGTTTCCTCCAGGTACAATGCCATAGCAAATCATAAATAAATAAATTATCGGGCTGGGGAGATAGCTAAGTGGTTAAGAGCACCAACTGCTCTTCCAGAGGTCCTGAGTTCAATTCCCAGCAACCACATGGTGGCTCACAACCATCTGTAATGAGATCTGGTGTCTTCTTCTGGCCTGCAGTCAAACATCCTGTATACATAGTAAATAAATAAATAAATAAAT
This sequence comes from Onychomys torridus, assembly GCF_903995425.1. NCBI lineage: Eukaryota > Metazoa > Chordata > Mammalia > Rodentia > Cricetidae > Onychomys > Onychomys torridus. Next base: position 39,015,236 of record NC_050443.1, read on the forward strand.
AAATCTTTTTTAAAAAGTAAATAAATTATCTAAAAGATCAAAACTTCCATGTGCATTTTATCCTAACTAGATGAGTTTGCATATTATACATCTCAAAATTAAATGGATTGTACCACAATTGTAAACATACCATGAGAATATGACTCTGGGGAGAGTATGCAATTTATCCCATGAAGCGTAGAGAAATGTGTAATTCTGGAACAGACAGGATAAGGCTGACTCACACAACCGTATTTCTCCCTCTCAACCTCCATAATTAATTACTGTGTTCAGAATCTTCTGATCAAACAAAGGCCATAAGTCTCACTTAATGATGTTCTCTTTCACAAACATAACAATATCCCTCATGCCTATCATAGCATCTGACACATGATAGACAGTCTGTAAACACCTATTTGTTGAATGGGTGAGTCTGTTTTAACCTTATCAAACTACAGTCAAGAGTTTTAACATGAAGCTGTATATTCTTATTCCTAGGAATTCCTGGATGCTGATGATCCTTCCGAAGGATCAATTTTATACTTTCCGGTTGGTGTTTTTCTAGGCTCCAGATGCTGTGGAAAGTGTGCAGGTTAGAACCCATGGTCATAGCAGCCCCTGCCCATGAGAACTCTGCCTCCCTCCATAACTTTCACTGCAATCTAGTCCTCTCTGAGGAGACTCAAGAGGAAGGAGGCCTGAGACTAGAAAAAACACATCTTGCCGCTTTAGCCTGACAACCATTCTCTACCCCTGACCTATTAATCCAGCCTTGCCTTGTTCATCATGCTATGCATTTCAGAAAGGCAAAGGACACTTTCACGCATGTGGATATTCTGTCAATTAAACATACAAAGCAGTGGTTCCCAACCTTCCTAATGCTATGACCCTTTAATACAGTTCCTCATGCTGTGGAGACCCCCAACCATAAAATTACTTTGTTGCCACTTCATAACTATAATTTCTGTTACTTTTATGAATTGTGATATAAATACCTGATATGCAACCCCCAAATGGTCATGACCCCCTAACTGAGAAGCACTGATATAGAGGACCTCACACTGGAGCCAGGCCGTCGCCACAGACTGAAATGGAAGCAAGCTAGTTGTACTGAGTAATTACAGCTCAATTAGACAAAACAGTCAGGAGTTCTTAGATGTGTAGATACTCAGGAATATGTTTATTTTTAGGGAGTATTAAACTGAAGGTTTTTCCATCCTTCCTCAGACTGTTTCTCAAAAATTTTCCCACCAAAAAGTTATTTTTTTGTCTCAGATAAAGCTGTCATAATAATTGCATGTAACTAAATATTTCTATTTTTTTCACATCTTTCCACCACTGACCATTCTGTATTGTCCTCTAGAATATTCTTGTTGTCATAAATGGTGGGATTAAGTTTGTTCCTGTCTCTAGTCCTTTTTATTATTAAGAGATTTTCTATTCATTTACATACCAACTATAGATTTCCCCTGTCCTTCCTCCTCCCCCCCCCCAGCCTTCCCTCCCAACCCACCACCCACTCCCACTTCATCCAAGGCAAGGTCTCCCCTGGGGAGTCAGCAGAGCCTGGTACATTCGGTTTAGGCAAGTCCAGGCCCCTCCTCCCTGCACCAAGGCTGCACAAAGTGTTTCACCAAAGGCACTAGGCTCCAAAAAGTCGGCTCATGTACTAGGGGCAGGTCTAGATCCCACTCCCTGGGGGCCCCCTATACAGTTCAAGCTAAACAACTGTTTTGCTTATCCAGGAGTCCAATCGATGAGAGAGAGGAGGGATTCTATGAGCAAGAGATATCGAGACCATGCCTGGAAAAAGTACAGAGACAGCTAGTCAAACTAGTGGAAATGCATGAAATGTGGACCAATAGCTGAGGAGCCCCTATAGTACTGGACTAGGCCCTCTGAATAGTCCTTTTGTTTTTATTCTTTTATCATATACTACATCCCAACCACAGTTTCCCCTCCCTCTCCTCTCTCCAATCTCTCCTCTTTAGCAGATCCACCCACCTCTACCTCACCTAAGAAAAGAGAAGGCCTCTCAGGGACATCAACCAAACATGGCTTAACAAGATATTGTAAGACCAGGCACATACCACCACTTCAAGGTTGGGCAAGGCAACCTAGTATGTGGAGAAGGCTCACACAAGCAGCAGAGTCAGAAACCACTCCTGCCCCAACTGTTAGGAATCCCACAAGCTACTCTGGCATAACATTATGTGAGAGGACCTAGGTCAGACCCCTACATGCCCCCTGATCTCATCAAGCCCCTGTGATTCCTGGTCAGTTGATTCTGTGGGCCATGTTCTCACAGTGTCCCTGACCCCTCTGGTTTCTCTGATGTTGCCTCCCCTCCTCCACATAATTCTCCCTAAGCTCTGTCCATTGTTTGGGTGTGGGACTCTGAATCTGCTCCCAGCAGTTGCTGGATGAAGTCTCTCTGGTCTTTTTGATGATTCTGCTAGGCTCCAGTCCAGGACACTCTGCAGGCAGGACAAACTGTGGGTTGGAAGTTTTGTGGCTGGGTTGGTGTCCCAATCCCTCCAATGAGGCCTTGCATGGTTATAGAAGATTGTAAGTGGACGATTCTTCCCCCCCCCACCCCCAGCAATTCCTAAATAACTATTCAGAGGCTTAAGGTTAGTTATAAATGCTTAGCTGGTAGTTCAGACTTGTTAGTGACAACTCTTACACTTAAATGAACCATAATTCTTATCTATGTTTAGCCACATGGCTTGGTACCTTTTCTCAGTAGGATATTCACATCTTGCTTCCTCTGCATCTGGCTGGCAACTCCTGACTCCACCCATCTCCTTCCCAGCATTCTCAGTTTGACTTTCCCACCTAACTTCCTGCCCAGTTACCAGCCTGTCAGCTTTTTATTAACTAATGAGAGCAACACATATTCTCACAGCCTACAAAAGAACCATCCCAGGTTAGGGATTTAGCTCAGTGGTAGAGCACTTGCCTAGTAAGCACAAGGCCCTGGTCAGCTCCAGTGGGGTGGAGGAGGGGGGAGAACCATCCCACTGCAGAAGATGGCTCAGGCTCCATGTCCTCCATTAGTAGGAGTCTTTGCTAGGGTTACTATCATAGATTCCATGGAGTTTCCATTGTACTAGGTTTCCACCTCATCCCCCCAAATATCCCCCAATTCCAGTCATTTCTCCCAGTATTTTCTCTCTCCATCCCCCACCTGATCCCTTCTGTTCCCAACCCCACCCAACCCTGGTCCACCCACAAAATATACTCTATTTCCCCTTCCCAGGGAAATCCTTGTGTCCCCCTCTTAAGCTCTCCTTGTTACTTAGCCTCTGCTGCATCTGAGGATTGTAGCATGACTATCCTTTACAGCTAATACCCACTTATAAGTGAGTATATACCATGTTTGTCTTCCTGGGTCTGGGTTACTCAGTTCTGGATGACTTTTTCATGTTCCATCCATTTGCCTGCAAATTTCATGTCATTGTTTTTAACATCTGAGTAATACTCCACTGGGTAAATATATATTTTCTTTATCCATTCTTTAGTTGAGGGACATCTAGGTTGTTTCCAGATTCTGGTGATTATAAATAGAGCTGCAATGAACATGATTGAGCAAGTGTCCTTGTGGTATGATGGAGCACCCTTTAGGTATATACCAGGAGTGGTATAGCTGGGTTTTGAAGTAGATTATTTCCAATTTTCTGAGAAACCACCATACTGGTTTCCAAAGTAACTGTACAAGTTTGCACTCCTACAAGCAGTGGAGGAGTGTTCCCCTTGTTCCACATCCTCACCAGCATGAGCTATCACTTGTGTCTATGATCTTAGCCATTCTGACATGCATAAGATGGAATCTCAGAGCTTTTTTGATTTGCATTACTGTGATGGTTAAGAATATTGTACGTTTCTTTAGTGTCTCTCAGCCATTTGAGATTCCTCTGTTGAGAATTCTCTGTTTAGATCTATATACCATTTTTCAATCAGATTATTTAGTTTATTGATGTCTAGCTTCTTGAGTTATTTATATATATATAAATATATAATATATATATAGGATATTAGACCTCTGTCATATGTGGAGTTGGTGAAGATCTTTTCCCATTCTATAGGCTGCCATTTTGTCCTATTGACAATGTCCTTTGCCTTACTGAAGCTTTTCATTTTTATAGAAACATTTTTTCCTTTACATTTTCTATTTTTCTGTGCATTTCAAAGAAAATGTACCTTCACCAGTATAGGTGAAGGATGATGTGTGAAAAATACTTCTGCCATTAAGGCTGAAATTTTATTGGGAATGTCATATGAGTGTCAACATACAGAGCACAATCTAGTTTTTGAATGCCAGTGCATAAGGTGGTAACATAGCATATTTAAAAAAAAAAAAAAAAGTCAATATTTGCTAAGTAACTGAGATCACCAGTTTGAGAGATGAGGCGATGGAACACCAGGGTCAGCACTAGGAAGATAGATACAAAATTATTTGGGGACATTAATGAACTTGAAATTAAAAAGAAGCAAACATTTGACTTTAGCTTGAGCTTGGCTTTGCTAGCTCCAGGTTCCCTTGAAACATTACTTTCACTTATTCCTTTTTAGTTTCTATCTGTGCACATATAGCAAGATGAACTTATTTTCCCTCTTCCTGTGACTCAGAAAACTAAATATAATTATACATGCAATCATTATTTTGAAATGCAGCCTCACAGATTTAATCACAGAGATGTTTCTATAGACAGTCAGGAAAAAAACACAAGTTGTGGTTAAATGATGCTGAAGTGTGCTGGTATGCACATCACAATTCAACTGATGACAATGAATGAGATTAGGAAAAGCTTCTGGAGGAGAGAAGGTGACTCTGAGATGCCATGAGGTCTCAAGAGACTAGCTACTGCTAAAAATGAAGTGAGGGATGATATGAGGGTGACCACATATATCTATTTAAAAAAAAACAAAAAACAAAAAACACACAGCCTGTCATACACAAAAGATGATCGTTAGCAGGGCACAGTGTGCTTTATTTCACTTCAGAAAACAAAACAAAAGGTCTAGGAGATCGATTTAAATTAACAATGCAGTCTGATGGAAAATAAAATCAAGTATGGATTTTTAATTAAAAAAATCACATGAACTTTTCATCTAAGTAAACAGAGAGAAAGAGAAAAAGAAAAAGAAAAAGAAAAAGAAAAACCTGTTTTCTAACCGAAGCAAATAGCACATCACAGGAAGACTGACCTGTTCACATGTTACTGCAAAACAGCAGCAATCTGTGGCTCACATTTCAATAAGTATATTCTCCTTTATCTCCCAGCACTGAGACTGTCAGTATAGAAAATATTTCAGATGTTTGATATAAGCAGTATGAATTGTACCTTTTTTGCCTGGGAAGAATGCAGGTTGATTTATAGGAGAGAAACAGCAACCATCCCCTATCCAGGTCAGTAGACCTTGTTTTTCAAAGCTGTCCTTAAGCCTGATAATATCTGAGACAATTGTGGTTTTGAATGATGTTTCTGTCCCCTTGTCTTTTATGTCCCACAATCTCATTCTCTCTGTGCAGCTAAAACATCTGTGCCCTTTGTTTTCAATCAACAATGGAGAACTCATTTAGGTTCAACACAAAGCCCAGGATTCATTTATCATTTCCTTTCAGTGGTGGGGGATGCAATGGTACTTGAAATTCTGGCCTTAATTGAATCAGTCTTTAGTGGTGGATGAGGTTATTTTGATTCAAAATCCTTCACCCTATCACAGAAAACTTTCCAAATTATAACATACTTTCTTTGTGAAAACAGGTAGAGCCTTTCAAAAAATGTGATTCTTTCCAATGCATTCTGCATCATACCTAAAAACAAGAGCCAAGTCAAATAATTGATTCACAGTGACTAATGAAATTTCAGAAATATTAATTGTATTAGTTTTTCTATGGAGATGTAGTACACTGCAGTAGATAAAAATTTGATATCAATACAACAGCACATGCTATACTAGAAGATAAATTTGTATGGCAATGAGTTTCATTCCATAAATAGAAAGAACTGTGAATATGGGGTGGACATATGTCAAGATTAATTATATTTGTGATTCAAAAGCAGGTGGTAAACAGCTAATCATTTCTGTGTGTCTGCAAAGTCCAGAAAGAAAATACAATACTCTCAGAAATCTTCAGGGACAAGCATAGAATATGGACAAGGTTCTAATTTAAAAAAATCAAAACAAAACAAAAACCAACCATCATTAGGAACTACATACAGACTACTACCAACTACAAAAGGAGCCCAAAGAGAAGTGTTGCATAGAAAACTAGAAACTGTAAATCTGTGTAACCTTAATACTGGTCAGTTTCCATCTTCCTCATCTCTCCTTGCAGATACTTGTAATTGCCTAGTAGAGTCCCAATGATAATTGAAGTTAACTGAGTTAAATGTGCATAACAAGTTGTTCATCAGACAAGCATGATAGGCACTTTCAATGAGTTCATCTTCAATATTAGCAATTTTAGCAATGCTTATGGTCTCCATTCCTACAAAACCCAAATGTCAGTTATTTCATTTCCTAAATAAGAAAAATACATTAGAATTATTCAGAGATGCACAATCATAAAGGTTACATTGCAGATATACATATGAAGATTTATTATAAGAACAAAGCTTACATAATTACAGAAGTAGATGTGTCCTAAGATTTGTAACACTGCTCCACAAGGAAGAGATGCAAGAGAGCTGATAATTTAGTTCTAGACTGATCAAAGGCTGGAGAATAAAAAACCCAAGGTATCCTCCCAGTCCAAAGACATGGAGGTCAAGACCTAGGAAGAACAATATTTTCAATTTAAGTCTAAAACAGGAAAACAAGGATTATCTCTTAGATCAAAAAACATGAAAGAGAAAAACTCATACTAAAAGAGATTCAATGAACACTTGTATCCCATTTAGGTTTTCAAATGAATTGGAATGTCCACCATTATTAGGGTGGAACCATGAGCTTTGCTACAGATATATGTTAATCTCATAAGAGATATATAAACAAATACACTTAGAGGGCTTCAAAAATATTTGAACACCCCTTGATTCAGCTGTGTTGAAGCATGAAATGAATCATCATTGTAATTCCATTGTTTTCCTTAAGATCATAGGTGATATATAAGGTTTAGTTTACAGGAGCAACAAGGCCTTATCTAAAAGTGACTAGTCCAAAGACCAGTATCTTCGTTACAAGAAAGTACACCTATAGGTGTGGTGTTGTTCACTGCTGACTGTGTGCTTAGCATGAGCCTGGATCTTGAGCTCAAATCCCAGCACTAGAAGAAAGGGCTAAAAAAGAAAAAGAAAATTGGTTAAGTATTTGTCTTTCTGTTTTCATATATTTATGTTTTGTGATATTAGAATTAAACAAAGGCTGATCCAGGAAGCAAACTAGAGAGAGGGCCATGCCCACTGAGCTCCTTTAACCAACATTGCTTAGTGTAGATTCTTGGAGCACTGTTCATCACAAATACCAAATCACCTAAGGAATATATCCTTTGTTTGTGATAGTTTTGCCTTCCAAATCCATTTCATTGATTAAGGTAATAACCAAACTTGTGACAAGTTATTTTGTACTATGGCCATAGTTAGCAAGCAAGGCCTCCAATATTCAGTCTCAGACTGATGGTTTCAAGTGGTCTTTGATCTTCATGCTATATATTTTGCCTTCCTTTGCCCTGCCCAGCTATTATTGTACTCTTCACTGATTGTGTATTATGTGTATTATAAAACAGAACTACCTTTTCAGCATGCTATGATAATACTATTTACATAAAAGCACTCAGGCAATCATTATGATAGTTATCATGACAAGCTTATCTTTAACCTCAGCAGATGATTAAATATGCAAGTTGTGCTTTTCTCCGTATAACAACAATGTTTGTATCTTCCATTAGTCTAATAATAAGTTATTAAGCATCTTCTGTGAGACAAAATTTTATTTCATAATATATTTATTTAATGCTGCTTAGGCAAAAGTGAAACTTTCAGATTTGGGATGACTTGAAGAAATTAGCTACTTTAAACATTACCGTCTCCATTTACTACAGTGATTCAAATATTTTACAACATTAGCACTTGATGTAAATTGCATTAGCACCTGAGTATTTGGGGCTCACAGTAAAATTATCCTACTTCCTGAGAAAAAGCGGATTGTTAATAGTTCAACACTTGAGAGATTACAGACTAATTGAAAGACAGTGTGCAGGACTTAAGACCTGAAAAATGTAGAAGTTCTATTACTCCTCTACTATCCAGATATCAGCACAGACACTGAAGAATGTTTCTTTTTCAGTTGCATGCAGATAGAGAGATTTAATGCTTTGATCCAAATTGCACTGAATTTTATTTTCAAAAAGAACCTTAAGAATATTGACATGCTTGCTACACAAAGAAGAGATAAGTTCTCTAACAGGCATGCTATCTACTGAGAAGGAGATATGACATATTTATTTGTTTGTTTGTTTATTTGTTTATTTCACAGGACTTAGGATTTGGTGAGAGAGGCCAGAAATAATAAGATACAAAAGAAACAGTACTAAATGAGAACATGTGACATATCAGACAGCAAAGCAAGATGGTGACTGATGTGGAAAGGGTTCAAGGCTTACCTCACAAGTGTCACAGGTGAGACTCATGCATCCATCACAACAGATGGGAGCAGCCACAGCGTGCTAAATGAAGCTTCTTCAGTCTCGAAGGGTTCTGTTCTGTAGTCAGGACAAAATTCTGAGGGCAGTACACTTGCTGCCCTTTCTACAATCAGCAACCTGTATTCTATCTCTTATCCCAGATAAGTTTATTAGGGGGTACAATATTTTGGGGAACACAATACCACCACACCATTTTCTGTTTAAATTTAAATCACTACCTGGAACAATTACTTTAATTGTTACCAGGAGAGTGTCAGAATAAAATATAATAGAAGCTTTGGACACACTGTTAAGTCCAATTTCTTAGTTTTGTTTTCTTTCATTTTATGTGTACAGGTATTTTGCTTCCTGTATGTCTGTGCATCACGTACATGCTTGATGGCCACAGAGGTCAGAAGAGGGCATCAGATCATCTGGACCAAAATTAAAGACAGTTTTAAGTCACCACATGGATGCTGTGATTAGAAGCTGGATCTTCTACAAGAGCAGGAGATCATTGCCACAAGTCATTGGTCTGGTTCAAGGCCTCAGGCCTCTGCTACACTCTTGATACTGAGCCCTCACTAGGACTCTTCTGGGACATCCTGTTGTTGTCCTGTGTTGTGGAGATCCTGAAGTTTTGGATCTGTAGGTTCGTCCCCTCCTCATGCTCCAACAGTTCATAGATGAGATGAATGTGGGGATGAGCAGACTAACAGCCCTGGTTCTGGGCCTGGGTATATAGCTGGTCAGCTGGCCAGCTTTCCCCCATCCTCACCACTTGGGTGAGCTCTCCAGCAGTGCCTCAGCTAGACCAACCAATGCAGCAGGGAACAAGGAGCTGGGCCAGTTCTACTCTGAGGCTGTTGGGTCCAACTCACCCACACTCACACCACCAGGGTCAGCTCTACCATCTTGCCCAGGTGAGGTACAGGGCTCTCTCTCTCTCTCTCTCTCTCTCTCTCTCTCTCTCTCTCTCTCTTGCTGTGGAGGGACATATGGGGGGCAGAGTCAGTTCTCCTATTCTCACGCCCCCAGAGCTGGATCACCTGTGCCCCAGACAACAGGGTTAGCTCTAGTGTACCGCCCTGACAGCAGGGTGCAGGGCCTGCTCTCCTGTGTGCTGCAGCTGGTGAGGGACACGGCTGTTCTTCCACTCTCATGGCCCAGCCAGCTTTCTCATCTGTCACAGGTAGCAATGGGTTGGCGTGGGGGAATCATCATTCCTTCACCCCTGCTCTGCTGCTCTCATGCCCTCAGGGCCAGCTCACTTTCGTTCCTGACAACAGGATCAGTTCTAGTGTGCTGCCAAGGTGAGGTGCACACCAGTGTTGAGTTCCAAGTGGGGGGGTGGGGGGCTCTACTGCTGCAGTATCCAGCAAGAGACAGGAACAGTTATCCCAGGGCCAGTGAGGGGCATGGCCAGCTCATCATGGCCCTCAGATTCTAAAACTCACAGTTCCTATGACCCTTTGTAGTAACATGGGCATTGGACATCAACACAGACCCCAGATGCAGCAGGACCACAGACCCAGACGTGGCCCTCAGCAACAGCTCAGGCCCAGATATTATCAAGACCCCAGTGTCAGCACAGGCCACCCAGATCAGTATGGTTCTGGTGGCAGCGTGGCACTCAGAAACCTACATGGTCTCAAGTGGCTGACTCAACCCTGGGCCTCCACTGAGCCCAGGCATTGCAGGGTCATGGACCCAGACATGGTCCTAGGCAGTGGCTGTAGTCCAGCTGTCTCTAAGGCCCTGAGTGGCAGCACAGGCTCCCCAGATCAGTATGACCTGGGCAGCAGCATCACCCTCACTCTCACAGACCTAGGTTGTAGCCTAGATCCCTGGCCTCTATGTGGCCTTTGGTGGCAACACAGTCCATGGACATCAATACAGACCGGGGCTGTGGTAGGACCACAAACCCAGACATGGTCCGAGGCAGCAGATGTCCCTCAGACACCAACATGGCCCCAGGTGGCAGCCCAGACCTCTGGCATTGGCATGGCCTTCAATGGTATCAGGAGCTATGGACATCAACACAGACCCTATCTGTGGCAGGGTCACAAACTCAAACATGACTCTCTGTCACAGCCCAGATGACACCACGTCCCCAGGTAACAGTGCTGGTCAATCAAATCTGCTTGGCCCCAGGGGCAGCACAGCATGGTGACCAACATGGATACAGGTTGCTGCCTAGACCCTGAGCATTTGTGTGGCCTTTGGTGGTAACATGTGTCATTGGACATCAACACAGATCCCAGCTGTAATAGGATCATTGACCCATACATGGTCTTCAGTAGAAATCCATGCTCGGATGTCATCATGGCCCCAGGTGGCCGCACAGGCCACTCAGATCAGCATGTCCCCCATGGCAGTGTGACCTTCAGACACCCTCATGGCCACAGGTGACCCCCAGACTACAGGTCTCTGCATGGCCCTCAGTACTGACAGGAGCCACAGATATCTATCTACTCAGACCCCCTCCACTACTTCAGGGCATCAGACTAAGACTTGGCCCTTGGCAATAGCCCAGGCCCAGACATCATCTTGGATACAGGTGGTAAGCAGGCCATTCATGTCAGCCTGTTCCACAGCACCCTCACCTCTTCAGATCTGCCCTTCTCCCCAGCCCATGAACTGCTCTGTGTCTCTCTGTCTTCTGTCTCCTCACCCTGTACTCACTTATCATAATGATGCCCAACTGCTTGCTTGGCACAGAGCTGTTGCTGTTATTCTCTCATGAGCCCAGGGTTAGAAACCCTGGGGTGGTGCTTGGTTGAGTCCTGCCTACCCCACCCACAAAGCATGGTGCTAAGCTATTGCTGTTGTGCTTTCTAGAGCCTAGGGCTTATATATATATATATTTTATTTCCCCTTGTACCTGGAGCTGGGCATTGAACATTTTCTTTGTCCTCTGCTTTGTATATATTTGCAGTTTTTTTGAATCTCTGGCCTGTGCCACATTTTTTTTTCTAATGACTATTGTTATAGGAACAGGCACACGTTTCCCCTCCTTTGAAACTTTCCCTTTATATACATGCCACTCCTCTTTCATACTCTAGGAAAGAGTGGATGATTATAACATTTACAAAGACCTCAGACCTCCAGTGCCTGCATTCACCCAGAGGAAAACATGTGATTGACCTTATCAAATAGGTGAACAATTCACTATTCTAGAGTGGATGGTTGTGGATTTTCAAGACTTTTGCTAGTGATTACACTGTGATAAGAATATGACAAAATAATTTGTACATATTTATATGGACAGTTTCTTTATACATACAAGCTCCTTAAATCCATAAGACTTGCTTGGCAACCTAAGATGTACTATGTTGTGGAGTATATTTTATGCAAATACATACTGAGATGAATATGCATTCTACTGTGTTGAATTCAATGTCTTATGCAAATTTATAGCTGTAGACTCTCGTGTTATTGAGTTCTTTGTTTCCTTCCTAGTCATCTGCTTATGTGGTCTATCTGAAGGGACCAGGGCCACTTGTTGTTTTCCCAGGGGCCAGTTTGCTAAGAACTCTGCCTCATATTACCCCACCATCCTATCTTGACTCATGTCTGGCTTCAACAGGGTCCTACCCAGCCACAAGCAGGAACTGTTCTTGCTATTTTTAGTCAAATAGACCCCTGACACAGCAGACAGACTCCTGAAACCCCAACCACAGTTGCTGACCAGATGTCATGAGCCAATCATAAAATGAGTCCTGTACAGTAAGGGTCTATACCCAATCACTTTAAAGTACACTTAACCACAGCTGAAATTCCCCTAAGCATGCTTAAAAGGGACAACCTTACCTTTCCCATTTTCGCTGCCATTTTGGGTAGACCCCAGCATGCTGGTTTTCCTGTCTTCTATAATTTTATATTGGTTGTCTTCTGGTCTTTTGAAGTTATTGAAGCATCACTGTCTTTACCTTTATTCTTTATTCTTCTGATGTCTACTTCTCCCTTCTGTTCTGCCAGGAGATCCATTAAAGAAAAGCTCTGGTACTGAATATATAATCAAATTTACCCCCTCTGGGAAAGACAATAAAATTGAAGATTCCCTCCCAAGTCATATGGCTTTGTGTCAGGGGAAAGGACTAGCATTGCCCCCAAATACTCCTGCTGACTTGAGTCAGGTCTCATGCAAGCCAAATACAGAGTGTTGGGGTTTTTTTGTTTTTGTTTTTAACAGCCTCTATTTTTCACAAAACAAACTGTCTGTGAATCAGTGCTGAATCGTTGTGAATGACTTGACCACCTTGCTGACATTTCTCTTGTCAAAAAGGAAAAATTTATGAAGGGCCTATGGGTCAGTAATGCTTCCATCAGCTGCTTCATCTGTATTTTCATTCTACAAAGACTGTTTGTACAAGGACATTTTCACACCATGTGTATTGTACATGAGTACAGACTCCTTCTCACACCATGTATATTGTACACTGAATACAGACACCTTCTCACACCATGTATATTGTACACTGAGTACAGACTCCTTCTCACACCATGTATATTGTACACTGAGTACAGACTCCTTCTCACACCGTGTATATTGTATACTGAGTACAGGCTCCTTCTCACATGGTGTATATTGTACATGAGTACAGACTCCTTCTCACACCTTGTATATTGTACACTGAGTACAGACTCCTTCTCACACCGTGTATATTGTACACTGAGTACAGACTCCTTCTCACACCTTGTATATTATACACTGAGTACAGACTCCTTCTCACACCATGTATATTGTACATGAGTACAGACTCCTTTTCACACTGTGTATATTGTACATGAGTACAGGCTCCTTTTCACACCATGTATATTGTATATGAATAAAGACTCCCATATTTCGTACTCTTCTTTTTGCCCTTCCTCTTCCAGTTAGTCCCCTTTGTCCCCCCTAGAGAGCCTTGCTTCTACTGTCATGCCATACACACATGAGTGATTTTTTTATTTGTATAAATTCTAAGAACCTCAAATGAAAATGAACATTATTTTTTCTTTCTGAGACTGGTTTTGTTGCCTAATATGATAATCTCCAGTTGTATCCATTTTCCTACAAATAACAAACTTTGCTCTTTACAGCTGAAACTATTCCATTGTGTATATATATCACATTTTCTATATCCATTCAGCTGTTGTTGGATACCCATGTCATTTTAATAAAATAGCTATTGTGAACAGTACTTCAATAAATATTAATGTATAACTAACTATCTCTGTGACTTGTTGACATACCATCCTGCAGGTAAATACCCAGTACATAATTATTTTTCCATCTTATATTGAATGCCTAGTGCTAGTTTACTTTTTGGTACATAGAAGGTATTGTATATGCTACTTAAAGAAAAAATATGACTTTCAAGACATTAAGGAAAATGTATGTTTTTTGCTTTACTTAGTACAACACGGCCCCACAGTAACTGATTTATACATAAAGGTTTTTTTAGATTTTTAATAGGATGTTTTGATTACTTATATTTCTGGATGGGTAAGTTCTTTGAGGTCTGCTGCAGTAGAAAGACTCCGAGTACTTAACAGAAGTGCTGCAGCTTCCAGGTCAGAAGTGTATCAACCCACAGGGGCCAAACATGCAGCTTGGTGAAGCCATGCTCAAAACTCCGACCTTCACCACCCTTTCTGGAAAGGAGTAATTAAGACTCCTACTCCTTTGCACTACTATCCCCCAAAGAAAAATAAGAAATGCAGAAATGTAATGTAAAAACAAGCCATTTGTATGACAAAGTTTCAGATTGTTTTAAATGAGAAATTTTTATTCATGCATGCAAACTTTGGAAGTGTGAGAAGCTGGCAAGACACACTTCCTCCTCTGTGCATATGAAAAAAAGCTTGGGTTCTAAGGCTCTGCCTTGCTTAAGTGAGTGTTGAAGTGACAGAAATCAGAGATTCCAGCTTTGGGCAACATCCCGAAAGCATGCAAAATCATCTAACATAATGGGAATGGTTCTTGGCAATGAAAAACAAGGTTAATATAAACACGAGTAACAAATCATTACTGTTTAGGAAACGGTAGAATAAATCAGTCATGCGCATGCACTGGAGGCCTGATTGAAATGCAGATTGTGACACTTCAGACCTGCAGAGAGACATGAGCTATGCATTCATAACCAGCTCCCTAGCAATAGATGGCCATGGCACAGATTCCCAAAGCATACATTCAGGAATATTTCTAAAGTATATTGCTAAGAGGTGATTAAAAATAGTCTGGCAGAAAATATTCAAAGCTAGTCTAAATCTGATGCTTACATTTTGTCATTTTTCTTATAAGTTTTCCAGTCCTTAATAAGTTAAAATGTTTAGAGTACTCCTAAGCACAGAATGGGAAGAATTTGGGGAAGTTGTGTAGTATACTCAATTTGGCCTTCTGAAACTTCACTTTGAAATCTTTAGGATCCATTGCACTTTTTAAAGAAACTGGTATTGCATTAACACTACTTTTGGGGGAAAAATGTTTGACTTCACAAACAAATTGACTTGACTGTCCTTTTTGGCTCTTTAAATATCTATTTCTTTTTCATAGAAAAATATAGTGTGTAAGTTGATTATAATTCAAAAACCATGTAACAATTCAACATTACACACCTCCTGAGAGAAATTCACACAGACATATGGTCCTTTTCCCCTTTTTATCAAAAATAGATTCTTTCTTCATACAATCTATCCTTATTATAGTTTCCCCTCCCTCTATTCCTCCCAGTTCCTCCCTACCTCCTCTCCCATCCTGACCCACTCCCTTCTGTCTCTCATTAGAAATGAATGGGTCTCTAAGAGATAACAACCAAATGTGACAAAATTAAGTATAATAAGATGAAGGAAAAAAAAAAAAACACCTTTCATATTAAAGTTGGATACAGCAACCCAATAGGAGGAAAAGAGTCTCAAAGGCAGACACAAGAGTCAGAGACCCACTTGTTCTCATAGTCAGGAGTACCACAAAAATAATAAGCTACAACTATAATATAGACCCAGACAACTCGGTGCAGACCAGTGTAGACCCTGTGCTTGCTGCTTCTGTCTCTGTGAACCCATATGTCCCCTGCTTAGTTGATTCAGAGGGCCTTGTTCTCCCAGTGTCCTCCATCAGCTCTGACTTTTACACTCTTTCCACCTCCTCTTCCTCAGGGTTCCCTGAGCTCTAAGGGAAGGGATTTGATGGAGACATCCCATTTAGACTCTCTCTGTGTATAATTATCTGGCTGAGACTCTCTGCATCTGTTCCCATCTGCTGCTGGAGAAAGCTTCTGTGCTGATGACTAAAGAAGGCACCAATCTATGAGTACAGCAGAGTATCATTTGGAGTCATTTTATTGATAAATTTTTTAGACAAGTGGTATTTGGTTTTACCCTAGGTCTCTGGACTATCTAGTCTCTGGTTCTTGGTCACCCAAGAAGTGTTAGGTATGGGTTCTGTCTCATGAGGTGGGCCTTAAGTCAAATCAGATATTGCTTGGCTACTCCCACAAGTTCTTGTAGGCAGGAAAGATTGTAGGTCAAAAGGTTTTTACTGGGTAGGTGTTTATGTTTCTCCTTTGTAGCATGCAGAGTACCCTCCCACACCAAAGATACTAGAGCATAAGAGTGAAGGATCCATGTAGGCACCAACTTGAATTCTCCATGTTCAATGAGTTCTGTGGGTGTTGTCCTCAGAAATGAAGCTCTGCTATCAGTTTGCAGAGAGAAACCCATTGTTATAGCAACAACCTGGGTTGTTTGGGGATTTGTATTGGACCCCCTTTGGCCAAAACTCAATTAAATGAAACTCAGTCTCAATACTGGAAGCCTCCTTAAGAACAAGAGATGGTCAGTTGGGACTGTATGCGCCTTGTTAGAATCATCTTCATATATTTTAGGAAGTTTTCCTCTGCATTAGATTTCCATATCAGCCCTTGAATGCTTCTCATTCCACATTCTCTCCCTCTACCTTATCTTCCTCCTCCTCCCAACCTGATTCCCCTGTTCCCATCCCCAACCACCCCCAATCCACCCATAAATCTCCTATTTCTCTCTCCCAGGGAGATCCATGTGTCCATCCTAGACACTTCCTCTATAGCTAACCTTTAGGAGTCTATGAATTGTAGCTTGGTTATCATTTACTTAATGGCTAATATCCACATCCCATATTTATCTTTCTGAGTCTTGCTTACCTCACTCAGGATGATTTTTTTTCTAGTCCCATCCATTTGCCTATAAATTGCATGATGTCATTGTTTTTAACAGCTGAGTAATACTCCATTGTGTAAAAGCACCACTCTTCTGTTGAGGGACATCTAGGTTGTTTCAAGCTTCTGGCTATTATGTACAAAGCAGCAATGAACATGGTTGGGCAAGTGTCCTTGTGGTAGTATGAAGCTCAAGAGTGATATAGCTGGGTCTTGAGGTAGCTCAGTTCCCAACCATCTGAGGAAACGCCACACTGACTTCCGTAGTGGCTGTACAAGTTTGCACTCCGACCAGCAATGAATGAGTGTTCCTCTTATTCTACATCCTTGTCAGCATGAACTGTCACTTGTAATGTTGATGTTAGCCATTCTCACAGGTGTAAGATGGAATCTCAAAGTGGTTTTGATTTGTATTTCCCTGATAGCTAAGGATGTTGAACATTTATTTAAGTGTCTCTCAACCATTTGACTTTACTGAGAATGCTCTGTTTAGATGTGTAACCCATTTTTAAAATCGGATTATTTGGTTTTATGGTATCTAGTTTCTTGAGGTTTTTTTTTTTTTTTATAAGTTTTGGATGTAAGTACTCTATTGAGTGTGGAGTTAGTAAAAATATTTTCCCATTCTGTAGGTTGCCTCTTTGTCCAAATGATGGTGTCCTTTGCCTTACAGAAGTTTTATAGTTCCATGAGGTCCCACTTGTTAATTGTAAATCTTAGTACCTGAACTATTGGTGTTCTGTTCAGAAAAAAATCCCCTGTGCCAATAGGTTCAAGGTTATTCTCCACTTTCTCCTCTATCTGGTTTTATGTTGAGGTCTCTGATTCAGCTGGACTTGGGTTTGTGCAGAGTGATACATAAGGATCTATTTGCATTCTTCCGCATGGAGTTATCCAGTTAGGCCACCACCATCTGTTGAAGATGCTGTCCTTTTTTTCCAGTGTATATTTCTGGATTCTTTATCAAAAGCCAGGTACCCATATGTATGTTGATTTACAAACATATTTTTTTTTAAATAAATAACATAGTTATTTAAAGTGCTCTGCAGGCTGGGCCTGAAGAGTAGTTAGATAGCAGATATTTTAGAGTTTGCAGACTTGCAAACTCCTTTTTCCCATTTTCATTTGCTCATGGATGGATGGTTTTGACTATATCTCAGGCCCACAGTCATGCTAGGTTTGGGGCAAAGGAATGTTGCTGAATAATGACAATTGAAAACACCCTGATAACAAACAACTAAAGAAGACAGAATTTATTTTAACTCACAGTTTCACATTCCCTCTTCAAAGTGAGGGAATCAAAGAAAACATTCAAACAACTATTTACATCACACTCAAGTAAATAGCATATATAAATGTATGTATCCATTTTGCCTACTCACCTGCTTGGGCTCAGCTCCTGTTCTCCACTCACATAGCTCAGGACCCTCTGCCTAAGGAGTGATGTCACCCACAGTAGACTGGTTCTTCCCATATCAGTGAAATTAATTAAGACTACTCCACAGACATGCCCAAAGGCAACACAATCTATAAAATCTCTTACTAAGACTCTCTTCCCAGGTAATTCTAGTTCATAATAAGTTGATAATTAAAGCTTACCATAACAGTAACTAAATGAAGAAATTTCAATAAGAAAAAAGTATTTCAAACATCATATCACACATACACACACACACACACACACACACACACACGCACGCACGCGCGCGCACGCACACTAATGCAAAGGTTCTAAAAGATAGAAAACTATAAGTTCCATAAGATTTAAGAGATAAATAATTTATTAAAAATTTGATAAAAACATAGGCTTAAAGTAGATTAAGTGTAAAATGCTCTACTTAAATGGTATATTTGAAGCAAGGATGATGTTCTTTTATGGTATGTTAGTGGCCCTTTTGGGGGTCAAGGGAGCAAGATTACGTTCTGTAAATTTAAAAGAGCAAAAACTGCCCAAGGTTGGGAGCCACAGTTTTCTACGCCCTTCTAATTCCTGAATAACTAAGACTCAGTGGTGATTTTCACATTTATTTTGTTTTGGTTTTTGTTCCAGAAAGCATGTCATATGCTAGAAACTGGAAAAGTAACACAAGAGATTCTCAGTAAAAACTGGAGGAAGGTACAGGGTAGTGAAGTGCTGTTCAAAAATGTCCAAAATTCAAAAGTAAGGAATCAACATAAGATTAAAATTATATATGGCATGAATGTTGTCTTCCTGTTGATCTCTCATGCAATACCCAAAGTAGAGTTCAGGACTGTTGATAAACATGACTATATACCATTTCTCCAGGCCCCATCCCTCATTCAGGCAGCAGTGGATAGTATTTTACAAATGTGAGCTAATTAATTAATGCAGAATTGCTATTCTCAACACTCTGTTAATACTATAGTCTAACAATAACTTTTGTAGAATTTGCAATGTGTTATGAATTGTGTTTAATCCAAGTGTTGTGTCCAAACTTTTGACAATGCAAAATTTTACTACCAGTTCTACCAATTTCACTCCCCAAAACTATGTAATTGAAATCACAAAGTTATCTCATAACTGTTTTAAGTAACCTTACTTTTTTTTTGGGGGGGGGGGGGCTGGGCTGCATTCATTTCTATCCTTACAGGTTGTCCATACCTTGTGGGAGGATGTGAAGATATCACCCCATTTTTATAGGAGGTCTGAGTAGCTGTCTGCTGGTATCTTTAAGGCTGCTCAGTGCTGGCCATGCATAGACACGTAAGTAATCCTGTATGTGAAGAGGCTTACCATCATAAGGAGTTGGCTTCTGAAAACAAGGAGACTGACAATCCCAACGTCTGCAGGCAGGTGTGGTGAGGAAAGTCAAGGGGATTGTACCAACCCAAAGATCCACAGGGGCTCAAAAATCAGCATTTCAGTTTGAGTATTAAGAGTTATATTTGGGAATTTAGATCAATGGTAACAAGGCCCTGGGTTGGATCCTTAGCTCTAAAAAAAAAAAAAAAAAAAAAAAAATTTGCCGGGCAGTGGTGGCACACACCTTTAATCCCAGCACTCAGGAGGCAGGGGTAGGCAGATCTTTGTGAGTTTGAGGCCTGCCTGGTCTACAGAGTGAGATCCAGGAAAGGCACAAAGCTACACAGAGAAACCCTGTCTTGAAAAACCAAAAAAAAAAAAAAAAAGAAAAAGAAAAAGAAAAAGAAAAAAAGAGTTATAAAACAAATCTGAGTTCCATTTGTAGTATGTTAAGCAAGAACATCTTTCCTGTATTCTGAAGAGAGTCATGACATTTTTATTTGGTGAGGCCACAGACTATGGGAAGAACAATCTACTTTCTCAGTCAACCAAAGTGTAAATTAATATGCATGTAAGCACCCTTACCAACACACTTATAATACTATTAAATCTCCTGCTTGAGCTCCCCAGGGCCAGAAGATTTATTTAAAAATAAGACACTTTCCACTGTTTTAGTACCAACTTGTTGAACAGCTGTGGAGAAGCATTGCATAGATCTGTCCTGTTCTGTAGCATGTTTCGTGTACCTTGTATCATCCAACCCCCTGCCCCACCCCTGACCCTCAACAGTTGCTTTACCTCAGCCTCTCCTCCTCCACAAGGCACTCCCCGAGAACCCACACTCCTGCTAGGGAAGCAGGTGGGCTGACTGCAGGTTTTCTCCTTTCCCTCTGCTCCCCTCATCCCAGTCAATCTCATCTCCAGCTCTGCAGTCATCCCACTTCATGATACCTTATTTTGTGACCACACATTATGGAATTAAATCATGATAGCTTAAACAAAATTAAAATCAAGCATCCAACGCAAATGTTTGGTTTTGGTTTTGGTTTTGGTTTTGGTTTTGGTTTTGTTATTTTTGTTTGTTTGTTATTTATGTGATGTTGGACCCTTGGAATGCGATCTGTGGCCAATCAGACACCTTATACAAACTGTGTACAGTAGGTTTACCTATTTCACATTTTTCCATTCAGTAGGATAAACTGAATAAAAGTTTTATAGCACAAAATGTATACTTCACTTTTGACAGGCACAAACTGAGGCTCCAGTTGGGCAAATAAAACTCTCCCCAAGTTATCAAAGATGTAATGGAGAGTAAACTTTGAATTTATGACTTCTTGACCAAGACAGGGCAGGTTGCCACTTTGGATAACCTTTAGGAGACTAAACTCTCTCTCAAAGAGTCTTCCACCTGCTGTTTATATACATAATATTGCCTTGGTTTGTTCATTTTCTTTTTAACTTTTTGTGAAAGCTCACAGGAGTTTTACAGTTCTTTCTTCTTTCACTTTTTTCAATGTAATATTTTCTACATGATATAGATACCAAATGCCATCATATAACATTTCAAGTAACTCATGGACCATTTTGACCAGTAGTAGGGCAATCTTCATTTATTTCTTCACAATAACTGTATTAAATTTACATAGAAATAAGGAAACCAACTCTTCAGGTAGATAACTCTTATTATTTCTAGAAATGACAAATAAACTTTTAGAAGAAAATGTCAACTTCAATAGCGCAAGGCTACAGATTTGGGCTGTCTTCTTCTATGTAAATAGTTACCCCACTCCAAATATACAATTCATTTCCAGAGTGAGGCAGATGTGACAGGACCTCCAGTCCATGTCACAACTTCTAAAATCTTCAAAGCATTAAGTATACAGCATCTACAGGCCCAAGTTAGCAGCACTGAGGTATATAATAAATATTCAACAAAATGAAAAGCTCACTAAATGAAAAAAAATTGGAAGTTTGTGTTTTTCCCAAAGAGCCATGGTTATATTTTTTTCATTCCAGTTAAATTAGTTTCAACTACTCTTGTCTGGGGACAGGAGGCTCATTGCTGAGGCATTTGTGCTTGGTTATTTGTGAGGTAATTAGGCTCCGGTTGGAACATGCAGATCAATGACTGCCTCCCCAGGCTCACATCAAAATCTGCTTTCTGCAGGTTGGCAGCCTTTAAGCTTAGAGGCTTCGACAGCAGCTCTTCATTTCTCTTTAAACATACATTTTAATAACTTTCACAGCTCAAGTGCTTATAAGTTCTGAGATTTTAAGTCTTTTACAAAGGAACACTATGATAGTAACTGGAAAAGTTTATGAAGCTTGTTTGATTTACTATTCTCTTGAATTTTGGTTTTGATATACCACCTGAGAGCATGCTCCAAAAAGAAAGAAAGAAGACCCAGAATCCATTAATCCTTCTGACAGATTATAACACATTTTAGCATTGCTGCCTATCCTTAAGATATTTCCTTATATTGAGAAATCCTTTGATGTTACAAAAGTGCAGTGCTAGTACCAAGTTACATGTTGGCTTAGTTAAGAAAGGATATTTGAACCCATTATAGGTATGTGTGTATGAAATTCAGTGATTGTAAGATATTATTAAGGTTGTATTATATTTGCTCATTCATTTATTTAATATTTATATATCACTTTCTATATATGATACTCCAGAACCAGATATATGTTTGAAAATCCATGTGGTTTCGGCAGCTCTCATTTCTAACTATATCTAAACAAGTAGAAATCTTATTTAAAATACAAGTTGTGAGTCTGTGATAGTGTTTGTACATTTTTCTTATTGAATCTCACCTAATAATAGAAAATTTTAAATAAAACAAAATGTTTAAAATAAAAATGAACACATACATTTGAGGTGGAAATGCAATCAACTTATAATTCAAAGAAGGATTAGGAAAGTGTGCCATCCAACTTTGGAAAATACTTATAAATGGCATTAGTGATAAGGTGGGAGTGATAAGAATTTAAAAATAAATGTGGAATGAATTGCAAACAGATATTTGGAGAAAAGAACCCCCAATGAGGAAATTGTGGACACTAGAGTCCAGTCTGTCTTCTCTAACAGGGATGGCATCTTCTGCTATACAAATAAAACAAGCTTAAAAAAATTAGGGGAATACATGGGGTTAATTAGAGTTTCCTGAGACACTGTCTTTTCTTTTATTTAAATTTATTTTTAACTGGTACATGAAAGTGTAAAGTTGTCCACACCAATGGGGTAACTTGCAATGTCTCAATATATGCAGATATTTCATTATTCATAAGATAGATTGAACATGCCTATTTCCTTAAACTTTTTTGCATTCCCTTGTGTGAAAAGCACAAAGAATTTTGTCAGGTACATAGAACATGGTGGCTGACTATGGCCACCCTTGCATGCAGGAGCACAGCAGATGAAAGAGGTTTAGCAATGGAGGCCAGCAGGATCTCAACAGTCAGAATGCTGTTATATTGTGATGATGTGAATGAAACTTTATGATAAAGCAAGTTAAGAGGAAACAAAAATTAAAAATAATCATCAAGTATAAGGTAGAGATAGGGATAGCTATAGAAAAAAAGTGGCTGAATTAAATTTAATGAGAAGTTGAGGACTTCGGTGTCAAACAGTAAGATTGAAATAAGTTAAGAGTCTGAGGTTGTGATCAGAGTAAGCATTTGGCTATATAGGTCTATATCTATTGATAGATGTAGCATATACATATATATGACATATTCTATATGAATATAATCTATATGAATATAGATTGATTGATAGATTAAAGTATCCAGAACATTAAATATTGATGGATATATTAAAAATCTCTATAGATGTATATTAAAATAACTGCCTTTGAAAGCAATGACACTATATAAGATATTAATGAGTTTAATATGATTTTTAAAAGGAAGTGTTTATACAATCTTTTCATAGAAATTACCATTTATTCAGTCTCAAAAACAATTGAAACAGACTGGCTTAAGGAAATGAAATGTGTCAGAACAAAGGGGAAAATACCAAACAAAAGAATAACAAACAAAAACAGATCAAGAGGTCAATAAAACACATTAAGAAGGAAGACTATTTAGTTGAGTCTTCTTATTTTCTAGTGAAGAGTAACACACTTTAGAGATTGATAGCCATAGTTGTGATAAACAAGGGCAGGACAAAGAGGTTCATGATACTTGTGGTATAATAGAAGAATGTCATGACTAACTGATAAACATCATGGAACTGAAGCAAAAAACAAAAAACAAAAAACAAAAACTAGAATCCACTGCTCTTTACCTTCCCACCTATCCACAATACAAAAGCATGTTTAGGGAAAAGATGACACCAAAGGACATACCAGACTGGACATAAAAAAGCCATGTGGCCTCAATCCTTAATAAGAAACTGGAGGCAACTGAGGAACAGGAGACTGTAGATGAATTTCTAAATGGTCTTATTAAATAAAAAACACAGAGCCAGAAATTTGAGTTAAAGCCTTAGAGAGATCAGGGAAATACAGAAAGCCATGAACTAACCTCACCTCACCACCTCCACAGCTTCCAAAGAGAGCAACTTCCTGTCTACCCAGGTTCATATGCCTTGCTTTTCTGCACTCTCATTGGCTCTTAGCCTCACTTCCTCTTCCTACACAGCTCTGTCAGTGTCTGTCTGTCTGTACAGACCTCCAGGTCTCTATGGTTGGTACTGGAATTAAAAGTGTGTGTCAACACACTTGGATCTGTTCCTTAGTGTGGCCTTGAACATGCAGAGACCCTGCCTGCTAAGGGATTAAGGATGTGTATTGCCTGACTTCTTGTTTACTTAAAATGGCTTGCCTTTTCCCCCCTGATCTTCAGGCAAGCTTTATTTATTAATGCACAAATAAAATATCACCACAGGAGACATAGAGAAAAGGACAACCATTGGTTGTCAAAGTCAGATGGTCAGTCACGAAAATACATATGTAACATGATATGGACTCAACAGATTATATTTAGGAATTCATATGCATGCAGTAACAATTAGTATATGGAATTATTGTTACTTATCATGTTCTAAAAATCTAGATAGATAGATAGATAGATAGATAGATAGATAGATAGATAGATGTATACATGTGTAGTTAGTTTTCCTGCCTGGCCCACAGTCAGGACAAATCTCTGCCACCCTCCAGGCCCATAGACGCTCAGAACCAACCAAGTAAACACACAGAAACTTACATTATTTAGAAACTGTATGGCCGTGGCAGGCTTCTTGTTATCTACTTCTTCTATCTTAAATTAACCCATTTCTGTTAGTCTATATTTTGCCACATAGCTTGTGGCTTACCAGTGTCTTTACATGTTGCTTTTCATGGCGGCAGCTGGTGGTGTCTCCCCAGCCTTCTACTTCCCAGAATTCTCTTTTCTCTTGTCCCGCCTATACTTCCTGCCTGGCCACTGGCCAATCAGAACTTTATTTACACAGAGCGATATTCACAGCACTTCCCCTTTTCTTTTTTTTTAAGGAAGGTTTTAACTTTTACATAGTACAATTACATATAACAAAACAATTATCAAGCAAGAATTACAGTTACAATATTAAAGAAGATATCCTATCTATCTTATATTTATGAGTCTAAGGTTTTATATCTAACGTATCTTTTATCATAACTGAGGAAATTATAACTATCTAGTCTTTAACCATATCAAAGACCTCAGAAGGATAAAATAATACCTGAGAACCAGGAGAAGGATGCAAGCAACTTTTGGGAGTCTTGCAGGGTAGACAGAGACAGCTGGCAGCCTGAAAAGTTATCTAATGTTCCTTTGTAAAGTTGGGGCATTTGTCTTTAGCCCATAGGACTAGAGTCTCTCGATCACTTTTCTCAGTGTCCTGTAGAATGTCTGGCAGTTTCCTCTGTGAAGCAGGAATCTTAAGGACCATTTTGAAAGCAAAGTTCAGTGGTCACCTTTCTATGGGTCCTGCATGTCCAGGTGATCGAGCAGTCCAGGCAAGAACAGTTTCTTTCCCAAATGGCTATTTTTGCCAAGGTGAAGATAAACTCCATATGAAGTGTCTTCAATGCCCATCCTCCTCTCTGAAGTAAATCGGTGCTGCCAGAAGCAGACATGTCTCACTGTCCAGAAAGTCTAAATTTTAAAAATAATTTAAATGCCATATTCTGTAGGTCTTTGAAGTATTTGAAGATTACCTATCTATCTGAAATACCTCTGTGTATACCTAGAAGACTTAACTAACATGGCTACAAGTATGATTATCATAGATGACTAATTATTAATCTATTTTTAATTATCTATTGTAATTTTAAATGAGCTGTACAAACATAATACCTTAAACATGAGTAGAAATATGCACACAGTATAACAAAATTAACTCTAAGTTTGTATCAATAGACTAAAGTCTATACCAATGTAAAACATTTTAAACAAGTTGTTGTTTTTTAGAAGTAAATTCATTAATCTACCCTTTCATCCTATCATATCTATATCATATCCCCTTTTTATCTTTAGAAAAAGATTGTATTTATAATCAACCTGTTTTAAATAAAATAGTGGTTTTTTTCTGTCCCACATCAGAGGGCTCTTTTGATTTGGGACACAAGAATCTCTTAACCTTTTTCTTTAGTAATATGTCTGGGTTTAGAGAAGGAGTGAGCCAATTCCATCTCCAAAGCCAGCTGGGAATTTGGGCGTAGTTTCTTTTACTATTTTTTGCTGGAGGGGGGCGCTGTATCTTATGGGAACACAAAGAAAATTTTAGGATTATGGAGTAGTCCATGAGGGTGAACCTCTGAGCCAGTTGCCTTGAAACCATTTTGGGTGTTTGATCATCTGGGCCATGGTGTCATCAGAGACCTTTTAGGTGGTCTTGGCTGATCAAACCTGATGTATCTTAATCTGGAACAAATCCACAGCCTCTGGCTTTCTGTGGAAACAAAAGCAGATACTCTTTTTTAAAGCAACATATCCTTATATCCAAATTTTGAAGTCAAGGTACCTTTAAAATTTACATATTTGTTTAACTCAACAGCTTTTACGATCAAATCTTTTTTTGTAGTTAAAAATCCCAAAGACAACATAAACCAGATTCTCTGTGTAATATCCATCTTTGTAAGACTGAAACACCACTGTGGCTGCTGGCTCCGCCCACCTCAGCTTCCCAACATGGCAGTGGTACAGTTTACCACCAGCTCTGGGTCTGGAGCCATGTGTACCATCAACAATCAGAAGCAGTTCTATCAAAGCAGTGCATAGCCCAGAAACCCTTTTTTTTTTTTTTTTTTTTTTTAAACTAGCAAAGGTTAAATCCACCACGCAGCAGAGTAAAGTGCTGCTTGTAGATTACTCATTCCCGTCACACTGCAGGTCAGACGCAAACGCCAGGAACCCGCCATAGTAGCTCAAACCGGCAGGCTGTCGCTAACTTGAGGGAGACAACTAGGAAGCTGTTTTTAGCTCCATCTTAGAATCTTTTTTTCAGGTTTTAGGTGGAAACTCTTGCCCCACGTTGGGCACCAGATATTGGTGAAATTATTTAGGCCACTCCACATAGTTAAAAGGGAGGTTTATTTTGTGGGCTATCCTACAAATGAAGGGGTAGGTTGCAGGGTCTGGCAAAGGTATAGCGCAGTCCGGCGGTGTTCTCTGGAGAACTCTGCTCGGTCTACCTCCAGCGTCCAGCGTCCAGGCACCAAAAGAGCAACCTCCTCTTCCTCCTCGGTCTTCTGTTCCCTCCTCAGCCCCGCCTTGTGGGCGTGATCATTACCAAAGCCTCATTGGGGGTTGGAACTTCCAGGCCAATGCTGGGATAGCTATCCACTACATACATGTGTTTACACACCTGTGTATGAGTGTGTGTGTGTGTGTGTGTGTGTGTGTGTGTGTGTGTGAGAGAGAGAGAGAGAGAGAGAGAGAGAGAGAGAGAGAGAGAGAGAGCTAGCAAGCCAAATACTTGTTCAAATGCTCAAATGTAGCAGTAGACCAGTGCAATACTACCAGGCCCCAAACTCGTTTATTGTAGACATCCTAGTATTCTTTCTTTTATAGGAACCAGTTACCATTCATGAGCATATTTCATTCTTCCTGTGTCCTAGCTTGGCCAAACACATCAATACCAAGTTAATATTTTTGCTGAGGTACTGTAAAATAAGCAATTAAAGTAATATCCAATCATGGTATTTGGTGGTACAATATCCATTTACTTTCCATCCCACACTCCTTAAAGCTAGGCAAGGAAGATCTGAAGGAAAATGTTGAACAACACATCTAAGTGGATGATTATTATCTTCACACTTACACAGAGACCCACCCTGCATTTGAGAGGTAAATGGAGAAGGTATTCCCATTACCATGCTGTACTGCTTATGTATGTATGTACGTATTTATGTATGTATGTATGTATGTATGTATGTATGTATGTATGTATGTATTTATTAGCACTTGAAAGTTAATCATTTTCTGTTTTAATTGTATAGATTTGATGGCATACACCCTAGTAATTCAATCACATATGCAGTAAGCAGTACTCAAATCAGTAGTTAACAGCTCCATCTACTTAAACACCATCTTTAAGGTTTACTTAACATGCTTAATTTGCACATCTATGGGGTACAATGTGCTATGTCAGTGCCTGTATGCACTGAATATTGATCAAATCAGGTGAATGGCATTTCTTTCTCCCTGTCAGTGGTTCACATTTGTGCTTGCATTTCTCCCTTCTAGGTAAATATAATAACAGTTGCTGACTTGACTGGTAAATACCAGAACTATACCCATGAGCCTGAGTTTTAGAGCCTACAGTCTAATCATCCTTTATCCTCTCTCCCTTCACAGTCTCTCCTTCTAGAAATCACTATCATACTTTCTGATAAAACTTGTCTTTTAATTTTGTTTTGTTTTGTTTGTTTTATTTTACATACCAACCAGTTTCCCTTCCCTCCTCTCTTCCCATTCCCTCCCCCACCCCTCTTCATACCACCCCTTCATCAATCTGCCTCCTTCTCCATTCAGATGGGGTAAGGTCTCCCTTGGGAATCAACAAAGCATGACATATCAAATTGAAACAGGACCAAGTTCCTCCCTACACCAAGGCTGAACAATGCATCCCACCACAGGGAATAGGATCCAAAGAGCTACCTCATGCATCAGGGACACATCCTGGTCCCAATGCTAGAGGCCCCACAAAAGACCAAGCTACACAACTGTCACCCAGATGCAGGGGGCTTAGGTCAGTCTCATGCTGGCTCCCTATCTATCCACTCAGAGTTAGTGAACTCCCTACAAGCTCAGGTTAGCTGTCTCTGTGGGGTTTCCCTTCATGATCTTCATGCTCCCTTGTTTATATAATCCCTCCACCCTCTCTTCAACTGGTCTCCTGGAGCTCAGCCCAGTGCTTGTCTGTGGATCTCTGCATCTGCTTCAGTCAGTTACTGGATAAGGCTCTATGATGACAATTAGGGTACTCTCCAATCTGATTACAGGGAAAGGCCAGTTCAGGCACCCTCTACACTACTGCCAGTAGTCTAAGCTGGGATCATCCTTGTGGATTCCTGGGAACTTCCCTAGCACCATGTTTCTCTCTATTCTCATGAAGTCTCCGTTTATCATAGTATCTCTTTCCTTGCTTTCCCACTCTGTCCCTGTTCCAGCTCACACCTCCCAACCCCTATGTTCTCATCACCTGTCCCTTGCCCTCCATACCCCCTCTCATCCCCAGTTTGCTCATGTAGATCTCATTTATTTCCCCTTCGCTGGGAGATCCATGCATCCTTCCTAGGGTCCTCCCTGCTGGCTAGCCTCCCTGGAGCTGTGGGTTGCAGTTTGGTTATACTTTGCTTTACATCTAGTATTCACTTATGAGTGAGTACAAACTGTGTTTGTCCTTATGAGTCTGGGTTACCTAACTCAGGATGATATTTTCTAGTTCCATCCATTTGCCTGAGAACCTCATGATGTCATTGTTTTTCTCCACTGAGTAGTACTCCATTGTGTAAATGTACCACATTTTCTTAATCCATTCTTCAGTTGAAGGGCATCTAAGTTGTTTCCAGGTCTGGCCATTACAAATAATGCTGCTATGAACATAGTTGGTAGAGAATTAGCTCTTTGGTGAGTTGATATTTTTTTCCTTCATATATTTACCTATAAGGGGATAGCTGTGATGCAGCTGAAGAAGATCCACTACTCCAACATCAGGAATTGAGCATTGTTAACAGTTTTGTTAGATGTTGCTGAAATCAACTTGTGAGAATAATAAATTCAACTCTAAAAATTCCTTCTGATATTTTATTTCCTATGAATAAACAAAACTGTTATGGAGGATAAGTAAATTTGCCTCCAAGTCAATAGCTATTGTAATCTGCCCTTGTACCCTAGTTACTTTGAGAGAAAGACATTTGGTCAATCACTGTTTCCAGAATGGCTGCTTTAACTATTTTACTGACGTCTTGAGGAAGCCTCTTGACAGTTGAAGCCTCAGCATAGCTCTGGATCTTGAACATATGAGCACGGTATTTGGCATTCCATACAGTGTGTGGCTCATCACAAGCCTCTGTAAGCTCTAAATCACCCTGCAACAGCCCCAACTGGTCCAAAGAAGGAACACTTCCCTTCCAGCTAAGCAAAGGACTGTTCTGAAAGATGCAAGAGGGACTAGGAGATAACTGAAACAAACACACTCTTTCATTTTCTTGAAAAGCTTTTAGGGTTGGGGACTTAGCTCAGTGGTAGAGCACTTGCCTAGCTAGCGCAAGGCCCTGGTTTTGATCCTCAGCTCAAAGAGAGAGAGAGAGAGAGAGAGAGAGAGAGAGAGAGAGAGAGAGAGAGAGAGCCTTGAATTCACAGAGGTGTAGTCCTCTACCTCCTGACTGCTAAGATTAAAGGTACTGCTCATATATTACTTGCTTTTGATAATCAGTTTCTTCATGACTTCCTGAGTAGACATGAGTAAATATCTATCCATATTTTACCAGAAAGAGACAAGAAAGCAAAGGAATCACCACCCCTTCCCCCAAGTCTAGTAACAATCCAGTGAGTTTCCCGGGGTTAGGAACAAGATCACAAGTGATGGGCTGCTTAAGCAGCATGGTTGACTCAGAGGTTTCAAAGGGTGAACATAAAGCACAGTGAAAATAGGTGTCAGGATAGGAATCAGCAGGTATGTCTCCCAGTCCCCCGGGTGAAGAAGAAGAATGACATGCAGATGGTATGACAGCTGATACAACTTCTGGGGGGGTGGAGGACTCTCAGAGGAGGAAGCTGGGAGAATAAATACACAAATTGAACTGATAACTTTCTGATGCTCTTTTCATTCATTGTTCCTCCCCATTAATCAAAACAAGTCAAGAGTTTAAGTGGTTAATGCCCTGATCCCAGCCACCAAGCCATGCTGGAAAAAAGTGGGAGTTTTATCAGAAAGAATCCCTGACTCAACATTAGGCTTCAGGTTTTACTGACTCTACTGAAGGCCAAATTAGAAATATCCATTCAACCAGTTCTCCTTGGAGAATATGTTAATAACCTAAAGGTATATTTTTATGTCATGTGTTTGCTTGTTGTCCAACAGTCATGAAAGAAAACACAGGTCACTGAAATTCTTGCCGCATTTCATGGGCCCAGCTGAGGAAATCAATCCACCCTACTCCCTAGAGCATTCATTATGCTTCTCCCATCTGTTCTGGACTTCAAGGTACCTGGTTTGCTATAAAAATCAGTTTTCTGTGACTTAGGGAAATAGTCATCAGTATTAGATTAGTTCTAAGCTTTGAAAGGATATGAAGTTATGATATGCAAGTATTTTTGTTAAATGAATCATAAGTATTTTATTTTTCTACAATAAATACCAAAAACTCCATTAAAAATATATCAAAATGTTGTCAGTTTCCTAATGCTAGAGTATCTCTGTGAGTTGGAATACTATCAATAATGAAAATAAGTGTACATCAAAGATTACAGGGTACAGAACATTTCCTATGAAGATGCAATTTCATAGGATGATTCTGGAATTAAGGGCCAGAAATCTTTGACTGTCAATAAGACATTTGATGACCTAATAAAGGATGGGGCAATTTGCTAAACTCAAGTTATAGTAATCAGGATGGACTAGTTTATCTAAGTTCATCTGACTAGAAGCTATAAAGTTAAGGAACTTTATGAGGCATGCAATGTAAGTGAGGTCCTTTACTCAGTATCAGCTTTATCGTCTACTTTTAATTCAATTCGATATCCAGATGAAAATTCATGAAAAGTCTTTTGTTCTTTGAAGAAAATGTATTTTCTAAGTCAGCTAAAAGAGTGTAATCTCGTATTTCATAAATTAAGTCTGATCCTTCATTTTTGTACTTAATTTTTAGATTATGATGTTATTACAACATTTTTCCTTTCCTCACTCTAAACCCTCAATTTACTCCTCCCTGCTCTCTGTCAAATTCATGGTCATTTTAAACTGGTTGTTACTGCAAAAAATAGATATATGTATATACTTATAGATTCCTGAATATAACTTGTTCAGTCTGCATAATGCTGCCTGTATGTATGTTTTTGGAGGACTGACCATTTGGCACTGGACAACTGACAGGTATGCTTTTCTCTACTAAAGACCACCTCTCCTTTTCTCTGCTTTCCTTGGTTGCCTATAGTTCTTTGTGTAAGGCTGAGCCCTCATGGCTCTAGTGAATCTTATAGAGATGAATAACTGAGTGAAAATGCTTCTAGAGATAAGTACCCTTCAGCAAAAAGCTGTGGACAGACACAAGGAATTCCCTAAGAAAGGGAAGTTCTCATTCTTGTGAGAAGAAAGTTCATAAGGAGATAATTGACTTTGAAAATACAAATTTTTTTGTAGCATAACATGTTCTTTTAGACAGCTCACTCACTAATTCTCTTGCATTAAGCTGAATTACTTGATGAGACTGCTATCATGCAGTTTGGAAATACATAGAATAGAAATAATGATGATGTAAAAGATCTATGTTTTGTGTCATGTTCAAAACCAGACACACTGAGTGAACAAACATGCTAAAGACAACAGATGCATTGTAAGAGTATGGGAATGCTTAGGATCTGCCTTTGAATACCAAAGTGCCTTCAACTTCTATCGAAAACCCTGGATAAATGTATTGTGGGAGACCAGCTGGGAGACTGGCTCCCACATTTTACCCCAGGGTACTCTTGAGGAGTGGGAGATAAGAGATTTAGATAGAAGGATTGAGGAGAGAGAAACAGATAGAAACACAGGACAACCTTGGGAGGGCCTGGATCCTATCCACTGGCCCCTCCTGTCCTTTCTAAAGGGCTTTTTATAGGAATGCCAAAGGGTGGAGCAAAAGACCTCCCCCTAGCTTAGTCAAGTATAGAGCCTTCCAATCACATAGAAACCATACACATGGTTAAGCAATCCTCTAATGCAGGGTAAAGCAAGCTCAGATCTCACTAGAAACCTTTGTGGGCCTCCACAATGTATTTAATGGAAGATGCTAAATAGTCCACACAAACATGTTCAGACTTAAGAGCAACTTGAATGGACATCAAGCTGAGAACATCTAGTTACTGACGAGGTTAGCAAAATCAGTGTTATATTTTGCAAGGTAGTTCAACTCAAACTGATCCAGAATAAGTTGCATTAGAGCAATGAAGAAGAAATTAATTTTATTATACTAAGCTACATTCTAAAACTTGGGTAATCAGTAAATATAATCCTGTCTGGAGTGTGATGCCCCTGATGAGAATATGAAAGCTGTATTTTTAATTATGTATTTATATATGAGTAAATCCAGTTTGCATTATTATATACTTTTAGGCTTGAGTGCATATACTTAAGCACAATTTTGGTAAGAAATGTCTGTGTGAAGAAAATATCTATATTTAAAATTGAGAAGAATGCTTTTTAATGTTTCTTACTTCTTTCTTTCATTCATTATTTCTTCTTTTTCAGGTAAGATCCTGATATGTATCCCAGGCTGGTTTTGAATTCAGAACAATCCTCCTGCCTCAGTCTCCTCAGGGTTGGAATGCAAGTTTGTACTACCATTACTGGTGAAAACTTTTGACAATATTCAATACATCTGCTTGGCAAAATGGTTCTTCAGGTTCCTGCTTCACAGAGGAAACTGCCAGACATTCTACAGGACATAGATGGAAGTGACTGAGTGACTCTAGACCTGTCGGCTGAAGACAGATGCCCCAACTTTACAGAGGAACTTTGGATGACTGTCCAGGCTGCCAGCTGTCTCTGTCTACTCTTGCAAGACTCCTAAAAGTTGCTTGCATCCTTCTCCTGTTTCTCAGGTAATATTATATCCTTCTGAGGTCTTTGATGTAGTTGAAGACTAGATAGTTATAATTTCCTTAGTTATGATAAAAGATAAGTTAGATGTGAAACCTTAGACTCACAAATACAGGATAGATAGAATATCTTCTTTAATTTTGCCAAATACAAATAGACTAAGATATTGTAACTATAATTCTTGTTTGATAATTGTTTTGTTATATGTAATTTTACTATGTTAAAGTTAAAACCTTCCTTTTTGAAAAAAAGAAAAAGGGGAAGTGCTGTGGATATCGCTTTGTATGCTGTGAATGTGTTGCTCTGATTTGGTTAATAAATAAAATGCTGATTGGCAAGTAGCCAAACAGGAAGTATAGAATAGGCAGGATAAGCAGAGAGGAGAATTCTGTGAACAGGAAGGCTGAGTCAGGAGTCATCAGCCAAACACAGAGGAAGCAAGATGTAAAAGCATCAGTAAGCCACAAGCCACCAGGCAACTTATAGATTAATAGAAATGGGTTAATTTAAGATATAAGAACTAGAGAGCAAGAAACCTTCCATGGCCATACAGTTTATAAGTAATATAAGTCTCTATGTGTTTACATGGGTCTAAGCAGCTGCAGGAGCTGGATGGACACAGGAAAACTCCAGCTACATATTATCTTCGAGAATTTCTTGAATTTTTGGTGTATGTGCAGTTTGTGTTTTTGTGTGCTTGCTAGTGTTTTGTCTACTTGACATAAGCTATAGTTATTTTGGCAAAGGGATCTCAATTGAGAAAAATCCTCTCACCAGGTTAACCTGTGAGGTGTTTTATTGGTTTACGATTAATGTAGGAGGTCCCAGCCCATACTGTGTGATACCAGCCCTGGTCAGGTGGTCCTGAGTTGCATAAGAAGCAGACTGAGAGCCATGAGGAGAAAGTGAGTAAGAAACATACCTCCATGATCTCTGCTTCAGTTCCTGCCTTAGAGCCCCAGCCATGAGCTGCTGCCCTGGCTTCCATGCATGATGAACCACAAGCTGTAAGACAGAATAAAGCTTTTACTGCCCAAGTTGCTTTGGGTTCTGATATTATATCACAGGAATAGAAAACCTAACTAAGAAAGTAATAGGTACAAGAGACTAGACCATTACTGTGACAAATCTGACCATATTTTAGGTAGGATTATGAAGGATCTTTGAAACTTTGGGCTAGAAAAGCCATTAAATTTCAGAGATTAATGAGATGTTTTTGGGAACTTAGAAGATAATGCTTAAAATAGTACAGATGATGAATCTCAGGAATCAAGGCATAAAATTCAAAATTACAAACAAAATAAGAACTTAATGCTATATTCTAAGACTTATACAAATTCTGGTTCTAAGAAAGCTAGTAAATAAAATAATAATCATAACATATACTCACTTCAAAGAAAGTCAGTGTAAAAGAACAAATTGATAAAATGTCACAACCACGTTTAGGAAACTCAAATACATAAATGAATTTATGTTTATAATAGAACTTCATGTTTTCATAGTGAAAAATAATACTAAAGCTCATAAAAAGCAATTTTGAGATTTATATAAAATATAGCTGTTAAAATAATATTTAACAATAATATTAATAAAGTAAAATTTTTCTTGGTGTGATTGAAAGAAAACTACAAGAGAAAACAAGAATTTCTTAAGAAACATGAACAGGCAGAAGAACAGGTGAGTGGCCCACCTGACTGTGGAACTGCCCCACTCCCTAGATTCGGTTCCCAAAGACCCATTCCATGCACCCTGTCCCAAGCCACCACAATCCCTTCCCACTGCTGAGCCCCTGGCCCTGACTCCAGTGGACTTCTGCTGCCCAGGAGCAGGCCACACCTGTCAGAAAAACATGTGAGTGATCTACCTGCCCATGGAACTCTCCAACTCCCTAGATCCTACATTCAGTGCCCAAAGACCCATTTCACTACCCCTATCCTACCACCTGCCCTGCTGTTGTGTTCCTGCCCCCCATTCAGGTGGCCTTTAGCTGCCCAAGGGCAGGTCACTACAGTGTAAAGGACTGGTGTAGGCCAAGCAAACCAGAAAAACAGATAGGCAAACTCAAGTAGAGACTCCCTGCTGGACTAGAGACCATACCTGCCACCAGAATAGGTGACCCACAAGCAGACCTCATCTACTCACTCAGTGCCCCCAACCCCCACTCCCCTCCTCATCACCATATACGACCCCCAGCTGGGGCAGAGACCTCCTGCTGTACCAAAGGCCAAGCTACCTTCCAGAAGTCCAGCCCTCAGCATGGACAGAGACTCCTTACTGGATCAGAAGTCATGCTGGCCTCCAGAAATCCAAGCCACAAAGACTAGAAGATCAAAGAAGAAGCAGAAACCAGGGAACAGAACACCCATCCCACAAAGACAACTCAGAAATCAGTAACTAGACCTCTAAAACCCCAATCCCAGATGCCTCAATGCAAGGGTAAAAACACAATCAACAACAGCCAGGGAAATATGGCAACACCAAAGCCCAGCTCTCCTATGACAGCAAGACCTGACTATTCCAACATAGCTGAAGCACAAGAAAGTGACTTTAAAAATAGCTTTATGAAGATGATAGAGATCCTTAAAGAGGAAATTAATAAATCCCTTAAAGAAATCAAGGAAAAGTATGGTGATACTTTATTGGTGCTGAAATGTGATTTTATTTATATGTTAATAAATAAAGTTGCCTGGGGATCAGAGTTAATTGCAAGCCATTTAGCAGAAATCTGGCAGTGGTAGTACATGCCCTTAATATGATCACATGGCAGGCAAAGTCTCTATGTGTTCAAGGACACAGCCAGCATGGAGACACATGCCTTTAATCCCAGTACCAACCACAGAGACCTGGAGGTCTGTATAGACAGGCAGTGACAAGGAAGTCATGTGGTTGGGTTTAGAACCAATGAGAAGGCAGAACAGAAAGGCAATAAAAAGACAGGTCAAACAGAAGATGGTCTCTTTCTCAGGGGAAGGATGGCAGTGGTAAGAAGGTGGTCTTAGCTCTTGGCTACTGCTCTCTGATCTCTAGGCTTTTAACACTGCATTTGGCTCTGCATTTCTTATTTAATAAGACCATTTAGAATTACATCTACAGAAAAGACAAACAAAAATTTGGAAGAAGTCAATAAATCCCTCAAAGAATGTCAAGAAAAAAAACAAACAAGCAGGTGAAGGAAACAGTTAAAGACCTGTAAATGGAAATAGAAGCAATAAAGAAAAAAAACTGAGGGAGTTCTGGAAATGGAAAATCTAGGTAAGTGAAGAGGAACTACAGAGGCAAGCATCACCAACAGAATATGAGAGATGGAAGAGAGAATCTCAGGTGTTGAAGATAGGATAGAGAAAATAGATTCATCAGTCAAAAAAAAAAATGTTAAATCTAAAAAAATCCTAACACAAAACATCCAGAAAAACTGGGAACTATGAAAAGACTAAACCTTAAGAATAATAGGAATAAAAGAAGGAGAAAAATCCAGCTCAAAACCCCAGAAATTATACTTAACAAAATGAGAAGGATATTTTCCTAACTTAAAGAAGGGCATGCCTATAAAGGTGAAAGAAGCTGGCAGAACACTAAATAGATAGGACCAAAAAAGAAAATTCCCATGCCACATAATAATCAAAACACTAAACATACAGAACAAAGAAAGAATATTAAGCTGTAAAGGAAAAGGGACAAGCAACATAGGAAGGAAGAACTGTTAGAATTACACCCAACTTCTCAATGGAGATTCTAAAAGCCAGAAGGGAATGAATAGATGTCCTGCAGACTCTAAGAGACCACAGATGCCAGCCCAGACTATTATACCCAGCAAACTTTCAATTGTCATAGATGGAGAAAACAAGATATTTCATGACAAAGTCAAATTTGGACAACCTTTGTCCATAAATCCAGCCATCCAAAAAGTACTAGAAGGAAAACCCTAACCCAAGTAGGTTAACTATACTCACAAAACACAGACAATAAATGGTCTCACACTAGCAAACCCAAAGAAGAAAACACAGACACACACACACACACACACACACACACACACACACACACACACACACACACGCAGAGTACCATCACTACCACCAACAAAATAACAGGAATTAACGATCATTGGTCATTAATATCTCTCAATACCAATGGACTGATTTTTTCATTGATCCCCATTAAAAAGACACAAGCTAATATAATGGATACAAAAACAGGATCCATCCTTCTGCTGCATAAAAGAAACACACTTCAACATCAGAGGTATACATTACATCAGAGTAAAGGGTTGGAAAAAGATTTTCCAAGTGAATGGTTCCAAGAAGCAAGTTGGTATAGCCATTGCAATATCTAACAAAATAGACTTCAAACCAAAATTAATCAAAGGAGATGGAGGACATTTCATACTCATTAAAGGAATAATCCACTAAGATGGCATTTCAACTCTTTCCATCTATGGCTCAAATGAAAGGGCACCCACATTTGAAAAGAAACATTTTTAAAGCTTAAATCACACATTAATATTGGGAGATACCAATAACCAACTCTCACCAATGGACAGGTCATCCAGACAAAAATTAAACAGAAAAATAATGGAGCTAACAACATTGTGAATAAAATGGACACAACAGATATCTACAGAACATTCCACCCAAACACAAAAGACTATACCTTCTTCTTAGCATCTCACAGAACATTCTCCAAAATTGACCATATACCAGGTCACCAAGCAAGTCTCAACAGATACAAGAAAATTAAAATAACCACCTGTATTATGTCAGATCACCACAAATTAAAGCTGGATTTCAACAACAACAGAAAGCAGACAAAATCATAGAAAGTGAACAACTTTCTACTGAATGATGCTGGGTCAAGGCAAAAATAAAGAAAGAAATTAAAGACTTCTTAGAATTCAATGGAAGTGAATGCACAACATATCCAAACTTATGGGACACAATGAAAGCAGTGCTAGGAGCAAAGTTCATAAAGTTCATAGCACTACATGCCTGCATAAAGAATTTGGAGAGTTCTCATTATATAGACTTAATAGCACACCTGAAAGCTCTAGAACAAAAAGAAGAAAACAACATCCAGGAGGAGTAGAAGGCAGGAAATAATCAAACTGAGGGCTGAAATCAATAAAATAGAAATAAAATAAACAAATACAAATCAATGAAACAGAGTTGGTTCTTTGAGAAAATCAACAAGATAGACAAACCCTTATACAAACTAACCAAAAGGCAGAGAGAGAATATCTGGATTAACAAAATTAGAAATAATAAGAAGTACATACCTGCAGACACTGAGGAAATCCAATGAATCATTAGGTCATACTTCAAAAATCTGTAGTCCACAAAATTGGAAAATGGAAAAGAAATGGAATTTTCTCTATAGATAACACTTACCAAAGTTAAATTAAGATCAGATAAACAATTTAAATAGTCCTATAACCCCTAAGGAAACAGAAGCAATCATTAAAAATCTCTAAACCAAAAAAAGTCCAGGGCCAGATGGTTTTAGCAGAAAATTCTACCAGAGTTTTAAAGAAGACCTAATATCAAAACTCTTCAAATTATTCCACAAAATAGAAACAGAAGGAGCATTGCCCAATTCATTTTACAAAGTTACCCTGATACTTGAACTACACATATTCAACAAAGAAACAGAATTACAGAACAATTTCTCTCATGAGTATTGATGCAAAAATCTTCAATAAAATACTCACAAACCTGATCAAAGAACACGTGAAAAATATCATCCACCATGATCAAGTAGACTTCATCTCAGAGATGCATTGATAGTTCCACATATGAAAATCTGTCAATGTAATCCACCATATAAAGAAACTGAATGGGGGGAAAAGATATGATCTTCTCATTAGATGCTGAAAAAAAAATTGATAAAATCCGGTATCCCTTTATGATAAAAGTCTTGAAGAGATCAGGAATACAGGAAACATACCTCAACATAATAAAGACAATTTACAGCAAGCTTATAGCCAACATCAAGTTAAATGGAGAGAAACACAAAGAAGTTCCATTAAAATCCAGAACAAGACAAGGCTGTCCACTTTCTCCATAGCTATTAAATATAGTACTCAAAGTTCTAGCTGGAACATAAGCCAATTAGTGGAGATCAAGGGGATACAAATTGGAAAGGAAGAAGTCAAAGTGTCACCTTTTGCAGACAATGAGATAGTATCTATTAGTGACCCCAAAAATTCTACCTGGAAATTCCTACAGCTGATAAACACCTTCAACAAAGTGGTGGGATACAATATTAACTCAAAAAGATCAGTAGCCCTCCTATATACAAATGATAAATGGGCTGAGAAAGAAATCAGGAAAACAACCCTCTTCTCAATAGTCACAAATAATATAAAATAT
This sequence comes from Onychomys torridus, assembly GCF_903995425.1. Classification (NCBI taxonomy): domain Eukaryota; kingdom Metazoa; phylum Chordata; class Mammalia; order Rodentia; family Cricetidae; genus Onychomys; species Onychomys torridus. The sequence goes on from NC_050443.1 coordinate 39,055,434, forward strand.
CTTGAAGTAGCTCTAACTAAGCAAATGAAAGACCTGTATGATAAAAACTTGAAGTCTGCCGGGCATTGGTGGTGCACGCCTTTAATCCCAGCACTCAGGAGGCAGAGCCAGATGGATCTCTGTGAGCTTAAGGCCAGCCTGGGCTACCAAGTGAGTCCCAGGAAAGGCGCAAAGCTATACAGAGAAACCCTGTCTCGAAAAACAAAAAAACAAAAACAAAAATAAACAAAAAAAAAAAAACTTGAAGTCTTTGAAGAAGGAAATTGGAGAAGACGTCAGAAGATGGAAAGATCTCTCATGCTCATTGATCAGTAGGATTAACACAGTAAAAATAGTCATTTTACCAAAAGTGATCACATATTCAGCACAATCCCAATCAAAATCCCAACACAATTCTTTATAGATCTTGAAAAAACAATACTCAACTTCATATGGAAAAACAAAAATCCAGGATAGCTAAAACAATTCTGAAAAATAAAAGAACTTCCACAGGTATCAATGATTCCATCCTTGATTCCAAGCTCTACTACAGAGCTATAGTAATAAAATCCACCTGGTATTGGTATTAAAACAGACACACTGATCAATAGAATCAAATCTGAGACTCAAAAGTAAATCCACACACTCATGGACACCAGATTTTTAATAAAGAAACCAGAAATATACAATGGGGAAAAAAAGAAAGCATCTTCAACAAATGGTGTTGGTCTAACTAGATGTTGGTTTGTTGAAGAATACAAATAGATCCATATCTATCACACTGCACAAAACTCAAGTCCAAGTGGATCAAAGACCTCAAATAAAACCAGATACACTGAACCTGATAGAAGAGAAGTTGGCAAATCACCTTGAATGTATTGGCACAGAAGATCACTTCCTGAACAGAACACCGATAGCAGAGGCACTAAAATCAACAACTAATAAATGGGACCTCATGAAACTGAAAAGCTTCTGTAAGGCAAAGGACACCACCAAAAGGACAAAATGCTAACCCACAGAATAGGAAAGATTTTCACCCACTCTACATCTGACAGAGGGCTGATTTCCAAAATACATAATGAACTCAAGAAACTAGGCATCAACATACAAAATAGTCCTATTAAAAATGGGGTACAGATTTAAGCATAGAATCCTCAACAGAGGAATCTCAAATGGCTGAGAAACACTTAAAGAAATGTTCAACATTCTTAGCCATCAGGGAATTTCAAATCAAAACAGCTCTGAGATCCCATCTTACGCCTGTCAGAATAGCTAAGATCAAAAACATAAGTGACAGCTTATGCTGAGGTGGATGTGGAACAAGGGGAACTCTCCTCCACTGCTAGTGGGAGGGACAACTTGTACAGCCACTTTGGAAATAAATATGGTGGTTTTTCAGAAAATTAGAAATCAATCTACCTCAAGACCCAGTTATACCAATCCTGGGCATATACCCAAAAGATGCTCTATCTTATCACAAGGACACTTGCTCAACTATGTTTATAGCAGCTTTATCCATAATAGCCAGAACCTGGCAATAATCTAGCTGTTCCTCAACTGAAGAATGGATAAAGAAAATATGGTTAATTTACACAACAGCATATTACTCAGCTGTTACAAACAATGGCATCATGAAATTTGCAGGCAAATGGATGGAACTAGAAAAAAAAAATCATTCTGAGCAAGGCAACCCAGACCCCAAAGGACAAATGAGGTGGTCTCACTTATAAGTGGATATTATCTGTAAAGTAAAAGACAATCACAGTAAGGCTCACAGACAGAGAGAGGCTAAGTAACAAGGAGGGCTTGGGGAGAGGATACAAAGATCTCCCTGAGAAGGGGAAATAGAACAGATTTTGCAGATGGACTGGAGGTGGATGGGTTAGGGGGGGGGGGGGGAATACTTGGAGAAATTACTAGACTCTGGAGGAGGGGGTTATTTTGGGAGTGAGGTGGAAACCTAGCAATGGAAATTCCATGGAATCTATGAGAAAAACCCTAGCAAAGCCTCCTAGGAATGGGAGACACAGAGGCTGAACTTGCCATCTTCTGTGACCAGGCAAGTCCTCAAGTGAAGGAATTCAGATGCCAGTCCAGCCACAAAACCTACAGTTTGTCCTGGCTGCAGAGTGTTCCTCATCAAAGAGACCAGAAGACTTCATGCAGCAACTGATGGCAGCAGATGCAGAGTCCCACAGCCAAACATTAGGCAGAGCTCTGGGAATCCTGTAGAAGAGGAGGAGGAGGAGGAGGAGGAGGAGGGATTAGAGAAAGTAGAGGGATCAGGGACACCATGAGGACATGGCTCACAGAATCAATGAACCAGGGACTCATGGGGGCTCACAGAGACCAGGAAGCCTGTAGGGGTCTGACCTAGGTCCTCTGCATATATGCTAAGGCTGAGTAGATTTGTGTCCTTGTGGGACTCCCACAGTAAGCCTAGAGGCTGTCTTTCACTCTTTTGCCTACTTGTGGAACCCTTTGCTCCCAGCCTTGATGTGATGATATGTGCCTGGTCTCATTGTAGCTTGTTATGCTGTGTTTGATTGATGTCCTTGAGAGGCCTGCTCTTTTCTGAGGGAAGATAGAGGTTGGTAGATGGGGAGGAAGAGGTCTGACTGATGGGGAAGGAACTGAGGTCAGGCTGTAATGTATGAGAGAAGAATAAAATGAAAAGAAAAGACAGTGAAAGGAAAAAAGAAGTAGAAACAGAATCAATAGCCTGTGTTCCCTTTACAGCATGCACAGAACTTTTCTCACTCCCGTGTCATTTGACATAACTGCAAACAACATACAGTTCATTGCTTCCCTAACCATGGTATCTGGAAATTTTCTATCAGTAACAACACAATGACTTAGAGCAATAGGAAGAGCACAAGCATTCCTCACATTGCGCAGGACATACTCTCAATCATTCACAATCGAGCAAAAAACTGGAAAATTTCAGCTGATCTTGCTGAAAACTAAATAAATAAATAAAAAGTATGGTAGAATCCTCCTTACATGTGAAACCTTTTAAAAGATTTTGGTTTTGATTGATTAATTGATTGATTGATTGATTGATTGTGTGTGTGTGTGTGTGTGTGTGTGTGTGTGTGTGTGTGTACGTGCGCGCACATCTGTTGCTCTACGGTGGAATTACAGATGGCTATGAGAGTCCCTGTGTGGGTGCTTGAATCAAACTCAGATTCTCTGCAAGAGCAGCAAATACAACAAATACTCTTAGGAATGAGCCATTGCTACAGACCCACATATGAAGCTTTTAATAATTTTGCTTTAGTTATTTTGAACTATAACCTTATACTTTAACAAATTGATTTGATATAAGCTTCATAATGGTAGTAACTGAAATTCTTTCAATAGTGATTAAAAAAAAGTATTCTTTCTGTAATAAGTTAAGAATACTGGTTTTGGTAAATCTTTAGACTGCTCTTGGCTCAGTATTATTATTGAAGCAGGTGGTGTTGTGACATATACAGCTTTCTTATAATTATTTTATGTTTTGGGATTGAGAAAAATGAAATGACAAACTTTACATTTAGAAATATTTTTTCTTTTCTCGTAGGTTCAGAAGAGAAAAATCTGTTTTGAATAACAAAACCACTTGAAACATCCCTCGTTGGGATGGTGTTGCTGACATTACCCACGGCTGTGATTCTGGGAAATTACTAACCTTTCTTAATGATTCCATATCATGTTTATTTTATATTGATTCTCTGCAGGGAACAGTGGTGCTTTTGAAATCATAATTACTTATATTGCCTCCTCAGACAACTGAGTATTTGTTAAAACTGCAGTATATTGGGAATAAAAACTCATTAATGATCAAACTCGCTGGATAAATAACATCTGTTCACTGAGATTTACCATTTTTTTGTTCAGGTGTGCAGTGTGAGACCTAAAGGACCTCACTTTATTCTTTTTCTTCCCTCAGGAATGTAGAATTTAAGGAAATCACATATTTAATTTAAAAGAAACTTGTCTTTAGTAGTAGTTAGCCAGGCGTTAAATCCCAGTTTTTAAACATAACATATGACTAGCAATATGGAAAACTGTCAGCAACTTGACACTAAGATTTAACACAAAACAGTGTAATGTGTGCCTTACAGATAAATGAGATAGTATTGCATGAAAGGACATTTGAGGCAGACTGTCTCTGTATTGTTTTACGCCAAGTCCCTAAGAAATGCATGCAGATTATACACAAGACTTCAGGGACAGTAGACATGTTCTTGCACAGAGTCCATGCATCTGTTACAAATTACTTTCTCACCAGCTGCCCACACCTGCACTCAAGCTTATTCGTGAGTCTGTAGTTTGTTGGCAGGCTCGGAGTGATCACCTGGCTCTGCCTTCTTCAGTCATCATTTAGCTAGGTGGTACATGTTATCACAGTAATAACAGTGTGCTGGGGTGGGCGTCAGAAGGCCCATTGAGCCTCATGTGGGTATATCACACAATTATCCTTGATCCCTTCTACTGGCCAGACCAAATTACAGTCTGATCAGCTTTGAAATACAGAAAACTAGACTTCTTTTTCAGGAGACTTTCAGTGTACATTATTACAAACTAGTTGATGATCTACAAAGTTTAAGCTAGTGAATCACAGAGAGATGATAAAGACCTCAGATTTGCATTATTGTTTGAGAAGGAGTTTGTCTAGCCAAGCAATGAATGAGAGTGATGATCAAAACATAGCTGTTTCCGTTGCTAATATTAATAATCATTAATATATTAATAAAGTGGAATTAAAGACATAGAATGCTTTAACCAGTCAGCTACTGGGTAAATCTTTAAAGTTATCATTAGATACACAGACACACATATTTGTAATAGACATCTGGGTGGCAGCGGTTTCCTGGAAAGAGGGGTACACTAATATGAGTTGGGGTGTGAGATCTTGTGATTATTTCAAATGAGCGGTGCTTGCCAGAGGACCCTATGGAAAATGAGGAAGCGATACACTGGAATTTGGAGAGAATCTATTATGCACTTTGATTCTGCTGAAGAGGGAGCTCAGTAGTTAATGCCTTACATGGTGTTCAGTTCTCAACATTAGGTTGGGCAGATGACAACCGCCTGCCTTAAACCCAATGCCCTTTTATGACATCTATGGGCAATTGCACACTTTGCATGCATATATATGCAACACACACAGACACAAACACACACACACACACACACACACAAAGTAGGGACAAACTATAATCCATAATTGTGAGCAATATATTAGAATGTGGTTCAAATGAAGCAGTCAGAAAACTCTAACTGTAGATGAATTTCTAAATGGTCTTATTAAGTTAAAAAACTCGGAGCCAGAAATAGGTGTGAAAGCCTGAAAGAGATCAGGGAAATAGGGAAAGCCACAGCTAACCTTACCTTACCAACTCGGCAGCTTCCAAATGCAAGTTACTTCCTGTCTACCCATGCCTATATGCCTTGCTGTTCTGCCATCTGATTTGTTCTCTCTGTCCAGCTACATCACTTCCTCTTCCTGCCCAGGTCTGTCACTTAATGTCTTTTTGTACAGACCTACAGACCTCCATGGTTAACTAGTGTTGGAATTTAAGGCGTTTGCCACCACACCTGGCTCTATTTCCAGGGTGACCTTGAACTCACAGAGATTCAGACAGATCCCTGCCTGCCAAGTGATAGGATTAAGGACATGAACTACCATTGCCTGACTTCTTTGTTTACTTAAAAATGGCTTGCTTTTCCCTCTGATCTCCAAGCAAGCTTTACTTACTAAAGCACAAATAAAATAACACCGAATCTAACCATGTTCATCTCTGTTAATGTTGCACATGAATTAATAACAGATCCTGAGTTCAGAATGTAGGTGCTGTTTCTACAGTGTAAACATTTTCTCATGATACCCACTTCTGTTTCCTAAGGTTTCCCTTCATTTGAAATGGAAAGCCATAAGTAGCCAATTTACCATGCAGTCTTTCCAGACATTCTTAGTAACCTCTGTTTTCCTTGTCTGTTGGGAATCTCCATGGACACAAACTTTCAGGTTGGCATTTATTGGTAGCTTGCTCAGTCACAGCATATATTTTACTCTGATCTTATGATTTCACTTCTTTGGTCAAACTTGTCCAGAGGTCAGCAACTCCTTTAAGATGACACTAATCTACATTTCTGTATGGAACAACCTGGATTGTAGAAGGACATTATACAATTTGAATATAGGAAAAAAGTGTTTTTCACAAAACTGTGTTGTCTGCTATGTTATCTTTTCATTTTTACACAGCAGAGCAGACCACTGTGATAATGACAGAAACAGAGTAATAAGAGGAGAAACAAGCATTAGAACCAATAGCTTGTTTTATAGGAAGAAAATAAAATATTTTAATTAAATACACACAAAAAGAACCCACATAAACACTTATGCAATGACATGTTTTCCTAAATTGATCATAGCCCACATGATGGTCTACAACCTGATTCTCACATGACAGTGTAATAAAAATGGGCACCCAGGAGAGAACTGTATATCTAATTCACTTTTTGTACTTTATTTTTATTTTACGGAATTAAAATACAATTACATCATTTCCTCCTCCTTTTCCTCCCTCCCACCCTTTCCGTGTACCCTTCCCTTTACTCTCTCCATAATCTATAACCTTTTTCTTTAATTGTTGCTACATATGTATTTACATTTCTGGTTCATTTTAATTAACAAGTATTATTTATTATAATAATACAGATATGCATATGCAAATATACATGTAGTTAAAACCACATGGCTGTGTATTGCAGGTTGTAGCACCTCCTTTCTCAACACATAAGACAAAAACAGGTGTCTCATGAAGGAGCCTACTGAATATCTAAATGTGAAGTTTATTTACTTATTACAGAATTCCATGATTATGCTAAGTCAATTTCATAATTTAAAATACTGTTGTTTAATAGTTTATTTAGTTGTCCTTAATACATTTAGGAAAGCAAAGCTCTAAAAGCCCTTTAAGCCCTTTTAGAGAGCATAATGCAATTAATAGCACGCTTAGAGAAAATAGTCTTGGCTTCCTGACTTACCAGAAGTTTGGTGTGAGGAGAACTAGGTGGAATCTGGGGGAGATTATTTTGGATGGATATGATTAATACTATGAATTAAACAATAAAAAAGAGTAAAATAGTATTAAAATAATTTGTCTTTGGTCTCATTCATAAAATCAGGCAGTATGTGTTATCTCTGTATTTTCTTCTTTAATTCAAAGTTGCCAATAAGCTAATGCCACATATGTAGAAATGCAAGATGTCACCCATGTTAACAATTACTTGCTCTTGGAACAGGGACAGAGTGGAAGGGCAGGGAGGGAGATACCATGATAGATGAGGACATCATGGGAATAAGAAGAGGCAAAGTGCTGGGGAGGCTCTCAGGAATCCACAAGGATGACTCCACCTTGGTTTGATGGCAGTGGTCCAGAGGGTGCGTAGACTAGTCTACTCTGGTGACCGATCTAGCAAATAATCTAGCTGTCATCAATGAGCCTTTATCCAGTGACTGATGGAGGCAGATGCAGAGATCCACAGCCAGGCACCAGGCTGAGCTCTGGGAATCCAATCGTTGAGAGAGAGGAGAGATACTACAGGAGAGGGACGCTGAGATCGTGATGGGAAGATGTGCAGAGATGGCCGGCCACACAATTGGAAGCCCATGAACTGTGGACTGGTGGCTCTGGAGCCCCCACGGGATTTGACTAGGCTCTCTGGATACAGAAGACAGTTGTTTGGCTCGAATTGTTTTGGGGGCAATCAGGCAGGGAGATCGGGATCCATCCCTGGTAGATGGGCAGGCTTTTGGGAATCCAGTGGGTGTCTGTGGTGTGACACCTTGCACAGCCTTGGTGCAGTGCGAAGGGGCTTGGACCTGCCTAGGCTCAGTGTGCTGGACTCTGCTGACTCCCCATGGGAGAACTTGATTTAGGGGATGTGGGGATGTGGGGTGGCTTGCGAGAGAGGGCTGGAGGGTGGGAGGAGGGAAGAGGTTGGATCTGTGGATGGTATGTGGAGTGAGTATAAAATTTCTTAATAAAGAAAAATGGGGGAAAAAAAACAATTACTTGCTCTATATTTAATGAGTTTAACATTCCTAGAAAGGGGATTTCTCTTTCACTCTTGGAGGCATTGGCAATATATTTGATTCACAAATGTAATTAAGTATGAATAATTATATATATGAGAAAATGGTCCAGAAGATAAAGTTACAAAGACTAATTAACTAAATCAGTGAACATAGATTTTTCTAATTAATGGGAAATTAAATACAAACCTCGAAAAACTGTTATGGGATATTCTCTTTTTCTATTTTAGGACAATAGTACTAAAGGATGAATGATTACTGTTACCATTGCCTTCACTCAATGTGTGAGGGTAATGCCATTCTAATGCCAAAAGTATAGGGAAAATCATTTCAGAATGGAAGCTAATCCCCTAAATGTCTTAGGTTGGCCTATGAAGCAATACTGTATTGCTGAGACCTTTCCTTTTTATGGTAAAAATGATGGCTAAAATGAAATTCATACAGTTGCATTTATTCACATTAACCTAGAAATACTTAAATACCTCAAAATCCACCTCTGTGAACATGCATGTTGCTTGAAGTTATGACTGCACATCTCTAAGAAAAATATTGAAAGGGACAGTCATAACAGCACACATTTTATATCCACATTTTTAAAAGGCTATCTTCGCTCAAAATGTACCTATTCTGACTATAGTCAAGCAATACCAGTGAAATGAAGGTTGGAAGAAGAGAATAGAAAAGATCTAGCCTGGAGTATATTCTGCAGACATGTGGATAGTTTGATGCTGTTAAGAGAAAATCTTGAAAAAGAAAAAAAATTTTGAGTTGACACAGGTTCTTAAAAGACTAGCTGTCACCACGTAATGTTGGAACTAAACTTCAAGTGGCGTATCAAGTTCTGAGTCAGGTACCAATTGCACAGTGGGTGTTCTCAAACTTTGTTTGAAATTTACTGTATACTGTCTAGATAGATGGTCAGGAACTGGAGGCTGGATAGCCCAGAGTCCTAGGATAGAAGCAAACAGGAATGACAAAAAATAAAAAATAAATCAATGAAATGATTCCCAATGGTACTCCACCCTACTCCTGATCAGGGCCTTGTCCAGTCATCATCCATCAGATGATGGGAGCCAGTGCAGACACTCACAGATAGACACTAAGCAGAGAAAGAGTCTAACTTGGAGATCTCCATTGGGTCCCTCCCCTTGGAGATCAGGGAACCCTGCAGAACAGGGGGAGAAAAGATTGTGAGAGGCAGAGGGATGTAGGACACCAGGAGAACATGGCCCACTGAATCAACTAAGCAGGGCTCAGATGGTCTCACAAGACTTAAGCAACTAACACTAGGCCCACATAATTCTGCACCAGGTATAGCAAGAATTGTTAGAAGGTCTTACCAATAAAAACAAACCCAGAGCCAGGTATTGGGGTGAATGCTGAATGATCAGAGAAACAGAACAAGCCACAGCCACCTCACCTTGCCAATACCTGTTTATTTATAATTTAATTTAATTTTACATATCAGTCATGGGTTCCCCTGTCTTCCCCCCTCCCGCCTCCACCCCTGCCTTCCTTCCAGCCCATCCCCCATTCCCATCTCCTCCAGGGCAAAGACTCCCCTGGGAATTCAGCTCAACCTGGCAGATTCAGTTCAGGTAGGTCCAGTCCCCTCCTCCCAGGCTGAGCAAAGTGTCCCTGCATAAGCCCCAGGTTCCAAACAGCCAGCTCATGCACTAAGGACAGGTCAGGGGCCCACTGCTTGGGTGTCTCCCAAACAGTTCAAGCTATTCAAATTGCTCACTTATCTAGAAGGCCTGATCCAGTTGGGGGTTCCACAGCTTTTGGTCCATAATTCATGTGTTTCCATTAGTTTGGCTATTTGTCCCTGTGCTTTTCCAATCTTGGTCTCATACAATCCCTCCTCTTTCTTGACAATTGAACTCCTGGAGCTCCACCTGGGGCCTGGCCAAGGATCTCTGCACCCACTTCCATCTGTTACTGCATGAGAGTTCTAGCATGACAGTTAGGGTGTTTGGCCATCCGATCACCAGACTAGGTCAGTTCAGGCTTTCTCTCAACCATTGCCAGTAATCTACAGAGGAGGTATCTTTGTGGATTTCTGGGGACCTCTCTAGCACTTTGCTTCTTCCTATTCTTATGTGGTCTTCATTTATCATGGTCTCTTTTCTTGTTCTCCCTCTCTGTTCTTTACCCAGCTGGGATCTTCCCACTCCCCTAAGCTCTCTTTCCCTCCAACCTTGCCCTTCATTTCCCGCCTCCCCACGTCCAGTTTGCTCATGTAGATCTCATCCATTTCTCTGTCATTGGGCGATCCTTGTGCCTTTCTTAGAGTCCTCTTAAATAGGTAGCCTCCCTGGAGTTGTGAGTTACAGTCTGGTTATCCTTTGCTTTACACCTAGTATCCACTTATGGGTGAGTACATACCATATTTGTCTTTCTGAGTCTGGGTTACCTCACTCAGGATGATTTTTTTCTAGATCCATCCATTTGCCTGCAAACCTCATGATGTCATTGTTTTTCTCTGCTGGGTGGTACTCCATTGTGTATATGTACCATATTTTTTTTAACCATTCTTCAGTTGAAGGTCATATAGGTTGTTTCCAGGTTCTGGCTATTACAAAAAATGCTGATATGAACATAGCTGAGCAAATGTCCTTGTGGTATGATTGAGCATTCCTTGGGTATATGCCCAAGAGTGCCACAGCTGGGTCTTGGGGGAGATGGATTCCCAATTTTCTAAGGAAGCGCCATATTGATTTGCAAAGTGGCTGTACAAGCTTGCATTCCCACCAGCAGTGGAGGAGAGCTCCCCTTGCTCCACATCCTCTCCAACATAAACTGTCTTCAGTGTTCTTGATCTTAGCCATTCTGACTGGTGTAAGGTGGTATCTCAGAGTCATTTCTATTTGCATTTCCCTGATGATTAGGGATGTTGAGCAATTCCTTAAATGCCTTTCAGCCATTTGAGCTTCCTATGTGGAGAATTCTCTGTTTAGTTCTATAGCCCATTTTTTAATTGGACTCTTGGGCATTTTGATCTCTAATTTCTTGAGTTCTTTATATATTCTGGATATCAACCCTCTTTCAGATGTGGGGTTGGTGAAGACCTTTTCCCATTCTGTAGGCTGTTGCTTTGTCTTGTTGACCATGTCCTTTGCTCTACAAAAGCTTCTCAGTTTCAACAGGTCCCATTGATTGATTGTTTCTCTCAGTGTCGTGCTACTGGTGTTATATTTAGGAAGTGATGATATATTTACTAGTGTTGATTAATCAATACCATCACATTATCGACTACTAAAGCCCTTTTTCACTAAAATGTCTCACTAGTTACCTCCTGACTATTCTATTGAGAAACTCATTAAATGTTGGCATTGTATCCTGTATGGCACCTGCTGTGAGACCATCACAAAACCTCCTTGCTTGAATTATTACCTTGCAGGAACAATTAGATGTTAGTAGAACATTCTTTAATTGCGATTAAACTATTGAACTTTATTAATGGACAGTTTTATGGAGAATGTTGACTGAGATATTTGATATTCCCTGTAACAAATACTATGGTGTCGGTGATGAGATTCTTCTGTTTTTAAAACATACCACATTCTGTTTGAAAAGCACACACCTAGCTGATAACCATCATCCACCCCTCACAATAATGAGCATAGCTGTCTACTCTTTCTCCAAAAATTGTTTGGAAAGACTGGAAGTCATTTTTCTGGCAAGACCATTTTGGCTGTCAGCGATTCCTAGATGGCAGATGGGCCAGTTGGGTAAGAATACAAATCAAATTAGCACAGTCGGAGGAAGACTTAATGCTGACACTGGCAACTTGCATTTAATAATAATCCTGGAAACCAAAAATAATTCCACAGACAAAATTAATGTTAAAAGACAGCAATTCTGGGTCCAGAATCTCATTTCACAGTTGCAGCTCCTGGCTCACAGTTCTGAAGGAACTGGCAGAGCTGACTCCATAATAAAATGATGATTCTCCAGTTGAGTGTTCCGTTTCCAATGCCAGCATTGTAGCACACAGACACAATGCTACCTTCTTGTTTTCCTAGGTACTGCATCTGCTTGCCTTTGATAAAACAGAAGCTCTGTGCATGAAAAGACGATAGCGATTGTAAGACCTGGCAATCCTGACCTCTTCGGCTTAGATTTGCTTTTTCTCATTGAGGACAAAAATAACTGTGGTATCGCTGTGAGATCACCAACTCCTTTATGAAGTCCTGATCCAACAAATGTGGAGCCGGGTTGGGTTACAATAAACATTTCCCCAGTAAAATGTGTACCCAGTATCAAAGCTATTAAATATAACTCAGTGAGAATATTTCCCAGTCTTAGCATTTGACATTGACATGGGAATTATGAGATTTTTATAACATGAACACATCCTGAAAACCACACAAATATATTAGGATTAAAGGTTACATCACTATGATTTCATTACAGAAAAAGTAAGAGTCAAGATGCCCCAAATACATCAAGAATTATAAGAGAAAAAATGGACTTAATTAGAACTTTCTTATATAGATGGTTAACATGTTTTTCTCAGTAAAAGAAAAATTCACATAAATATCTTGTATCAATTTCTGGAATATATCCCATTCACTCTCATTTTTCTTACTTGGTTAAAGTAACATATTTTTATTTCACATAATCTGGAAAATCCAGGTCTGTGATATTAGCTTTATAAATAAAAACAATCTTGGATTTTAATTATCAGGGTGTTTGAATATAGAATTACCAGCAAAATTGAGATGATGTTCTGTCAAATTGACCTGCCACTGTATCAGCAAGAGTGTGATTATGCTTCCTGACAGGAATTTGGACTAGTTTCATGTGTATTCATGTCTACTTTAATGAATGAACATGCGGCATCTTCACATTCTTCACTTTCTGTGTAATTTCTGTTTAGGTTGCAGTTTATGCTTTATTTGATTTTTCTACTTTTCATTATATGCCACTGGTAGTTGAAATATTCTAAGATTTATCTCTTCCCTGTTGCAAGATGTGTGACAGGCTTCAGGCACTGTGTCCATATAGTAATTTCTCTAAATATTTGGAAGCCATATCAAGTCTGTTTGACCTAGCATCCTGTGTCACTCAGTGTCATTACTATTCTCATGTCCTAGCAATCAAATCAATAAAGTGTCAGATTATATTCCAAATTTTCTGTGCCACCTAAAAGGGAATTATGTTAAGCAGCTATGCCCAAATGGTCCTTGTGAATTTTAATCTAATTTTTTGTGCATCTGTCTCTCACTCATCTACACATTCATCATTCTGGTGTTTTAACTCACGGCCAAATGATACATATGAGCATTTTGGATTCCAGTGTTTTGTTAGATATTTTATTTTGTCTACCTTTAAATGAGTTTCAGGACTAAATAAAGGGTCTTTGTAGGACACATTGGAATTTGGGAGGAATTTTTGTATTGTAATTCTTTATATTTCAATCAAGCTTTGTTGTTGTTGAAATCCTTCTCTTCCCCCGTTGTCCGTCTGCTCTATAGTAATCCCATGAGGCATGGAGGGCAGGCAGCCTCATCTCCTCTCAGAAAAGAGAAGTACTTAAATGTCAGAGAAGTTTCTAAGTCACAGGGTTACTCAGTGATGGTTTGATTCTACAACTAGTCCTTTAACATCATTTTCCCTCTTACCTGTGTGTACTTCCACGTCTCTAAAGTTGCAAACATAAGCCTTCACCTTTGAAAATGCAGCTAAGAAACTTCTAGACATATTTCCTTGATAATATCAAAATTATTCATAATATCCACCTCAGAGCAGAGTTCTTAGAAAAAGGCAAAGACAACACTGGGTAATGAAATCCACCTGGAATACAGAGGTACAAGATCTATCCATATGTCTACCTCACTCTTCCTTCTTTTTGTGTTTCCTTCTGTTTCTTCTAGCTCTCTTTATCCCTCTTCCCAGAATCTACACTTTTCCCTTTCTCTCTCTCTCTCTCTCTCTCTCTCTCTCTCTCTCTCTCTCACACACACACACACACACACACACACACACACACATTTGAATAAATACATACATTTAGGATAAGTGTAATTTTCTAAAAATCTAATGTCACTAGTTGCAAAACTGGGGAGAGGGGTGGTGAAACATGATCAACTTAAAGACATTGGCACAAAAAGGAGTTCCTGGCCACTTCCATGTAATATTATTATATCAATAAATAGATTTTTTTAAAGGCAGATGTATGAGCAGGGTGAAACAATATCACACAACATATTGTCTATTAGCTAATAGTTGTACTTTGGTAGTCTTACAACAAAACTCTCCATTAATATTCTTCAAAAGTACAAAAGGGCCCTAAAAAAAACTTTTGAGATGCTGCAACATTACATTTGGACAAGTAGAGTTGACTTCAGATATGCCTGACATAAGGAGTGCTTCTTCTAAACTGAGCCTAAAAGGTTTACTGGCACTACCTCCTTGACATCTGTTACTTACCCCCATAGTGGGATCACATCAGACCAACCAGGAGGAATATTTTCCTAGCATCATGGGAGAGTGGAGAACCAACTAATAACTGATTAATCAGCAATACCTTCAGGGAATATTGTTCAGAGATAAGAGACTTGTTGGAACCGAAATAAAGCCACACTAGGCATGATATCAGCTGCCTATAATTCTAGCACTTGGGATGCTGAAACAAGAGATTTGCATAGGCTTCATAATGAGACTTTGTTATTAAACAGCAAGATGGAGTTGCTTGTAACAACCATTACAAACGTTATTAAAGGACAAGAAGTTAGGGAACAGAAATGATTCTTATAGAGAGCTACTTCTACTAACTAAAAGTATTCTAAACTTGGTCACTAACTTGCATTCTGTGTATTATGTTTGCTTCAGACATACCTTCTGAATCAAGACTGAAATGAAAGTTGGAAACTGTATCAGGCATGGCAGGAATGGGTATACTCTAAAGAAACATATATGTATCTCAATCTACCAGACTACTGAAATGTAGATGCCACCAAATGGGTATCTCCTTATGTAGCAAGTGAAGACAAAGGTAATTCTAATTGTTACAGACTATGTTGCATTATGCCTGTGAGATAGAGCTACCTGAAAGGTTTGCATTCCTTGACTAAACTTTCCCGCACACACTAAGACTTCAGCAAGCCCACCTCTCTGGGACACACTGTAATGTGAGTGGATCCAGAAGGGCTGTTATAAGAACTTCAGGAAGCAGTGTTTGGAGATATCCTGTCTTTAGTTCCACCCAGCAATAGTGGAAGTCAAATGCAAAAACGCTTAGGAGATAAATTCCAACATTGCAAATATACTTTTTTTCTTTATTAAGAAATTTTTTATTCATTTTACATACCAATCACAGATCCCCCTCTCATCCTTCCTCCCACTCCACCCCCATGCCCCAACACACAGCCCTATCCCCTCCTCTGAAAAGGTAAGGCCTCCCATTGGGAATCAGGGAAGCCTGGTATATTCAGCTGAGGCAGGTCCAAGCCCCTCCCCCCCACCTGCATCAAAGCTGTGCAAGATGTCCCACCATAGGTAATCGGCCCCAAAAAGCCAGCTCATGCACCAGGGATATAGATCCTGATCCCACTGCCAGGGGACCCCTTAAACAGACCAAACTCCACAACTGTCTCGCTTATGCAGAGGGCCTCGTCCAGTCCCATGCAGGCTCCAGAGCTGTTGGTCTGAAGTTCATGAGTTCCCACTAGCGTGGTTCTGTTGTCTCCATAGATTTCCCCATTACTGGATGTTAGCATGTAGAAGACTTCAAATAGATCCAAATCTATCACCATGCACAAAACCAAATCCAAGTGGATCAAAAACCTCAGCATAAATCCAGTTACACTGAACCTGGTAGAAGAGAAAGTAGGAAGTAGCCTCGAATGCATTGGCACAGGAGACCACTTCCTAAATATAACACCAGTAGCACAGACACTGAGAGCAACAATTAATAAATGGGATCTCCTGAAACTGAGAAGCTTCTGTAAGGCAAAGGACACAGTAAATAGGACAAAATGACAGCCTACAGAATGGGAAAAGACCTTCACTAAACCCACAAATATACTAAACTGTCAAGAACAGTTTACATAGCTCAAGCAAACAGAATGACCAATAACACTAAAATAATCTTACTTTTAAAATTATAAGTTTAGAACACATGCATTAAAATTAATTCAGGAATATTAGAAGTGTAACAGTCATTTATACAATTATTGACAAAGCCTTTTATCTCTCATCAAAACATTAATACCCTGCAATATGTATCTTGAACTTAGACTTTCGTTTTTATCTCTCACAAGAAGAAAAGAAATGGCAGTGAGAAAATAAAAGATAATTTCACCCAATTTTTTAAGAACCTCTCTTTCTATATGTCATATCTTATTAGCAGCATCAGCTGCAATTTCAAAATGCATGAACGGGTTATTTTTCTCCTTTGAATATTCTTATTCAACTAAAAACAAATTTTAATAACCTACTAGGATTCCTTTTGAAAATACATCTTCAAAATTATTCTATTCATTATAATTTGCATAACTATTTTCAGGTAGAGTAAAATTTCCTAATCTACTAGTAATAACTAAAAAACCTAACGTGCTTCTAAAGGTGCATAAATGTGATGATATAGCAACAGGCAATACTTAATATAGACAACTTTAACAGGAGGGAGGAGGAACTTGAAAAACCAAGAGTTTTATCAAGTACAAATTTAACTCATAAAACAAGAGTAGAAAAACTTCTGCAGAACAAGAGAGCAAGCAAGCACAGTAAAGAGAAACCTATAGAAAGTGACCAAATCTTTGCTAAGCATACTTCTCACATACAGGATATATGAAGAACTCTGGGACTTAAAAACTGTAAACTGATCATTTCAAAATTGGGCAAAGGAATGAGAAAATACTTCTCAGAAGAAATATAGATGACCTATAAATAGTCTCAGAAATGTTCAGCATCCTTAACCATCAGGGAAATGCAAATTAAAAATGAGAGCCTATCCGCATCCATCACAATGGCACTCGTCAAAGAAACACGGCAAAGCAATTGTTAATGGGGAGGGAGAGAGAATTTATTCACTCATGGTGCGGATGTAAACAATGTGGCCACCAGGGAAATCATTATGGAGGTTCCTTAAATGCTAAAAACAAAACTTTCATACAACTCCCGGATGTACACTAAGGAACACAAGCCATCATCCAAGAGAGATACCCATACACCAATTTTTACCATAGGACTGTTAACAATAGCCAAGGGGACTCACCCTGGATGACTACCAACTGATGAATGAATATATTATATATACATATTATATATATTATATATATGTATATAAGTACATATACCTGATGAAATTTTATTTAGTAATAAATATTACTGAAATTGTGTTCAAAAATGTTATAGAGAAAACAGAAGGTGACAGGGAAAATATACACAAAATAAAATTATATTCATTGATGAAATATCATAATGACTTCCATAATTTTCTATGTAATTCAACTTTTTGTTTAAACATGAAACAGAGCAGGTCCTCTCCTCTTGATTTGAAGATATATCATATTGGCTAGTACCATTCAGACCTTCAGTGTGATAGAGGGCATCACTTTGAAGTAACACTTCTCTTAAAAAATTATTACATGACTTCAGCCAGGAAAGCAGATAGGCTAACTGCAGATCTTCACCTCTACCTCTGTTCCTTCAAGTCCTACCCCTTAGTCTTATTCCTAGTTTGATAGCAGACCTCCTGGTTTGGCCTCTCCTCACTCTCTGCCTTCATTTCCAGGGGACTAAGAAGATCCTGGTGGAACACCAGCCACACACACACACACACACACACACACACACACACACACACACACACACACAGTCCAACTCCATTCTTGTCAGCTCCCAATTCCTAGAAATATATTTTACCTGGAATCCCCAGTGGCCACACCTATCTAGATCCTAAACTTTTCCAAACAAGCAGCACTCAGCCACCACACTCTCCTAAGAAACAGAGAGGCCAATAGAAACCAAGGATCAGAACACTCACCCAATAAAGACAAGATCAGATATCGGCATCTAGCATTACAACTTCCCAATTCCAGGTGCCTAGTTTTCATTGTAAAAAACACAATCAATAATAGCCAAGACAATATGTCTCCACTAGCTCCAAGAAGCCTCACAAAGCATGCCCTGAGTGTTGGAACACAGTGAAAGGACCAGAAAATCAGCTTAAAATGGCCTTTATGAGTATGATAGATCTCCTTAAAGAGGAAATAAATGGATTCCTTAAGGAAATCTATGAAAACAGAAATAATGAAAAAATAAAATAAAATAAAACAGTTCAAGACCTGAAAGTGGAATAGAGTTATAAAGAAAACCCAAAAAAAGGAAAATCTGGAACAGAGAAATTTAGGAATTTGAACAGGAATCTCAGATACAAGCTTCACCAATAGAATCCAATAGATGGAAGATAGAATCTCAGGCAGTGTGGACAGGAAAGAAGAAATGGACACTTCAGACAAAGAAGATGTTAACTATAAAAACACAAAACATCCAGGGGATCTAGGACAAATCTACCAACAGTAGAAATAGAGTAAGGAAAAGAAACCCAGGTCAAAGGTACAGAAAATATCCTCAATAAAATGGTAGAAGAAATTTCCCTAACCTAAAGAAGGAGATGCCTATAAAGGTACAAGAAGCTTACAGAACACCAAATAGACTGAACCAGAAAAGAAATTCCTCTCAGAACATTATAATCAAAACACTAACAGAACAAGGAAAGAAATTTAAAATCTTCAAGGGAAAAGACCAAGTACCCTATAAAAGCAGACCTGTTAAAATTACAACTGACTCCTCAAAGGAGATTCTAAAAGACAGAAGGGCCTGGACAGATGTTATAACAGACTCTAAGAGGCCACAGATGCCAGCTCAGACTGCTATACCCAACACAAGTTTCAATCACAATATATGAAAAACATAAGAAATTTTGTGATAAAAATCGAATTTAAGCAAATCCAACCCTACAGAAAGTGCTAAAAGGAAAACTCCAACCTAAAGAGGTTAACCACACCCAAGAGAACACAAGGAACAAATAATCCCAGACCAGCTAATCAAAATAGGGAACACACACACACCCAAAGCATTAACAGCAACAAAATATCAAGAATCAACAAACACTGGTCACTGGTATCTCTGAACATTAATGGTCTCGATCCCCCAATAAAAAGACACTAACTTACTGAATGGATACGAAAGCAAAATCCATCCTTCTGCTACAGCCAAGAAATACAACCCAACATCAAAGACAAACATCACCCCAGGGTAAAAGAATGTAATAGGATATTCCAAGCAACCTAGTATAGCCTTTGTAATATGCCAAATAGACTTCAAACCAAAACTAATCAGGAGAGGGGAAGGAAAACTACATCCTCATGAAAGGAAAAAGACCACTAAGGAGACACTGTAGTTCTTAGCATCTATACAGCAAACAAAAGGGGACCCAAGTTTGTAAAAAAAAAAAAAAAAAAAACACTTCAACAGCTTAGATCACATATTGACCCTCACACACTGATAGTGAGAAACTTCAGTACTCTATTCTTACTAATAAACAAGTCATCTAGACAAAAACTAAACAGAAATTCTGGAGCTAACTGATGTTGTAAACCAAATGAAAATAACAAATATTCACAGGTCATTTCACCCAAACACAAAAGAATATACCTTCTTCTCTGCACTTCATGGAACCTTCTCCAAAATTGACCACCTACTCAGACACAAAGCAAGTCTCAACAGATACAAGAAAATTGAAATGACACCCTGCGTCCCATCTGACCACCATGAATTAAAGCTGGATATAAACAACAGAAAGCCCACAAACTCATGGAAGCTGAAAAACTCTCTACTGAATGAAAAATGGGTCAAGACAGAAATTAAGAAAGAAATTAAAGACTTCCTAGACTGAATGAAAATGAATACACAGCAAATCCCCATTGTTAAAGATAACACCTACACAACTCATTGAAAATGGAAAAGTTGAAGTGGTGTCTCTATAGAACCTTTACCCCTATTTTCTAGATTCTTTTGTACAAGGAGGTGCTCTACATGACACTAAAAAAGAAATATAAGCAGCAACTCAGCCACAAACCCTTGAATCAACAATGGTGTCCTACCTGCAAGATGTGATAGGGCAACGAGGCGCAAAGATTGTGGTAGTAACCGATCAATAACTAATTTGACTTAGGGAAACTCCATGAGGTGGAACCCATACCCAACACTGCTGGGGTGACCAAGAACCTGAGACTAAATAGCCCAGGAACCTAAGGTTAAACCAAATACTCCTGTTTTGCAAAGACAAAAAATGTAGCAATAAACTGATACTTAATGACGTCCTGCTATACTCATAAATCAATACCTTGCTCAGTCATCATCAGAGAAGCTTCTTCATACAGCAGGCAGGAACAAATGCAGAGACTCAAAGCCAGACATTTATGCAAAGAATGAGAGACCTTGGAGCACTCAGGCCTAAACCAGATGTGTCCATCAAATTCCTCCCCTCGGGGCTCAGGGAGTACTGCAGAAGGAAGTCTAAGAGGCAGAGAGGGTGGAGGACACAAGGAAAACAAAGCCACCTAAACCAACATGATCAAAGCTCATATGGACTCACAGATACTGAGACAGCATGCATGGGGCCTGCATGGGTCTGCACCAGCTCCTTTGCACACATGTGATGGTTTCCAATTTAGTGTTTTTATGGGATTCCTGAGAGTGTAAACCAATGTGTCTCTGTTTCCTGTATCTTCTCTTGGTCTCTTTTCATTCTATTTGTTTATTTCCCCCAATTCCTATATGTTAGTTTTTATTTTATCTTATTATATTTTAATTTATCATATTACATTTTACCTTATTATTATTATTCCTTAGAAACTCATTTGTTCTCTAATGAGAGACATAAAGGCAGTGGATCCATATGGGAGAGAGGTATGTACAAACTGGGAAGACTAGAGAAAAGGGAATATATTATGTAAGAAAATCTGTTTTCAATAAAAGGAAAAAATAAAAAGAAAGAATGACACCATCCTTTCATTGTCATGGGTTTCTTTTAAAGGGTGAAACTAAGTTAATCAAATGTTTCTATTTCCAACCAATGCTTGCATGATTCATTATTCAAATATGGACTAAAGAGGAAACCTGGTTGACAGAATTCTGAATATGCAGCTTGCTTGTAGAGGTCAGAAGACAATTTGCAGAAGTCTGTTCTCTCCTTCCATCATATAGGCACCAGACACCAAAACTGGGCCAAATTGGAATGGGAGTGAGTACCTTTATTCACTGAGGCATCTAGCTGACTTCTTATATGATAGAAAATAACGAACACAAAGGATTCTAGCACTTCAACATAAACCTTTTGTCTTAGCAGTTTAAAACAGTTTAGAATCTCTCCAAACTAGAAAGACCCCAAAGGGTCTTTCACTCTCATCTGCGTATAAGACTCAATATGGAATGGGAGAGGGCTAAGGAGAGAAATAAAAAGAAAATGTAATGCTATAAATGAATGAAAATGTCATAATTAAGCCTATTAATTTGTATAACACATAAAATTTAATACATTTAAAGAGCTTAGGGATTTCTCCAAAAGTAATAGTAACTGCAAATTGCAAATAAGTAACTGTAAGTGCTTAGAGACTAATGATCCATCCATCTATACATTTCTGGGGGCAAGGAGCCCCTCTCTTCTCCCCCCAAATGCCCTGTCCTGGTTCAAGCTGGGATCTTAGCTCTGTCATGGAGTAGAGGAAAAACAGAAAGAAGCTAATGGTAGTATTTGTTTGTTTGTTTGTTTTTTAAATTGTGCCCTTGACAACAGCTAGGAGATAAATGGTTCCCGATAGTTACTGCTGTGTTTTCTGTCACTCCTGTAGAAGGAAAGAATCTGGAAGAGGAAGCACAACAGGGAATTTCAGATGAGTACCTCAACTCCCCAGTCAATCTCTGAGTGATGTTGACATTTTGCTCCCTACTGACTTCATCTTCTGTTAGCTGTTTCTTTTCCTTTTTTTTGCACACTTTATAAACTCAACCGCTCAAAGCTGAAAGTGCAGCTGCTGTAGATCACTTTCTGAACTGTACAGCAGAGACAGCCATCCACAAGACAAAACTCCTGTAAGATCTATTTTAAGTCCTTTTTCTTCTGAAGTTGGGGTATCTCGTGTACCTGATTATACAGTTTGTACCTCTCTTTCTCTCTCCACCTTTTTTTCCCTCAAGTAAACATTGTGGCATTGTATTGCAATCTACTAATGCTACAGAGGGCAAAGCGGGAAATCAATATTTTTTCTAAGATATAGGTTCCAATTCATTTCGTTTACTTATTGGGAAAATTACTCAGGGCCTTGACATTGATTATGAGTTTCATTATTGGTAAAAGGTTTTCTCAGGTTGGTAAAAGGTTTTGTCAGTGTGTTCTTCAAAGTCTTTGTCAGGCTAAGAGCTGATGACCACACACATTTAAATAATTTTTTACTAGCTACATGCAATGCATTTTATTTACCCATGAAATGAGATTTCCTTTCTTTACTTTCAATGGGTTCTGATACATTGTTCAAAAAGATACATTCTTGAGTCACACAAAGATTTATTTTTTTCTTAATGCATTAGGTGCCGTCTTATTCAGGATCTTGTGTCTTTTATTCTCTGCTGTGTATTAAACTGTATTGTAGGCATTGTGTTTGTTCTAGTTCTAAAGTTGACCTTGTAATGAATGTAGATGAGAGTCATTACTTGAAATTTCAATTGAGGTCAAATTTCAATCTTTAAATAATGTAGCAGTAAAAACATCTTAAACCCTCAAGAGGCACTCAGCCTACAGCCAATATATGCATCTATGCATCACAAATGTATTAATAGCTTTTTCTGAAAGAATATCACTATCACTGCTGGAATTTATTTTACATGTTGACAATTTTCTGTCACTCTATTTCTTAAGGAAAACAAAATGGATATTGAAAGGGATAAATGCAGTTCATGGACTGAATTATAGCTGATTACTATCTGAGAAATACACTTACACATTTTTATTTTTCTGAATTGCTTTTAATGTATATAGTGACTGCAAAGAAGCTCTCTAATTTGGCTTAAAGAATTGGAGACATCTTACCCCTTTTAGGGCCCATCTTGAACAAACATAACAGGCCACTTTTCTTATACTATGTATGTACGATTTTGTAAAATTTTCAAAGATATTGAGAAAGTTCTTATAAACAAGTTGAAATATTTCAAAAATACAAAAATAAAGTATTTTTTAAAGTTTTAACTTTAAAGTGAACTTTTAAAAAGGAAAAGAATCAGCCAGGTGTGGAAATTGGTGGTAGATGTTTGGGACAAAGGCAGATGGAGTCAATAAATAGTCAAAGATGCCAGAAAAAATGCACCCCCCCATCCATATCTTTGTCTACTTTTTCTATTGTTTGGTAACAGTTAAACCTAAAAGCAATAAATGAAATAACCATAATTAACTATTTCTGAAATTCTCTAGCGAGCAATTGAGAATATATTTGATAATAGTGTGTGTTTATTTTTTTTATTTTTTATTTTTTTGTTTATCAAGACAGGGTTTCTCTGTAGCTTTGGAGGCTGTCCTGGAACTCGCCTTGTAGACCAGGCTGGCCTCGAACTCACAGAGATCCACCTGCCTCTGCCTCCCGAGTGCTGGGATTACAGGCATGTGTTTATTTTTGTTCAAAGTTAGAATAAACATTCTATCCCAAACATTCTACATTCCCCAAATCATTGTTCATTTCCAGACCTACTCATCTTTTCTGAGTCACTCCAAGGTCTGTCAGTCTTCTATCCTGTGATCTCCCTTCAATTTTTGTCTTTTGCTCTATATTTATATAGTTTAGGTATCTAACTCAAAGGTTAGTTTCTTCTCAAATGCTCTATGGCTGAATTCTGTAGAATTCAGCCCCATTATTTTAAAGATAAAACACCAGTCTTTGTATACATTCATCATGACACTAGCAAACTTTCAATTTATTAGCAACAAATTATATAATTTCTGTTTGTCCATATCTTCTATTGTTTATATTTGCATGAAATATCTGGATCTACAAGACAGATGCCAAACCAGACACAAAGCAATGTACAGCCCAAGACTGATCATATACTGAAAAGAGGTGAGACTTCTTGACCCCAGAGCTGCTTGGAACCACTGACCTTCATCATGACTGCATTTTTTGTTTGTTTATATTATTATTATTATTATTATTATTATTATTATTATTATTATTATTATTATTTCATATATTACATCCTGACCACAGTTTCACCTCCCTCTCCTTCCCCCAGTCCCCCCATCTCCTTTCTCCCCTAGGTCCATGCCCCCTTCATCTCCCTTTAGAAAAAAAGCAGGATCCCAGGATCATCAACTAAACATAGAATACACTACAATAAGACCAGGTACATACCATCACATCAAGAATGGATGGTGTAGTCCAGGAGGAGGAAAGGGGTCCCATGAGTAGGCAAAAGCATCAGTGACAACCCCACTCCCACTGTTAGGAATCCCACAAGAATACCAAACAACTCAGGATAACATATATGAGGGGACCTACGTCAGACACCTTCAGGCTCCCTGATCTCTGCTCCCATGAGTCCTGGTCAATTGATTCTGTGGGCCATGTTCTCTTGGTTCCCCAAGACTGCACTTTATAACATATTGATGGATAGCTTCTTTTGTTAGACTTTATAGATATAGGAAAAAAACATGAACCTGAGAATTAATATTTTGTAGTGCTGTTTTAAAAGTAGTTACATTTTAAAATTGCTTAAAATATAATGTGTATATGTGTTAAATAGAATATATATGTTTCTGAAAAGTATTTTAGGGACGTCAACAAAATATTTATCAAGAAACAGCAAATATCAGCAAGGGTTCTCCTTTACTCTTGGCAACTATAGCCAGAGAGTGCATATTTGACATTCTAGGTAATTTAGGGTAAAAAATAATTCACTTTCTATTGCAAAATCAAGTGTGTGTGTGTGTGTGTGTGTGTGTGTGTGTGTGTGTGTGTGTTCCATTTGAAATTCAAGTGATTAATGAGTAGTTATTATCAAACAACATGGCATGAGATTTATTTAAATCCCAAGAATTATTAAAATGGATTCAAATCGAATATAATTTTATCATAATAAAGAATTAAAATTCCCACACGCTATAGTCTTATTGTTTTGTTAATTTCAGAGATTTTGCTTTAAAAATATCCAAAGGAATTATGAGACAATTATCTAATGTATTTATCTTACTCTTTACTCTCAGTAAAGTAACACAGGTGTTACTTGACACATCCAGCCTTGAGCGAAGACAGAGGAACATCACATTCAGTCATGTTTAAATACAGAAAGGTCTGTCAGAAATGTTCACCACTGCCTGAGTAACCCTGATATCTATAAAAATCCATTATGTATTTTATCATCTAGATCTTCATCATGGCTATTCATAACTTCATAATGATTAGTTCTAGTGCCTGAGAGGAAGCATATCCACTGTGGTCAGGTTGAGTGACACATGGTCTGTTCTGTCACCTAGAAGAGTACCCTTCAGTCTGTAATACACTGATGTCAGCTCACCAAAGTACCACATGGTAGAGCATCCTTATGAGACAGAATCATGATTTCAAACACAAATTGGAGAATGACATGTCTCTGTAATTTGGATGAAGACACAGAATGTTGCTTTTTTGCTTTGTTTTTGCTTTTTGTTTTTCGTTTGTTTGTTTTTATACTCCTGTGTAGTAAAGCGTCACTGTGAAAGTCAAACCATTGTTCATGGGCGATCTCTAACCTATTTTCTTCGAAAATTCAGTTTATATTTTGAACATATCTTAGGAAAGAGTAGACAACAATCCATACCATAGGTTAAGACAAAGACTCTAAGAAGTAAGGACATTTACGTGGCCAGTGTAGCAGTAAGAATAACTAGAGAGTAAAAACTCATCTGTTCTATTAGACAGTCAGTCATTTCTTGGGTAACTCAACTTTGAATCACCCTGAAAAAAAGGACCACTGACATACCCTAAACTCAAGGGTTCATCACACCCTCAGCAGAAAGCATCAGCTCTCCTCAGCTATTCCCATTAATTGGTGACTGTTTTGATGCGATTTGCTAAATATTTAATTCTTGCTAAAATTTTGCAAGAAAATATGCAAAGTTGTCAGAAATGTGTGACAGTCATATATGAATTAAGTGAAATTTCAGCTGACAGCTGAAGAATATGTTATCTAGCCAAGTGCATGTTGCTCCACACTTAGGCCCCTTACTCTTCCATAATTGATCTTCTATGTTCTTTTCCTTTGAGACTCCACAAACAAAAAGAATGTGGTGTTTTTCCTTTTGGATCTAGTTTATTTCTCTAGACATGATGATCTATAGTCTCAGCATGATTTCAGTCTTTATAGATTATTATTGTTGTATTGTGTATATAAACCACATATTCTTTATATATTCATTCTGGAATAGGCACCTACATTGAGTCTATAAATTACATACCGTGAATAAAACATCAGTAAATATGGGTGAGTGGTATTTCTCATTCATGCTGACCTTGTTTCTCTTGTGAATATATACAGGAGTTTATAGGCAGATCATACAGAAGTGCCAGGTTGGTTCCTCAGGAAACTCTGCTGTTTTCCACACTGTCTGCTCTATTTGGAATACTCATAATGTCCTTTCACAATCTCAGCAGTATCTGCTGTCACGTACTTTCTGGTTGATGCCATTCTGCCTGGGGTCAGTAGTCACCTCAGTGTAATTCTATTTCAAGTTTTTCCTGTGCATAGGATGTGAACATTGGTGTGGGTTGGGGGGTGTGATTTGAACTTTATCTTTAAAGAATTACTGGTTTCTTTAATTTGCCCAATTATGGACAAGATTATTTGCTTTTCCAGTGTTTAACTGTTTAAGATTCTTTGTATTTCCTACATATTCATTCCCTGCTAAGTAAGAAACAGAGAGTGCATGTTTCCCTGTTCTTTAGGCTATCATTCTCTCAGATAATTACTTCATTTTTTGTGCTGATACTTTTCAATTTTATTAAAAATCCTTTATTGGGTATATATCTGCAATAATTTTCTTCTAAACTTTGGCTTAACTATTCTTTTCTTTATTTGTCCTATTTGAGAACCTGGTTTGTATTTAGTTCTGATGGACAGCTTGATGAATACTTCTTGGATTGTATATATATATATATATATATATATATATATATAATTTTAATGTGTTTTAATTTTATACATCAGCCATGGGTTCCCCTGTCCTCCCTCCTACCGCCCCAAACCCCACCTTCCCTCCAGCCACTCCCCTCCACTCCCATGTCCTCCAGGACCAAGACTCCCCTGGGGACTCATTTAAACCTGGTGGATTCAGTACAGGCAGGTCCTGTCACCTCCTTCCAGGCTGAGCATCTGTCCCTGTGTAAGCCCAAGGTTCCAAACAGCCAGCTCATGCACCAAGGACAGGTCTCTTTCCCACAACCTGGGCGCCTCCCAAACAGATGAAGCTATTCAATTGTCTCATTTATCCAGAGGGCCTAATCCAGTAGGGGGCTCCACAGCCTTTGGTTCATAATTCATGTGCTTCCATTCGATTGGCTATTTGTCCCTGTGCTTCTTGCAATCTTGGATTAAACAATTCACGCTCTTACAATCCCTCCTCCTTCTTGACAGTTGGACGCCTGGAGCTCCACCTGGGGACTGGCCGAGGATCTCTGCATCCACTTCCATCAGTTATTGGATGAGAGTTCCAAGACTACTGCTAGGGTGTTTAGTCATCTGATCACCAGACTAGGTCAGATCAGGCCTTCCCTCGACCACTGCCAGCAGTCTACAGAGGATATATCATTGTGGATTTCTGGGGACCTCTCGAGCACTCTGACTATTCCTGTTCTCATGTGGTCTTCATTTATCATGGTCTGTTATTCTTCATTCTCCCTTTCTGTTCTTGATCCAGCTGGGATCTCCTGCTTCCCTAGGCATTCTTTCCCTCAAATCTTGCACTTCATTACTCCCACTGTCGTCCAGACTGTTCATGTAGATCTCATCCATTTCTCTGTCATTGGGTGATCCCTGAGTCATTCCTAGGATCCTGTTTTCTAGATAGCATCCCTGGAGTTGTGTAGCAGTCTAGTCATCTTTGTTTTACATCTAGTATCCTCCTATGAGTGAGTACATACCATGTTTGTCCTTCTAAGTCTGGGTTACCTCACTCAGGATGATTTTTTTCTAGATCCATCCATTTGCCTGCAAACCTCATGATGTCATTGTTTTTCTCTGCTGAGGAGTACTCCATTGTGTATATGTACCATATTTTCTTTATCCATTCTTCAGTTGAAGGGCATCTAGGTTGTTTCCAGGTTCTGGCTATTACAAACAAAGCTGATACAACCATAGCTGAGCAAATGCCCTTGTGGTATGATTGAGCATTCCTTGGGTATATGCCCAAGAGTGCTATAGCTGGGTATTGGGGGAGATGGATTCTCAATTTTCTAAGGAAGCACCATATTGATTTCCAAAGTGGCTGTACAAGCTTGCATTCCCACCAGCAATGGAGGGGAGTTCCCCTTGCTCCACATCCTCTCAAGCATAAGCTGTCTTCTGTGCTTTTGATCTTAGCCATTCTGACAGGTGTAAGGTGGTATCTCAGAGTCATTTTGATTTGCATTTCCCGGATAATTAGGGATGTTGAGCAATTCCTTAAATGTCTTTCAGCCATTTGAACTTCCTATGTTGAGAATTCTCTGTTTAGTTCTATAGCCCATTTCTTAATTGGACTGTTAGGCATTTTGATGTCTCATTTCTTGAGTTCTTTATATATTCTGGATATCAGCCCTTTGTCAGATGTGGGGTTGGTGAAGACCTTTTCCTCATTCTGTAGGCTGTTGCTTTTTCTTGTTGACCGTGTCCTTTGCTCTACAAAAGCTTCTCAGTTTCAGCAGGTCCCATTGATTGTTTCTCTCAGTGTCTGTGCTACTGGTGTTATATTTAGAAAGTGATCTCTGGTGCCAATGCGTTCAAGAGTACTTCCTACTTTCTCTACTATCAGGTTCAGAGTAGCTGGATTTATGTTGAGGTCTTTGATCCACTTGGATTTAAGTTTTGTGCACGGTGACAGATATGGATCTATTTGCATCCTACTACAGGTTGACATCCAGTTATGCCAGCACCATTTGTTGAAGATGCTTTCTTTTTTCCATTGTACATTTTTTGCTTCTTTGTCAAAAATTGTATGTTCATAGGTGTGCGGGTTAATGTCAGGGTCTTCAATTCAATTCCATTGGTCCACATGTCGGTTTTTATGCTAGTACCAAGCTGTTTTTATTACAGTAGCTCTATAGTAGACCTTGAGGTCGGGGACTGTGATGCCTATTGGACTATTTAAATAGTTTGTCTGGTCTTGATTTAACTTAGGTATGTGGTATCTATCCAGAAAATTATCCATTTCTTTTAGATTTTCCAGTTTTGTGGAGTAGAGGTTTTTGAAGTATGACCTGATGATTCTCTGGATTTCCTCATTGTCTGTTGTTATGTCCCCCTTTTCATTTCTGATTTTGTTAATTTGGATGCTCTCTCTCTGTCTTTTGCTTAGTTTGGATAAGGGCTTGTCTATTTTGTTGATCTTCTCAAAGAACTAACTCTTTGTTTCATTAATCCTTTGTATTGTTCTCTTTATTTCTATTTTATTGATTTCAGCTCTCAATTTGATAATTTCCTGGCATCTGTTCCTCCTGGGAGACTTTGCCTCTTCCTGTTCAAGGGCTTTCAGGTGTGCTGTCAAGTCACTAGCGTGAGATTTCTCCAGCTTCTTTATGTGGGCATTCAGTGCTATGAATTTCCCTCTTAGCACTGCTTTCATAGTATCCCATAAGTTTGGGTATGTGGTATATTCATTTTCATTGATCTCTAGGAAGTCTTTAATTTCTTTCTTTATTTCTTCCTTAACCCATTGGTGATTCAGTTGAGCATTATTCAGTTTCCATGAGATTGTAGAATTTCTGTAGTTTTTTGTTTTGTTTTGTTTTTCTTTTTGTTGTTGTTGTTGTTGTTGTTGTTGACATCTACCTTTAAACCATGGTGGTGCAATAGATAGAACACCAGAGGTTATTCCAATTGTTTTGTATCTCTTGAGATTTGCTTTGTGGCCAAGTATGTGGTGGGATTTTAGAGAAGGTTCCATGGGGTGCTGAGAAGAAGGTATATTCTTTTTTGTTTGGGTGGAATGTTCTGTAGATATCTATTAAGTCCATTCAAGTCATAACATCAGTTAAGACCATTATGTCTCTGTTAAGTTTCAATTTGGCTGATCTGTCCAGAGGTGAAAGTGAGGTGTTAAAGTCTCCCACTATTAGTGTGTGGGGTTTTATATGTGATTTAAGCTTTAGTAATGTTTCTTTTACATATGTGGGTACCCTTGTGTTTGGGGCATAAATGCTCAGAACTGAGACTTCATCTTGGTGGATCTTTCCTGCAATGAGTATGTAATGTCCTTCATCATCTCTTTTGATTGATTTAGTTTGAAGTCTATTTTGCTGGATATTAGGATGGCTACACCAGCTTGCTTCTTAAGACCATTTGATTGGAAAGTCTTTTCTGAGCCTTTTATTCTTAGGAGGTGTCTGTCTTTGAATTTGAGGTGTGTTTTTAGTATGCAGCATAAAGATGGGGCCTGTTTTCATATCCATTGTGTTAGTCTGTGTCTTTTTATAGGTGAATAAATCCATTGGTATTAAGGGATATTAATGACCAGTGATTGTTCGTTCCTGCAGTTATACTTATTTTTTGGTGGTAGTGTGTGTGTACTTCTCTTCTTTGGGGTTTACTGCTGTGGTGTTATCTATTGCCTGTATTTTCATGGGTGTATCTGCCTTCCTTAGGTTGGAACTTTCCTTCTAGTGCTTTCTGTAGGGCTGGGTTTGTGGATAAGTATTGTTTAAATCTGGTTTTGTCTTGGAAGGTCTTGTTCACTCCATCTATGATGATTGAAAGTTTTACTGGGTATATTAGTCTAGGCTGGCATCCATGGTCTCTTAGTGTCTGCATTATATCTGTCCAGGTCCTTCTGGCTTTCAAAGTCTCCATTGAGAAATTGGGTGTTATTCTGATGGGTTTGCCTTTATAAGTCACTTGGCCTTTTTCCTTTGCTGCCCTTAATATTCTTTCTTTATTCTGTATGTTTAGTTGTTTAATTATTATGTAGCGAGGGGACTTTTTTGGGGGGTCTAGTCTGTTTCGTGTTCTATAGGTTTCTTGTATCTTCATAGGCATTTCCTTCTTTATGTTGGGAAAGTTTTCTTCTATGATCTTGTTAAATATATTTTATGTGCCTTTGAGTTGGTATTCTTCTCCTTCCTCTATCCCTATTATTTGTAGGTTTGGTCTTTTCATGGTGTCCCAAATTTTGGGTCATGACTTTGTTGGTTTTAGTGTTTTCTTTGACTGATAAATCTATTTCTTCTACCGTATCTTCAGCACCAGAGATCCTCTCTTCCATCTCTTGCATTCCGTTGGTTATACTTGCCTCTGAAGTTCCTGTTTGTTTACTCAGATTTTCTATTTCCAACATTCCTTCTGCTAGTGTCTTCTTCATTTTTTCTATTTCCCTCTTCAGGTCTTGGACTGTCTCCCTTGCTTTTTTCATGATTTTCTTTCAAGGACTTGTTGTTTTCTTCTGCTTTAATTGTCCTTTCCTCTAGTTTTTTTATAGCATTCTTCCCATTTTTTGTTTGTCTGTTCCTCTACTTTATTTTTTATTTCTTCTATATAAGGCTCTAGCCTCTTTATGATGTTACTTATAAGGTTGTTTTCTTCTTCTTCTTCCATTCCGTGATGTTCAGGTCTAGCTCTGGTCCAGTTGGGAGTTCCGGGGTGGACAGGAGCTGGATTGTATTTTCTGAGTCATAATTAGGCACCTTTTTGCTGTCTCAAGATTAAGAGCATGTATATGTTTTCTAGAATCATTAGACCTTTAAATTTATTGCTTACTTTTATAATACTTTATGAATACATTCCATGGTTTTGAAGAAGCAAGTTGACTTTTATTTACATGTTTGCTCTCCTTCAGCATCCTGTAATGTGTTCCTCTTATTGACATACATTTCCTTTGATCAGTTTCCTTCCCCAAAATATATTTAGTAATTAAATTAAAAGCTGTCTTTGAGATCTCTAGCCTCTTCCACTCTGTATTTCTACCAGCTTAATTTGAGCATTAACAAGTGCATATAATTAGAACATATTTCAGTAACTCAAATAAACTGGTTCATATTGAAGAAAGCTAGGTGAGCAAATGATTTTTAGAAGTTTATATAAATCTAAAACCCAGGCTAATACTGACATCTTAAATTACTTACAGAAGCAAGGAGACAGAGCATGACGATATCTTGAATTTCAGAATGATTCAGCTTCAGTTAATAGTCTTATCCAAATGATAATTATAATACTGATATGAGCTTCCTACCATTACGGACTGAATACATAGTTTATTCCATTTTAATAAATAGCAAGATTCCATGAAGTTGTTACAAGTATAATGGCAGGATTTGTGTGTAAGATAACTGGGCTATATAACCTGTTTTTAAAACAAACAGTAATGTGTAGCATGAATCTTAAAATGTCTTATTAATAAAAACAAACCCAAGCCAGGTATTGGGGTGAATGCTGGAAGATCAGAGAAGCAGAACAAGCTACAGCTTCCGCACCTTGCCAGTTCCTCAGCTGAACCTGTTTCCTCAGACTGGAAGCTTCTGTGTCCTCATCCGAATGGATCTCAGCTGAACTGCTGCTCAAAAGCCTAAAAGCTTAACCAGCCAAATGCTTCTAGTTTCTGGTCCTCGCGCCTTATACACCTTTCTGTTTTCTACCATCACTCCCTGGGATTAAAGGCTTGCTTTTTGGGATTAAAGGTGTGAGTCACCATATTTGGCTGTATCCTTGAACAGATGAATTTCTGCCTCTGGAATGCTAGGATTAAAGGCGTGTGCTACCA
Organism: Onychomys torridus; assembly: GCF_903995425.1. Classification (NCBI taxonomy): domain Eukaryota; kingdom Metazoa; phylum Chordata; class Mammalia; order Rodentia; family Cricetidae; genus Onychomys; species Onychomys torridus. The sequence goes on from NC_050443.1 coordinate 39,088,481, forward strand.
CTGCATATCCCCTATGTTTACTATTATGGCTGTTCTGTCTCTGACCCAAAATAAGTTTATTAGGGGGCACAATATTTTGGGGAACACAATACCACCAGAGTAATGCAAATGTTCCCTAGAGATTTTTATAGACTGCCATTAACATCTAAAAAATTTAACTTACATATTCATATTTATTTAATGAAATGTACCAAATTACAAAAATGCTAAGAAAGTAGACTGACTCTTGCTCAAAACACATCATTGAAAAATGAAGCATGGTAGTTTCCTCATTTCTGTGACATCTAAATAGTCTCATTAACAAAAAGAGAAATTAATATAAAGTTTATATTAGGAAATGATCCATTGTTGTAGTTATGTTGTGAGCATAAATGTATGTGCACATAATATGTATACATTCCTCTTTTAGAATATTCCAAAATTTAAATATTTAATACACATAATTATTATGCTTTTAGAAAAATTCAATTTATCTGCTTCTTCCCCAAAGGAGGCATATATAGCTTAAATCTATTAAAATGAAATTAATTTTGAACAGTACATTAACCAGATGTTAAACTAAGCTATTACTGCATAATTTAGCAGCTAAATTGGATCCTTAGACATATGTTGGATATTCAAGACCAATTTGCTCAATGTTAATGACAAAAGATTATCATTGGTAGAACAGGTTCCACAGCCAAAGTTAATCTCAACTTTGATGTTATACTGTGAACATGTTTTTCAATGGGAATAACTGTTGTCTTTTGGCCTCTGTAAAACGATGTTAATTTGGTATGCAGAGAACATCTGTATGCTCTGTTTGTTGGGTGCTTTCCAAACATGTAGGTCAGGGCTGCTGACCCAAATACATGTGCTTAATAAAAACTTCAAAGTAGCTGGTCAACTATAATAGCAATTCAATACCAGCTTTGCTCTCTTGACACCTTAAGACTCCTGTTCATTAACTCTCAAGCCCATATGGATCAATATCTGTCCTAATAGCCGACAAGGCCTTCAATGTTTTCAATCACTCATTCCATTTTAAACTTTAGGAATATACTCCTAAATATACACATCTCTGATTTTAATTATGAAGTATGGAGTCAGACAATTCATATTTGAATTGCAGCTTTTTACCTTCAGCAACATATTCTACAGATATCATATTAAGAAATAGGTAATGACAGAATCTATTTTATGATTGTTGTGAAGGTGAAATTATTGAATGTATGTTATATTCTCTAAGAATGTTCACAACACATAAAATTAATAAGAGAAATATTTTAGTACACTCTCTTGGTGTTCTACAATCACAATATAAGTGTGTCCCTTAAAAGTCATCATATACAAGCATGCATGTGCGCACACGCGTGCACACACACACACACACACACACGAACACACACACACAAACACACACACACACACACGAACACACACACACGAACACACACACACACGAACACACACACACAAACACACACACACACGAACACACATACACACACACACATGAACACACACAAGCAAAAAAGAAGGGGGAAGAAAGAGAAAGAGAAGGAAGATGAGATGGAAGAGAAGGGAATGAGAAGAACAAGCAGAAAAAAGAAGTAGCAGCAGCACAAGCTGCTGCAGAAGGAGGATGAGGAGGAGGAAGATGAGGAGGAGACAATGATAGTTAAGTACTTTTAAAGCAACATGATGACATTTTTTTCTTGCCTAAACTTCTCAAATTCTCTAGTCTGTGAGCAATTACACAATAGGGTGGATTCACTAGGAGTGTGTTGGATTTTCAACAGACTGTCTATGCTTCAGAGGGGATATTTAGAATATGATACTTGTGTCTTTCATTTAAAAAGGTCTGATTAGACTATCTTATCTGAGCTCCTGAAAGGACCGATCTCCTCATACTGACCTATGAGCTTTACTGGAGAGGATGTGTTAGAACTCCCTGATGCAATTGCATGGCTCTTGTACTCTTGGTGGTGCATTTTCCACTATAATGATGATCGGAATAGAGGAGTGACTTATCTGATTTGTAAACTTCTCTGTGAGGGATAATGGACCTAATTTACAGCTCAGCTGAGGGGAAAGCATTGGGCAATAGGACCTCAGCAATATTCTGCTTTCCTCATCTGATGTCCTATTCACATTGTTTATGTTATACCTTCTTTCATAATGTACGATTTCTCTTAGCCTAATAAATTCTAATTTCATTTAAGATGGCATTTTTGTTTAAAATTGTATTGATAAGAGACTACATTTCATACCAGAAAAGTTCAAAACCATCATGATGACTAGTCTTGGTTGTCAATTTGACTGCATCTGGAATCAACTAAAACCCAAGCAGCTAAGCATGCCTATGAGGGATTTCTCTGGATTGGATTATTTGAGGTAGGAAGATCCACCATAAATCAGGGATAAACCTTCTGGTAGCAGCCCACAAAAAAAATCATGAAAGGAGGAAGCTTTTGCTTATTGCCTGCTAGCAGTTGCACATTTTAGAATATTTATCTATCCTGTTGTGGAGACATTTCTTTGATGATGTTAGAAGCCACTTCCTTGACATTGCTACATAGATGTATAGTGAAGACCAGTAGCTCTCTAGGAATCCTCCAGGATTCCAGCACCAGTTTGGGACTGCTGAGGCATCCAGTCTTGTGGAGACTGAACAACTAGGTGATTCTTGGCCTTCTCATTTGGAGGCAGCCTTTGTTGAACTACCTGGACCACAGTATGTAAGCCACTCTAACAAATCCCATATTTGTGTGTATGCCTGTGCATGTGCATGATGTGTATGTGTGAGTGTGTGTGTGTGTGTGTGTGTGTGTGTGTGTATTGCATATTCACTCTGTCAGTTCTTTTCTGTTAGACAACCCTGACTAATTCAACTATGATTTTATAATTTTCATGTGAATGAAAATAGAACAGTAACTAATAACACTCTTTGTTCCTCATAAATATTGTTAATATTTTCACAACTTTAATGTAAAAATTAATACAATTAGATGATCCTTTTTTTTCAGTAAGATCATTTCCTGCTTTGCTTTCTGCTTCTGTAATAAACAACACAACAAGAAGCAGCTTGGGGAGGAAGTGGTTTGTGCACCTTACAAGTGACAGTCAATTACAGAGAAAAGCCAAGTCAGGAACTCATGGTGGGAACCTCAGTCAGAAACCACAAAGAAATGCTGCTTACTTGCTTGCTAACTTTATCTTGCTCAGTCATCTTTCTTATACAGCTTAGACCCACCCACCTAGGGATGGTGCTGCCCATAGTGGACTGGACCCTCATATATCAGTTACAATTAAGAAAATGACTAATATACATGCCTACAGGCAAATTGAAACTGAGTAATTCTCCAACTGAGGTTTCCTCTTCCTTCCTAGATGTGTCAAACTGGTTTACATTACTAAGGACATCACACTTGTGACATTTAGTGGCCTTATTCAAGGACAGCAGAAGAGAAATCATGTCTCACATGCCTCCCCTTTGGTGGAAAGGCAAAATCATACAAAAAGATGGCTTCAGGAAGAGACAAAAATGAAACATTAAATTAATATAATAATACCACACTAATAGACATTATGTAAACTCTAACAATAACCTTAAAACAATCATTTGCCATATTCCAACCTCAGGCAATATTTAGAAAGTCCTTTGAGGTCCTGTACAGTTTCAGTGATAACAGCCTTAGGAGCTCATGGCTCCCTGGTTTTATAGAGCAGTTGTTCCAGTGGAGTCCATTTGTCTGGTCCGTGATTAGCATATAACATGTTTTAGCAAGTAAAACATGACATGGCAGCAATAGTTGGCATTATATATTAAATATATTTGTGCTTAACACTGTATCACCTAATATTCTGAGAGTTAGAATTAGAAAAATAGTGTTTCTGACAATCGTGCTGTCTTCAATTTAAAAAAAAAAAAAAAAATCGCCAGCAGAAGGCACATCAGTATTTAAAACTAATCTCTCTTTTCCAAAATCTCATCTCCCTCCAACTCAACTCTGCCACCTCTTCATAGTTGTGACATAGTTTTCAGTTCCACAGACAGGAGGAGGAAGTGGGAAGTCTAACTCTCTATGAGCAGTTCAGTGGCCATGGTGGATGGAGGCAGGAAAGATTTCAGCTGGACAGTGTGCCAAAGGAGCCTGAGTTCCCAAATGCAGTTATCGCTGGCAACATCTTAGGCGGAACAGTGTGCATGGATGACACAGTGGGATGGATCTAGACACAAGCCACATTTTCATGTCACCACTTTCCGTGCTTCCTAAGCTCCAGGATCCCTGCAACGTTTTGTTCACTCCTTCAGGCTACCTAGGTTTCTCTTCTCTGTGATAACTTTTTAGTTTTCTTCATTTGCTGACAAGACCTGACTTCTGGAGTACTAACTAGGATTGTTTGATCCTCTTTGCATTATGAGACTATCACTGTTATTTGGAGAGAAAGGCCACAGATGCAGTGTGTAATTCTTATCACACAACAGAGAAGCCTTTGCCCTCAGCACAACTTGTCACTTTTCATAATGAGCTTGACCAAATGTCTGTGATTTCTCCTCTATAATAGGTTTATTTTTCTCTAATTTGTGTTTGTACCTTTTGGAAATAAGTTGTTGCTTCATACAGACCCTGAAGAAATGTGCGACAATATTACTGCCAGTTGCATGTGGCATTATTTCTGGACTGTTTTTTTTTTTTTGTTCTGTGACTCTGTGTCCGGCTTTCAACTCAGCAAGCTGAAATATTCATGGTGTTTTTATAACATCGATTGAAACTGGAAACCACTTACCCTCTGGCTTTCTTCAGGCGTGTCTTTTTGTGACGGTGCAGACATGTCAGAAAATTTCAAACATAATTGTTGTCAGGGTTGGCTTATATTACTGAGGGCATCACACTTGTCAAGTCTAGTGAGCTGAGTCAAGGACAGCTGGGCAGAGAGATCATACCTCACATTTCGATGAGAACACATAATTATATACTAAGAGTTTAAGGGAGGAACAAAAATTGCTGTAGTAAATTAATTTTGTAACTTTATTTTCTTCACAGCACTTCTTGTATTCTGGAATAATCTATTAATATTCATATGCAATTTTAAGTCATTCCACATGACATAAAAAGTCCCTTATTACCCTGCTTCTGAACTGTGGGGTCCTGCCCCACCGGGAATTTAGGTCACCTGTGAAGAGGTAGCCTGGAACCCAGGAAAGGTAAGTGTGCTGGTAAGTGTGCCGCTTGCCCGCCCATTTCCCAGCCTTCCTCTTACCCAGGGACAATCAGACTCAGCGGGGAGTCAAGTCAAGCAAGAACTCCTTTATTGTTAGGCAGTAAGCCTCTTTTATAGCAAAAACCTCAGAGCCATAGCGGGGTTAAAGGAACCAACCAATCATTTGAAAAAGTCACCCTATACTCATTTTTGTTGTTGTTGTTGTTTACGAGTTGTTTGTGCCTTGACATCATCTCCTGATCTTAGTATCTTATCTCAGCATAAACAACTTGAGAACCTTCCTTCTGCACTATTTATATCTAATCTCCATACAAACAACCCAAGCTAACTTCCTCTCATCTCCATCCTTGTATCTACTCTCTGCATAAACAGCTTAAGCTAACTTCCTCTTCACACCATCCTTTATATCTACTCTCTGCTTAAACAGCTAAAGCACTATTTATCTAACTTCCTCTGGGCATCCTCTTTGCAGCCCATGTATGCCCCACACTGAACCATATAAAAATAGCTGCTGTTACATGTTAAAATTAAGAGAACATGTATAACCACTGAATCATTCCTGGTAATCTGTAATCACATTGATAAAAACTATGTTGACAGGAGGTATGCAAGTCTAACTGCTGATATCTCTGTTAATAAGTGGTGGCAGAGAATATGATGAACATAAAAAAATTCAGATGCAAAAGAGATTTTAAAAGATAAGAAATGTAAACAAAGTCAAAATACATGATTCTGTCTTTCTTTGTCTATCCTGAACTCATGGGCATTATCTCACACTGTGCACATAACTGGCTTGTGGGAATTCCTTTGTCCAGGGTCACTGGGCTATCTTACTGTCTTAAGGATGAACTCACGTCCTTGCCTACCTGCCTTTCATTCTCCTGTTTGCAGTTGTTTTTCCAGAGCTAGTGAAGCTATGGAGAGGTGAGTGGATCATGAAGACTATGGCCTTGAGGATGAAAAAGTTCAGAAGAGTGGGTAGAGGAGGTGGGCCCTCACTGGGAGAAGTATGCAATTAGAGCTTAACTTTAGGTTATTTATTGTCTCTAGGCCCCACCTCCTCCCCCATCTCTGTGTATATGCGTGTGTGTGCTGTCTCAGTCTCTGTCTGTCTGTCTGTCTGTCTGTCTGTGTTGTCTCTGTCTCTCTCTGTGTCTCTGTGTATGTATATGTGTGTATGTGTGGTGTGTGTGTGTGTGTGTGTGTGTGTGTGTGTGTGTGTCTCAGTCTGTCTCTCTCTGTCTCTCTGTCTCATTCTGTGTCTCTGTGTGTGTCTGTCTGTTTCTCTGTCTTTCTCTCTCTCTCTCTCTCTCTCTCTCTCTCTCTCTCTCTCTCTCTCTGTGTGTGTGTGTGTGTGTGTGTGTGTGTGTGTGTGTGTGTCCTCTTTCCACACTCTCCCCTCCCCAACTCTATGGTCTTAAAGGGAAACACATTGATCTACCTGTGCTTTTGGTCACAATTTTTAACTCACCACACAAGATTTGAGAAAAAGAAACTCATGTGACCTTGGCAAGTGAGAATTCTACTTCTGAATCACCAATACCCATTCAGACATTGGACTGAAACTCACAAAACCATGAAACTTTTCTGTGATCTCTTCATCTCGGATGTTTTATCACAGCAACAAAAACTCAACCCAACTTTCTGGCTGATTCCTGATATTCATTTCAACCAGGAATAGTTTGTCTACGTGAAAATATCATGCTCATTCTCACATTTTCAACCTACTTAATGGTTTGTGTTTACAATTCTTCATAATGATCATTATTCTCCTAGCTCACTCACAGGCTATTTCACTTAATTTAATGAAACTGCACATTTTCTCCAATAATCAATAATTTTATAAATGAGAACTGTATTAGTAACTTGGAAAACTGACTTTAGTGTCTACTTAAGAAAGATATATGCATGCATAAGCCAAGGCTCACTACTCTACATCTATTCTTGAATAAGTATCAAAATATAGGTAAATAAAGTATCTGTTTATAATCTATAAGGCATTTTATGTATGTGTAAACAGAAATTTTTCACAATTATTTTATTTTATACATAGAAGTGAACTATCCTTGAGCCAAATGTTGATAAAAATGAAATAAATAAATACAATGAAGATGCAATATATTACAATTAATATCAGCAAAGTCTACAGAAAAAAATACAATGATAGTCAAATTTTAAAATGTGACATAAAAAGAGTAAATAAGGTGTACCGTAGTTTTGAAATATAAAACAGTAAGTAGTAATGTGAAAGTATTTTTACAAAGAGTTTAGATGGAAGTACACAACATGGGTTGATGGAGTTGCCCCCAGAAGCCATAAGATTATTAAAAGAAAATTCCAGTGCCAATAGTAGGCAAGCTCCCTATACATTGTTGCCTTTAGAGACACCTTTGACGGTTGAGACAATATAGGACATTGACACTGGTGTTTGTGCACAAAAACTAGATAGTAACGCTCTGTTCCTAAATGTACCACATTCTTTGGTTGCAGGACTTCAAGAAATCAAGCTGAAGCTGAGCTGAAGGCTTCCTCCTCTGTTCCTAGCTCGTGTTGGAATATGCTACGGAAGCTGCTAGGGAACAATTGCCATCAACAGGCTCCTCAGCTATGACCCTGTGTGTTCATCAACCTTCCCGACAAGATGTACCTGGTGGAGGCAAGTCTGCCTTCAGGAAATCAACTCTTTCTGGTTTGAATTGAAAAAAGCTATAGTGGAGGGAATCCAAGTTGCCCCCGAGTTTGTAAATAATCCCTCAGCCATGCACCTATATATTCTGTGGTATTGTTAATGCTATTCTGTTTGTTTAGGTTGTTGTGATATTTTGTAGCTAATTTATGAATGTCATTGAATGATAGATTTATTCGGGCAATGTTTTATTATATTTAAATTTTTTTAATGCAAAGAAAAAAATTCAACCCCATCAGAAGTCTAGAATATATAACTTAATGGAGGACAAGAAATTATTTTCAAAATGACATGGAAAGTTTCATGTTTTTTCATATACTAAAAACAAAATTAACATGGAGTCTTTAACACTTGTTTAATATTTGTGGTTTTTCACATGCATATACAAAACTAGAGGAGAATATTTGTCTTTGTAGCAATGTTTAAAGTTAAAACAAATTAGAATAGCATTTAATTAAATTCAGGTAAAGTTTTAGTCACAGAATTAAATCTTCTATATCATTTGAAGCTAATGAAATCCACATCTGTGCATTAGTACTGAATTTTCATGTATGTAATATTGAGGAAAAATCAGGAGATCATGTATTAAGTAAGATTTAAATATGTATTAAAGACTCATTTTTAGGTTTCAAATTTCTCATAATTTGTGGGATGGAAATCAAGGCAAAAATGAAAATAAAAGAATGAAATGAGCCACGAGCCAGAGGCTATTGCAAGCTGAAGAAAATTACTTGTGGGACTTCTCATTAAAAATATTTTATTGATGAAGGGAAATCTAATCATCCTTGAAGAACCAAGGCTAGCTTGGAAAAAAACAGACAATGAGAAAAAGGATACGTTTAGTGTAATAATCCTAGTGTAAAACAGATAAGCTGTCCACTTCCCCTCCCTCCTGAACAGAGCTCTTTTGCTCACTGGCTAATTCTTCGGGCTTGCCATGGGGGTGTTTGAACCCAGACCCTCACACATGCAGGCAAGATCCCCTCCTCTTAGTCATAGTCCCAGTATGCTTCATTCTTAAATGGATATGGAGTAAGACTGCTTCACAGAGAGAGGTTCATGACTTAATTGATACAAGGCATGTGGAGTTACAGAAATCCTAGAAGGTAGTGTTATTACTGAACAAGATCACAGGGACTGTGTACTTATGGAGAGATCTCTTTCTAAAGTTCAAAAGCTCCTGGTTGTCCTAAGTCTGTGACTGTCCAAGTATAAGGTAGATGTGAGGTCCACAAACACAAGCCACAAAACCAAGATGTGCTGAGCCGACTTCACAAATGAGGAAAACTCTGATTTGATGAAATAGGGGTGAATGGCTCCCAGTTGGTTACAGAAGTGTTCTACTGCCTTGTGATGTGTATACAAAGGGGACTGTATGTGGCTTTTAAATACTTTTAAATGGTTATTTGGAAAACATCCTAACATTCCAGAATGACTTTCCATATCTGAGTTCATGTGTGCAATGTTACCATCAGGTCTGACAAATACTGTTTGCTGCACATGTTCACAGCTTCTTGTTCTTATAATGATGATTGCTGATCCTTACTGGGAAGGGGTGTGATACAGATGTCCAGTTTAGAGCTGAGCACTCCATGGTCTCTTATTCTCTGAGAATTGACCAGTTGTGGGTCAATGTTAATTGCCATTGACTGAAATAGGTAGTTTATCCATTAAAGTTTGAGAAAAGAATATTCTATGGGTGTAAAGATTAGGACTTAAAGGAATTTTAAAATTATATCCTGGGCAGTAGTGGCACAGGCCTTTAATCCCAGCACTTGGGAGACAGAGCCAGGTGGATCTCTGTGAGTTCAAGGCCAGCCTGATCTACAGAGTAAGACATCAAAGCTACACAGAGAAACCCTGTCTCAAAAAACAAAAACAAACAAACAAAAAAAATTGTATTCACTCTGCAGAATAATAGCATTAAGTCATTGCCTAAGGTCTATTACCTAGCCACCCATGTCATTTTAGCCCAGGTAATGGTGCTGGGCATCAGTTCAGTCTTATAAAGCAAGTGTAAATCCAGTCAGAAAGTAGTTGGCTATACTGATAACATTCATGGCACTGTTATAATAGTGTGTGTATCTTGCCAGCCTTGTCATTAATTTCCAGAACTGAATGGCAAGGCCCTTTTGCTGAGGACATCACATTCTTGAATCATAGGACATGAAGAAAACTAACAGCTACCAGCATGGAAGCTTTATCTATACTTGCTAACTTACATAGTACTAAAAGATACTAGGTATGCTACTGGTGAGAAGAGTAATCAACCATCTTACTCCCATATTTTACATTTGAATGAACCTAGAGTGTGTCACAGCATCAATGTCATGATTGATGTCTATGCTGTGCATAACAGGATATTGTTTTCCTTTAAGGACATTTCGTTCCATGCTCTTGGGAGTAGTGTATATGAACAAACTACAGTGTTTTCATGTAAATCATTCAATGCCTTCTTGTCTTTCATACACAAATTTCTGAAAGAAAATCTACCACTCTGCATTATAATATTTTCATTGTCAGTGTCCTCTGGTGTGTTAATCCAACTCAGCTGTAATTTTAGGCTAAGAAAACTGACTCTGAGATGCAAAAAGAACAAGCCAACCAAACTTCTTTCTTACTTCGACACCTGAAATTGCATGATACCCTCTTCTGTCAGTTTGCACTATGAAATCATCCTAGTGGAACCAAGAAAGATTTAAAATCCACAGAAAGACTTGGAAAATGTGAAATATAATAGCAATATACTTTTTAAGGTCTCCATAGCAACTGGGAGCAAATTATCTACAGTGGCATTTTATATTCATATTCATAAAACGTCTTCCATTTTTCAACCATGTAATCAAACAAGATTGATATGGTAATTTCATATCAATTGTAGATGACTTATCTCTATCCAGTTCTTAGTGAACTAAATTACTTGGGTTTTGGCTAAAATTTCCAGTATTTTAAATTTTTCTCCATGTTCTGGTTACTTGTGTCATCTAAAACATTATTTTGTGAAGTCCAATGAGCCATAGCAATGTGAAATCATTTGATTCACAAACTATAAAAATCGATGTTCTGTTCACATTACTTAGAATCATGCAGAATGTATATGTATACACGAAGCCTTATGGACATGAAAGTAACTTTCTAACCTAAAAGACTTTGGCGATGAGCTAAGGAAAGCAATGGAGAGACTCACCAACTGTTTGCCAGTGAGGGTTACTATGATTCAAAGAAGTGGGTGGAGCTTTGTACTGTAAAATTCTATTTTCAATCTGTTTTACATTTTTCTTTTCAAAGTTTTTATTTATTCTTTAAATGTTTTTCATCGAAATAGAACTACCTTACTTCCCTCCATCTTTTCTACCCCCAGGTCTTCCCTGGCACCTTCCCCCAAGCCCTCCCATGTCCTCCTCTTACTCTCAAATTGATAGTCCCTTTCTCTTTGATTATTATTGCTACACACATATATGTAAACACAGCCTGATGAATCTGCTTTTGTTGTTTGTGTCCATACGGTTTCAGAGAAGACCACTCTGCATTGTACAACCAATACAAAGGGATGGATAATTCCAGGAAAAGGCTCATTCTCTTTCTCCCAGCAGTCATTAGTTGCCTATAGTTCTTTGTCTGGGATTGAGACACCCCAAAATTTTCTACCTTTCACATTACTATGTCTTTCGACACTACCGTTGTTCTAACTTTGTTTATGCACTCTTGGTAGGAAACTGTTTCACAGCAGACTTCCTGGTATTTTGGATCTTGCAATCTTTCTGCCTATTCTTTCATAATATTCCCTGAGCCATATCAATGCAGGATCTGTGACATAGCTGTATCCACTGGGGCTGTGTTCCCTGTGATCTGTTTATCTCTGCATTGTGTCTAGTTGTTGTTTCCTATAGTGGCCTCCATCAGCAAAGAAACTCTTCTTTGATGAGGGGTGATAGCCACTCTTATCTGTCAGTATAAGGTAAGATTTAGAATTTAGTAAAGAATTATACTAGTTTATTAAAGTGGTGGTAGTATATGCTTTCTAAAGTTATGGCCTCACTAGCTTTAGGGGTACCAGACATAATTTACCTTTTGTTGAGTAGGCCTTGAGTTAAATTTATACAGCTGTTGGTTACCAGTGACATATGAGTACTGATTATTGCACAACACAAATATATAGATATAGATAGATAGATATAGATATAGATAGATAGATAGATAGATAGATAGATAGATAGATAGATAGATATGTTCTGGTCATTGATGTAGTTCATAGGTGATCCAATCAAGTAGAACTATTTAATTCTTTCTCTATCTTGGTAGTTGCAATATTTTCTGGTACCATGGAAGCTAGACCATAGGATTTTTAATACATAGAAATAATAGAGTAACACATTCAATGAAGAACTATTCTTTTCATTAGTTTTCAGTGAGGTTGACTGCACCTAGTTGAGTTCTGCAATGACGATGTAAAACTTCACACCTTTAGATATCTCTGCATGTTTTGAACTAATGAGTTTTGCTAAAATTATTTCCATAGAGGTATCTGTTCAAGAAGAGGCTTCCTGGTGGTGGATGCAACATGCCGAGCTGCCTCCAGCTCCTGCCAGTGTGATCCCACCACCACGGGGGCTTATGAGTCAAGATAAATTTTCCTTCCTCTAGTTCTCTTTGTCATGTATTTGTCACAGCAAAGATAAAGGTGACTAGGACAGGGTGTGTACATGTGCTTCCACTGTATATGTATATATCCTGAGTGTGAAAGAATAGAAAGTTTAATGACTTTAAGGCTTTGCAATTATGCTAAGTTCATAAAATGTCTTTTCTTGTACATATATTCTCTTCTGCTTGCTTCTTATTTTGTCTCTAAAGACTTCATTGAAATGAGTCTATTCCATCTTGCTAACTCAGAAACTATAGCTACTTCCAAAATTTTCTATTTTTAATTTTAACATATAAGAAATTTTAAACAGAGACTACATAAATTGTAATATTGCCTTTTGTACCTGTCAAAACACTTAGAGAATAATATTCACATTTGTTAAATATAGTTGCATATATTACAAGTTACAAATAATGTGTATCTCAAAAGCTACTAATTTTTCTGTTGAATTCATCATTTGGCCTCAAGACATATTAATTAATACAGCCTCATATTTTTATGTAGTTTCTTTTTCCCTATTTTTTATCAAAATGTGAAATTCTATGCACAATAACAGAATAAAACAAGCAAAAGGGCATCATTATGATTAAATGAATTTGTCCTAGAAATGAAATAGTAGTGTTTCAAAGAATGCTTTTGCAAACCTGTGTTTCTAGGCACTGCATGCTGACTGACAGTTTTCAGGGTTATTTGGGGAACTAGTTAATTTCAGCTTTCAGCTTTGCTATTTTCTTATTTAAACAAAAAGGGGGGTTGTGAATGATTTTTAGAGAAAGACATGAGGGTTTCTTCTTTTAAGACAGGCTTTTAATTTTGGTTTGATAATTATTTTAGGGTCTTACGGTCAGACATCAGAGAGAGAGAAGAATGAGCCTTTCTCAACAAAGCATCAAAGTGAGTAAGCACAAGGTCCAACCAGAGGAAATCTGTCAGTCATGTCAGAACACGGGTCTTCCATGTGCTTATGTTCTTTCCATGAAAGTTCTGGGTTTTTTCTCTTTAATTCCAGGCAACTAATGGTTTAGACTACTGTGAGGAAAACAAAGAACAGAGCTCCAGACATATCTTCCTTTTTATGTATTTATATATTTTATAGTAGTATATGCTAACTAGATAGAGTGAATTCTACTGCATTTTCATACATATACATAATGCCTTTTGAGTCTACCAGCTCTTGTCAGTTCTGCGTCCAGCTTCCCTTCCTTCTCAACCTGTTCTCTTTCAAATGTCACGAATTTCGGTAGGGTTGCTTACATGAGCATGGATGGGGAGGTGTTTACTCCAGTAGTCATGCCTTATCGGTAGCTAATTCATTGAAGAAAATGTCTTTCTCTCCCCCAGTAACCATTAGATTCCCATAAAAATTCAGGGAGAAGTGGGGCCACTCTCCACCCCGTGACAGGATGTCCAGGTTCAGTCTTGTGCAAGTCGATGAAGCAATCACCTTTTGTGAGTTCAAGAACGTAACCTCCACATAAATCTGGAGTTTTCAAATACTGCAAGATATAAGAGTTTAAAAGTTTCCTTCCATTTTCAAAACAGCAGTGAGTTTAATGTACAAATAAGCAGTAATTTCTTCCACAGTTCAAAATGTGGAACCATGAACTTGTAATAAGAAATATGGACAAAATAGAAATATTTCATTAATCAGTTTCTATTTGTCTCCTGACTGAGAAGATGTGGCTGTGGGAGAGTGCTTGCTTCCCACAGCATGCTTTACCCACAGCGCCAAAAGCAAAAACAAACAAAATGTATCTATTTCTTTTTATCCCTTAACATATGCTATTTGTCATTACATTAGATTTTCTATATTTTAGATATTAATGTGAAGTATTGGATTTGTTTGCTAACCTATCTGAATGCCAAACTCTGTTGACAATCTGTTTTTGTTATTAGCACTTAATTTTGCCATCCCATATAATGAAAAAGATGAGGACTCCACACTTTTACCCTTTCTTAATTTCCAGCCATTAATAGGTAGAATTAAAACCCATCTAGACAAATCCTGTAGATTTATCTTTATTTTTGAAAAACACACAAGTATAATAATCTTTCTCATCCAGGCCAATGATTATTTTCATAAAAAGCTTAAGCAATTGGGGGATTTACTCACCTAGATAGTTTTAGGTGTATCTTGATGCTTTTCTCTCTGGATTATCATATTTTTGGCAGATCAAGATTCTCTTCAAAAAGAATAGAAATGGGCAGACTGTTCTGGTAGAACTGGTAGAAATTTGCATGTAAGAAAGGGTGCATGGTCATTTTAATAAGGATGCATTCACAGCTCATCCCATTCCATAACGTGCAGCCCCACTGTCTCCCCCTTGGCCTCCTGTTTAATTAAGCAGTGAGCTGCGTGCAGAAGCTGCCACATCTGCACATCATCACTGACCAAAGTTCATGCTTTATTGCTTGGTTTTCAGACACGGTTTTGTTTCTAATCGGACTGAATTTTTCACTAATGAAGAATAGATAAATGATTCTGAAGATTTAGCTTGGATTTTTGTTTCATTCCTTTCTTAAATTTTCAAGTTTGCCATTTCTTCTCTCTGTTTCCATTGACATAGAACATATGTCCCCAAAAACAAAATCAATCACCACTATATATAATAGAGCAATTATTTCCAAATTGTAATACATCGCTTTATATTATGTGTGAAGGAAGGGAGATCAGATATGAAATTTTCATTGTTCAGGAAAGACAGTATATGGTTTAAAGTTCTGCAAAACATGAAGATGTTTTCTGAAGAACTACAGTGGTTTAGCTATGGTACTTGTGCATAACTGCATGGATAACCTTGGTTTGCATACTGTATTTTACACGAGGGTGCTTCCTTTTAAAGTGACAGGAAATCTCTGCTTCCCATCCAAGCACCATTGTAACAAAGCTGAGGTAACGGATGTGGACTCATCCAAGTCAACAATTTTGAAAACATTTGAAAAAAGCATGGAAGAAAACAGAAATAAAGGACAGAGAATGACAGGGACAGAGAGTCAGAGGGAAGGAATGTGAAGAAAGAGACATAAATTACTCTATTTAGTTTACTTATTTTTCCTCTTCTGTCTCCCAGTCTCTGTCTTTCTCTGCCTGCCCCCTTGCTCCTCCCAGTCCTTCTCTTTCGCCATCTCCTTTTGTCTACCAAAAAGCCTGCCTTGACCTTGGCTTTGACAGTCTACATTATCATCATTGTTATTTTATGATTTAATGATTTTATCTTTAATCACTAATGCATTCTTTTATTATGTTAGCATATTTACTGAAAATAAGAAACCGAAAAATAAAAAGTAAGTGCATGTTTGCCCTATTAAGTATATTTGAAAATTGATAACTGTGACATTGTTTCAGGAAACAGAAGGATTTTCATTTAACCGTGAATGTAGCTTTGAGGTTCATTTAACAAGCACATTTATACTGAGGGTAGTTTTATAAAACTGAAAATCCTTATTCAGACATAAATTTGTTTTTATTATTATTATGAATTTTATAATTTAATTTAATTTTACATATCAGCCACGGATTCCCCTGTCCTCCCTCCTCCTGCCTCCTCCCCCCTCCCTCTGCCCTCCCTCCAAACCCATGCAAGAACTCTTCGGGGGATTCAGCTCAACCTGGTAGATTCAGTCCAGGCATGTCCAGTCTCCTCCTCCCTTCACCCAAGCTGAGCAAAGTGTCCCAGCATAGGCCCCAGGCTCCAAAAAGCCAGCTCATGCACTAAGGACAGGTCCTGGTCCCACTGCCTGGGAGCCTCCCAAACAGTTCAAGCTAATTGCCTATCTCACTTATCCAAAGGGCCTGATCCAGTTGCAGACTCCTCAGTTATTGGTTCATAGTTCATGTGTTTCCACTAGTTTGGCTATTTGTCCCTGTGCTTTTTCCAATCATGGACTCAACAATTCTTGCTTGTACAGTCCCTCCTCTATCTTGCTGGTGGGACTCCCGGCACTCCACCTGGGGCCTGGACGTGGATCTCTGCATCTGCTTCCCTCAGTCATTGGATGAGAGTTCTACCACGACAGTTAGGGTCTTTGGCCATCCAATCACCAGAGTAGGTCAAATTGGCTTTCTCTCGACCATTGCCAGTAGTCTACTGTGGAGGTATCTTTGTGGATTTCTGGGGACCTCTCTGGCACTTTGCTTCTTCCTATTCCTGTGTGGTCTTCATTTATAATGGTCTCTCTTTTCTTGTTCTCCCTCTCTGTTCTTGACCCAGCTGGGATCTCCTGCTCCCCTAAGTTCTCTTTCCCCCGCCCCTTGCCCTTCATTACCCCCCTCCCCACGTCCAGTTTGCTCATGTAGATCTCATCCATTTCTCTGTCGTTGGGCGATCCTTGTGCCTTTCTTAGAGTCCTCTTAAATAGGTAGCCTCCCTGAAGTTGTGAGTTACAGTCTGGTTATCCTTTGCTTTACATCTAGTATCCACTTATGGGTGAGTACATACCATGTTTGTCTTTCTGAGTCTGGGTTACCTCACTCAGGATGATTTTTTTTTCTAGATGCATCCATTTGCCTGCAAACCTCATAATGTCATTGTTTCTCTCTGCTGAGGAGTACTCTATTGTGTATATGTGCCACATTTTCCTTATCCATTCTTCAGTTGAAGGACATCTAGGTTGTTTCCAGGTTCTGGCTATTACAAAAAAAATGCTGATATGAACATAGTGATCTCCTGTGCCAACGCATTCAAGACTACTTCCTACTTTCTCTTCTATCAGGTTCAGAGTAACTGGATTTATGTTGAGGTCTTTGATCCACTTGGACTTAAGTTTTGTGCATGGTGACAGACAAATATGGATCTATTTGCAGCCTTCTACACGTTGACATCCAGTTATGCTAGCACCATTTGTTGAAGATGCTTTCTTTATCCACTGTACAGTTTTGGCACAGTACCAAGCTGTTTTTATTACTATAGCTCTATAGTAGAGCTTAAAGTCAGGGATTGTGATACCTCCAGAGGTTGTTTTATTGTACAGGATTCTTTTAGCTGTCCTAAGTTTTTTGTTTTTCCATATGAAGGTGAGTATTGTTCTTTCCAGGTCTGTGAAGAATTGTGTTGGTATTTTGATGGACATTGCATTGAATCTGTAGAATGCTTTTGGTAAGATTGACCTTCTTACTATGTTAATCCTGCCTATCCATGAGCATGGGAGATCTTTCCATTTTCTGACATCTTTTTCAATTTCTTTTTTCAGGAACTTAAAGTTCTTTTCATATAGGTCCTTCACTTGTTTAGTTAGAGTAACCCCAAAGTATTTTATATCATTTGTGGCTATTGTAAAGGGTGATGTATCTCTGATTTCCTTCTCAGCCTGTTTGTTAGTTGTATATAGGAAGGCTACTGATTTTTTTTTTTTTTTTAGTTAATCTTGTATCCTGCTACATTGTTGAAGGTGTTTATAAGCTGTATCAGTTCCTTGGTCAAATTTCTGGGGTCACTCATGTATACTATCATGTCATCTTCAAATACCAAAAGCTTGACTTCTTCCTTTCCAATTTGTATCCCCTTGATCTCCTTATGTTGTCTTATTGCTCTGGCTAGAACTTCAAGTACTATATTGAATAAGTATGGAGAGAACAGACACAGAAATAAATTTTTATAAATCATTCAAGTCAATTTAGTTACAATAGTTACCATTTACTGAATTTGTGTAAATATGTATGTGTAAGAGAAATAGCTAGCATATAATTTGCTGAGAATACACCATACTCTAGAGTTATTTAAGTAATATTGATTGATAGTTAAATTAATTTTTATATTAAAGCTATAAATTATGATTTTTATGAAAGCATGAAAAATGAGGGCATTAAGTAACAGCCCAACAGTATAGCCACAGCAAGTGGAAGCTTGGTGGTAACTATGGCTGGGGTGATTTAAGGAATCTATTAAAGAATTACATAAAATTTATCCCAGATCTTATTGTTGATAAATCTACTGGGATTGGCTTGTGGTCATGTCTGTGAGCTATTTTCCCAACTGCTAATAGATGTAGGAGGGTCTAGCCCACTGTGGGCCGTTTTACCACCAGGAAGGTGGGTCCAGGTTGTATGAAAAGGTAACTGAGCAAGCCAGAGGAAGCAAGTCAATAAGCAGCATTTCTCCACAGGCTCTGCTTCAAGCTCCTGTTTTGAGTTCCTGCCTTAGATTTCCTCAGTGACTGACTTTAACCTGTAAGAAAATAAAATGAAACAACAGAACCTCCCCTCCCCTAGTTGCTTTTGGCTATAGGAGAAAACAAACTATAACAATCACCAAGGTGGTGAAATGCTTCTCATGAGGGAAAGAAGGGATGCCATTAGTGGGAGTTCCTCTGCATTTTTTTCTAGGATTGTGGGATAAACGACATGAGAAGATTAATCTTGTTATCCATAAAAGAAACACCTCTCAAATTTAAATGTATCCATGTGTAGAAAGAGCTATCTTTTTTGTTGGTTTGTTTTTTGAGACAGAGTTCTCTGTGTAGCTTTGCACCCTTCCTGGAACTCACTCTATAACCCAGGCTGGCCCCGAACTCACAGAGATCCACCTGGCTCTGCCTCCAGAGTGCTGGGATTAAAGGCGTGCACCACCACCGCCCAGGTAGAAAGAGCTATCTTAAGACAAACAGTCATTACTGACTCAGCAAATGTGTATGCTGTCCCAAGATAGGCCTTCCTGGGACTGGACATTTGAACAGAGACTACATGGGAGTTACATTAAGATTACCTTTCCCTAGCTTTGCATATTTATATTATTGGGTATTTATCAGACCTTTATTAGGTCCTGAATATTTGTTATGTTCTTCTCAGTAACCTCATTTTAGCTGCAGAACCATCTCATTAGTAAAATGAAACATTAAGATCACAGTAAAACTAGTATTATTATTAACTACTGCTATTACACAATGTGTAATAAGTATGGCATACCTATTTCAGGAGTATGCTTGTAGATATGAAGTTTTACATAGGTAGAAATTTAAGGTGTTTTCTGCAGTGACTACAGGTCTGAATATGAATAAATACCTGTTTTTTCATATGCCCTCACATTCAAGATGACAATATGCAGATAAATGTAAAGATGTTAAGAAAATATATGCACACAGCATTTAATACATTGAACATAATCAGTAAATGTCAGCATGTGTGAAGGGCAGGCGTGTTATTTTCTTATTTTCAAAAGAATACTCTTACTGTTTTCTGAAAATTAAAAAGAAAATAAATTCCTCCTCATAGATTTATGTGATGTTTCATGTGACCTCCCTTTTCAAACCTCTAGACCTGTAACAGGAAGTTAATCTGCAATTATTCATTGCTGTAATCACATAATATTTCATTCAACAAGTTAATTTCTATCCCCAATAGAATCTCAAAGTTTAATAAATATTTTGTTTACTTATGTGAGAGTTATAAAAGCGTAGTTAAGTTTTATTATAAGCTAAATTATATCCTATAAACTATTTACTGATGCTAGTAAGTAATATATATTTTAAATTCTTTTAGTTTGTGTGTATTGGTCTTTTGACACTCATTGCCCGGTGCCCTTGGAGGCCAGAAGCAAGTGTTGGTTCCCTTGGAACTGGAGTTACGAACATTGTGAGCCACCACATGGGTGGTGGAAATAGAACCTAGGTCCTCTACAAAACATCCAGTGCTCTTAACTACTAAGCCATCCCTCCAGCCCACTAACAAGTGAAGTTACATATAAAAAAGTCAGGTCATAGACTTATTTTTCAAACATTGTAAAGAACATTTTAATAATATATATATATATATATAATGATAATATATAATTTAATATATAATATGTATTCTAAATGAGAAAGGGGTTTTTAAGTAAATATCTGAAGTATATACCTAGTTATTTTCCTTGAATAGTATTTTGAAGTGCTAGTGTCAAATTCATGTTTTCACAAAAATGTTACAAGATTAATTTTCGATCATCTTTCAGCTTTCCTAGCTTTGACTCTGTTGCAGAAATACCACTGCAGTGATCTCTGTAGCATTTAAATGCTGGTGGCGTTCATTCATCAAAACAATAGCAATCAAAAAAAAAAAAAAAAAAAAAAACCAGCAGTCACAGCAATTGTAGGAAACATTCAGTTCTCAGGCATGCATTTTAAGTCCTGGTTTTCTTTTGCTAACTTGGGAAAATGATGCATAAATTTTCAAGATTGTGTCACTGCGCTGGGGTTAAGAAGCCTGGACTTTTAAGTTCTTCCCAGCCACTCTGTTCCTTTTTAAAACAAAAAAAAATATGAATTTAATTAATAATCATGCATTAGAAATGGTTCATTAATTACAACAAATATGTCAGACAATATGTCAGTAAAAAAGGCAACTTGATGTAAACTATGTGAAACTTAGTATCCCTTTCTTTCTTTGAAAATGAAAATTTCTTTGCCTTATAGAATATTTTCAGTTTCAGGCAGTCATCATTTGTTACTTGTTGATCTTAGTGCCTGTACTATCAATGTACTGTTCAGAAAGTCTTCTCCAGTGCCGATGAGCTCAACACTATTCTACACTTCCTCTTCTGTCAGGTTCAGTGTATTTAGTAGTATGCTGAAGTCTTTGATCCATTTCTAGTTGAGTTTTGTGCAGAGTGGTAAGTATTGATATATTTGCATTCTTCTACACGCAGACATCCAGTTTGACCAATATCATTTGTTAAAGATATTCTTTCCAGTGTGCATTTCTGGCTTCTTTATCAAAAATAAGGTATCCATACCCAAATTCCTACATAAGTCTCCACAGACCTTGAAAGGAGAATTCTCAGTTTCATATGAAAAGAAAAACCAAAATAGCTAAAAACAACTCTGAACAATAAAGTAACAGCTGGAGGTCTCACCATTCCTGATTTCAAGTTGTAGTACAAAGCTATAATAATAAAAACAAATTCTGTTTCTTTTTAAAGGAATGCTTCAGGACAGGATAATCTCACTTGTGAATGGGATGCTTTCTGTTTTATTGAATGTTTCTTATAATATTTAGAATATGAAAATATGACTATCAGTTAACATTTCTGGTTGTTCAGATAAGAAACTCCTTACAAAAGGAAATTTTTATTTTTATCCTCATTCCAGAGATATTTCATCTATGAAAGCAGGTATGACAGGATAGTGCAACCTCATCCCTGTTGACAAACACATAAGGCAACACTTTATTCATATGTCACTGCTCAGAAAGCAAAGGAAGTGAACCACAAGCAGAAACAGAAGTAACCTTCAAAACTCTTCCACTGTGACCTATCACCTGTACCTCACATCCCTAATCCATTGCCATCCAAACAACACCAAAGCTTGGAAATGGTTCAGAATATGAGTAACATTTCAGATTCATGCTGTAACATTCACCCTGCCACCAAAGACATTTTGACTTTCTCATAATGCAAGATGCACCCTGTAAAAGTGCCAGCTAAAGAGGTAACTGGACCTCTGGGATCATAGCTGCATTGTTTGGACTCTGGTTGCCTTGCTGAAGATGCTTAGGGCCTCATTACTTTAAGCTATCTTTTTCTAGAATGGAAATTCCTCATTTCTCTATTCAAATGAAGGCTTTTTGAATGTAATTTGCATTTTCATAAACTATCATTCAATAGTAAGGCACCTGACTTTCAATCACCTCCCCTATTTTCCATTTTCAAAGTTCATAACTTCCCTTTTGTGATGCTAAACGGCTTAGCAATTCTTGCCACATCAAACACATTCTTTTCTTGACCAAAGTGTTTATTTTAATGTCTTTCTTCTCTGGTCTTTGGCCTGTATTCAATGTAAACTAGACTTAAAAGTGGTCATGAATAACCATGCTTCCATTTGAATGTTTTGCTGTCTAGAAATTTCCCCCATCCATTAAATTAGACTACTATTTTTGATGTCAGACTTACTTAGTTTTAAGTACACAGGCAAAAATCTGTCTCGGTTCATGCCAGAACACGATGGGAATGAACTCTGGTCTAGTTTCGGGTACTATCACAGTTCTCACCTGAAACCTTGTGAGCAGTGTTTACTGTTTACATGATTTTGGCGTTCTAGTCTTCCACATTCCTCCCACATCAACATACCTGCTTGCAATATTCTGTGTCTTCTGTAACCCATATCCTCTAGAAAACCAATTAGAAAATGGTCTGGTGCATCATGTCATCACCCCACTTCTCTAGTACCAATTTTCTGAATTAGTTACATCTCTAATATTTCTTTAAAAATACTGGGCAGAAGAAACTTGAGGGGAAAAAAGTTTCTTTTGCTCAGTTTCATGATTATTTCAGCCTACTGTGAACTGTGGGAGGCAAGTCTGAGCAGCTCCACCTATGACTGTGGAACATGAAGTTTGACTGACTCACATGTTGAAACAAAGGAAACAGGCCAGAACCAGGGGTAAAAATGACCCTCAAGGCCCTCCTCTAGTGACTTCCACTATGCAGGCCCTACCTCCTGAACATTAAAAACAGAATCACAAGCTGGGAGCTGAGTATTGAAGACATGAGCCTGCAGGGGACATTTTGTATTCAATACACCATAACTATCAGTCTTTTAACACAGAAAGTTTTAAATTTGCGAACTACTCAAGAAATTTGGAGTTTCAAGTTGGTAACACCATCTACCTCATACTGCCTACTTCTCAGTAATCACCATGCAATTCTTTGTAAAACCAAGCCAAGTCATATTGTTTTCTTTAACTCTTCTAGTGATGTTACATCACTCTTAGCTTCGTATTGCTGTCAAATACACATGATATAAGCAATTAAGAAGAAAACTGTTTATTTTGGCTGGTGTTCCATAGTTACTAGACCCAATGAATTTGAGCTCATAGTGAGGCAGAAACTCACAGCAGAAGACCATGCTGTAATAACACTGGTCACTTCCTGGCAGCTTATCAGCAGAGACCCAGAAAGAAATTTTCTTAGTGAAAATAAAAATCTACACTCTTCAAAAAGGATTCCTACTGATCTACACATACTCACAGCTAAAGTTCAACTCCAAAGGTATAATCAGCTATGAACATATTGCCTAATAATCTAATCAACTCTCATTATTAGCACTGAAACAGGCTTCCAAGACACAGCTCTTTGGGTGACATACTTCATATCCAAATTATAGCGTTCTTCTACTAGCCTTGGAATGTTCATGTCTACCTCATAATGTAAAGGTAGTTAGTATACCTCAGAAAGCTAATTGTGTTTGTAATTAGACTAATCAAAGTTACCTCTTTGAATCAAGAAAACTTTGTTGTTCATACTAAATAATTTGAAGTCTAACTCACCTATCATCAACCAACATTGATAAAAAGGTAAGTGTTTTATTCCAAAATAAAAGAACACAATAAAATTGAAGACTAGCCCAAAGTAAGATGGAATTCCTACAGAGAAAGTACTAAACACCTCACACCTATTTCTGACATCTGTAATTTCTTGGTAATTCTTGAGCTACAAAAGGGCTTTGACCCTTGTTAGGTTGCAGCTCACATTATCCTTTTGTGCAAATGTCTCTGTTTCTTTTGGAGACATACCATGTTCCTGGGAATTCTGACTTGATGCCATTTTCCTGGAAGGTTGCAAATTCACACGTTTAGCTTCACATACATTGCTTTATGGAGGACATTACATTGTAATCACAATCTTACCATGATGGGTGATGTTCCTCTGTATGCCATGAATGTGTTGCTCTGGTTGGTTGATAAATAAAATGCTGATTAGCCAGTAGCCAGGCAGGAAGTATGCACAAGATAAGCAGACAAGGAGAATTCTGAGGAGAAGAAGGCCAGGAGACACCAGTACACTGTCCAGGGAGCAGCATGTAATGGCACACAGGTAAAGCCATGGAACATGTGGCAAGATATAGATTAACAGAAATGAGCTGAGTTTAAGTGTAAGAGCTAGAGCTAGTCAATGGTAGGTCTGAGCTAATGGCCAAGCAGTTTTAATTATTATAAACCTCTGTGATGTTTATTTGGGTCCGAACGGCTGGGACCGCAGGGCCACTGGGCAAAACACAGAAAAACTT
Organism: Onychomys torridus; assembly: GCF_903995425.1. Taxonomy (NCBI): domain Eukaryota; kingdom Metazoa; phylum Chordata; class Mammalia; order Rodentia; family Cricetidae; genus Onychomys; species Onychomys torridus. The sequence continues at coordinate 39,112,990 of NC_050443.1, forward strand.
CAGTTACATTGCCACTCAATGACATGACTCTCTAATTCTCCTTTGAAATCTGAGCAGAAGCTTCCATGACCTTGTAACTGCATTCCTGTTTCTAACTTAAATAATACCAAGTAAACGGCATAGAACGAAAGAAGCAGTTGCGTGGTCACTTTGGACAATGGCCTTTTCACTTTCAGAGTACCCAGATGTCTACCCCTGTCTAAGCCCTCTCCTTAGATGACACTTCTAGAATAGATCACTCTGGGAGGACCTGAGAGCTACAAGTTTAGATTCCTGAGAGTTTTTTTCCCACATTTTTGTTGATTCCTGAGATGTCCTAAGACAACCTTCCTATTATCCTTTTACAAATACCTGGCTTCATTTTAATCTTTTCACAACCACAGTTGCCTTAGTCCACACATTAGTCCACATATGTTCTTCTAGGTGAACTGTAAGTTTTGTCAAATATCTGTGTGCTAATGTTTACTCCTTCTTCTCACTGTAAATCTCATTCAGTGTAACCAGAAACACGCAGGACACTGTCTAAAGTTGTTCTGCCTTGAATTTTTCCCTGCCACCTTGGATCACAGAGTATCCTTCCTTAAAATATGTTTTGATAAAATACAGGTTATAATGAACATAATCAATTTAATAGTTAGAATGATGCTCTATGCTCAAGTGAACCCAGTCCAGGAGGACAAATGTGGAAGTTCATGTTTTTAACAACATTATATCAAATATCAATAGATATAAGAAATTGGAATAATCCCTTGCATCCTATCGGAGCACCATGGGCTAAGGTTAGAGTTCAACAACACCACAAACTACAGAAAGTCTACAAACCCATGCAAGCTGAACAACTCTCAACTGAACCACATCTGGGTTAAGGAAGGAATAAAGAAAGAAATTAAAGACTTCCTAGAACTCAATGAAAATGAATCCACAACATACCCAAACTTATGGGACACAATGAAAACAGTGCTAGGAGGAAAGTTTATAACAACATTAAATCAAACTAACAGGACTATACTCACAATATGGAACAGCACAGACTCTTGTGACTTAATCTTAAATCTGCTGAAATAAATTTTCTGAGTAAAAAGACCAGGACTTTGAATTTATATCAACCTCCTTATCAGAATCTAAGGACAATATTTAATAAGCAGTGGGATACTATGACACTTTTGAAAGCACAGCTCCTAGGTTTGTGTTCTCCTTATGTGACCTCTATCTAGTCTGCTCTACAGTAAACAATGATTAATGTGCCTGTGCTTCTTCCTACAAAACCTATGCCGTCTGGGAAATCTGCTGGCTTTTCACCCAATCTTCTAAGCCATTGCTGCCCCAAGTCCAGGCCTTCCTCTTGCGCAGTGAGCACTCACGAGGTCATCAGCAAATCTTTGGCTTGATTCTCAGGTGAGAACCACCATAAAGTTTTAGACAACTGTCCTTATCAAACCTGCTTAAAAGGTAGTAGCTGAAAAATGGGAGAGAGTCCATAGTTTCATAACTAGAAAGAGAAACTCACCTCGTGTAGATGTTTGCACAAATAATTTGCTTCCCACAAGACCTTTGCTGTCCTTCTAGGAATCTGAAATTTTGTCACATATTAAAAGAAAATGCAATTTCTATTATTATCCTTGAGTAGTCTCGGTTGGGGTTCACAAGTGGATAACATTACATTTGTGCACACAATTCATTATTAGAGTGAACAAGTGAATTCTCTGGGACTCTATTGAGAAGTCTTCAGGAACTGTGCAAGTTTATGTATAAATGTACTGTATCAAATGCCTTTCCTATGTGGACTTAGCTTTGTAATATTTTGGCATCATAAATCATACAATGAGTCCTGTACATCTCCTAGTTACACAATGAATCTGGAAATGACCTTGAAGATTCCAAGAACAGCAAATGGATGCTTTCATTCTTCTTTCTATAATAATAGAAAGCAACAAACATCAGGAACTGAATGTAGATAGTGCAAACGCATTCTATTTACAGTCTGCTTACTTTCTGTATGAAATGCCTGTGATGAGGTTTTCCAAGAACTGCTCTTTCAAAGTTGAATTGCATTATTTATTTTCCAATGTTAGATATTACGGACTTCTTCCCTGCACCACAAAATATTGGGGATGTAATGTTATGCTGATTGGTAGATATGGGGGCTTCTAAATGTTTTCCTGAATAATGACAGTGGGTATTAGAAGTGGTCTTGATTATGAAAGGAGGTTGTCATTTTAAGCAGATCTAACAATATCACAGTCCACTGCTTTGGGGTCTATGATGAGGAAATATATCATGATAAGAGTACATGATGTAAGATGTTTGACCCATAAGAAATGGAGTTGTGGGTGTGGTGTGTGTATAAGAGAGGAAGAAAGAGACAGACAGACAGACAGAGCAACATGGAGAGATAGAGTTAGACAGAAAGATTTATTTTCTAATCTTCCTCAACATTTCTACATAGCCAATAAGTTCTTCAAAGACCCCAATGACCTAAATATCTGCTAAGGCCTTACCTCTTAATGTGCCACTGTCTCCTTTAGTGCCACAGGTCATGACATCTGAGTGTATATTCCGATATAAACTGTAGCAGAAGTAAGCTTAAAGTTGATGTACACAATATGTTTGGTGAGCCAACTAGCCAACAAAAGTGTTTTCACTACTTACAGGAATGAGGTGATGAGTAATCCAGTATTAAGTGGCAGCTAAGACAAAAGGACTGAACTTGAACTACCTTCGCATATAGTATTTTTTAACTACTTTTACATATGGTATTGGTCTTAGACACTTCAGGGTCTACATAGATGACAAGAATATGCAACTAATTTGAAATAAAAGATTCAACAGTGACTCTTAATTCATTATTCAGGACATACTTTTTAGAGTGACATATATTTACAGTTTCAGAGTTGAAATACTCGTGTAATTTTTCATAAAGAGAAAATTAACAAAAATTACAAGCAAACAAACTAGTATATCAGAACACTCCACTCCTCTGGTCTTGACCACCCTAACCCTGAGCGCCATACTCAGTGCATGGGCTCCTGTCATACTCTCTTCCTCATGGGATATGTAACACCTCAGGTCTTCCTGAAATTCTTCAATTGTTTCAAGTTGCTGCTGCTTGCAGCTTTTCACTTGAAGGTTCTCCCAGGGGTTTCCCTGCACTCATGCGTGTCTTTAATCTGTCATCTCCCCCACAGGGAGTCTCTGATCCTTGATTTAAATTGGAAACCGTTCTCACCTGTGCCCGTCAAAGCCTTCACCTGGATATTTCAGTCACCAGATGTGGCTTCCCTGTTTCTCTCAGTTAAGGATGGATGTTTGAAAGTCTGTGATGGAAAGATACTGAATTTGAAACAGATAGTAAATTGAATTTTGAGGTGATAAAAATTTTGTAAAAAAGTTTATCAGAATCGTTTATATTTGAGTTTCTTCATTCCACTCATGTTCTAAGAACAAGAATACTAGAAAATATATTAATGACACTTAAGAAAAAGCATTTGTTGTTCTTTTTTTAAATTTTGAGGAAGTTAAAGGATGGCCACAATGTACATGTAAGGACTCCCGACACCAAAACAACCACAGTGAGGATTCTATGACTAAGAACAGTTATACTTTGTTGACTACGCACTTTGAACGCCACAATGTGCCTGTTAGATGTAGTGTCTTGGAGAGGTCTCCCAAGAATTTACTTTGTATCTATTTATCAATCTATTTATATTATGGGGAATCCAAAGCATGTAATAACACAATATCCAGGCCAACAAAGGATCACACAGCTAGGGAGTGGTGTGAAAGGAATTCAGTCGCTGGTATTACCTACCTGTCCTTTCAGAAATATTATCCACACTTGCTGTTTTGCTTCTGCTCTCCTTACTACTTGTCTACCCCTGTCTATCTATAATCTACACACTTATTACACGATCAACAACTGGCATAGACATTGATAAAATACCCTTGGATTGTTTGCCATTATCAAAATCTATTTCTTATAATGAGATGTTGTCTTTGGTAACCATAGAAACTCAGAGAAGATGGGAGTTACTATGAGAACTTCCTTCAAGTCTCAGTAAATAGTCAGTTAATGGTACAATATTCATTATATATGATATAATATATAATACACTCATTTTCATTAAACATTCTTTGAGGGAAAATGTTATTTACCCCTGGTGATCTTGACTCTCATAGTGTCTTAATAATTACCTATTTTCCTATAAACAGCTAAGACAATACAAACAAACACATCACATTGTGTGGGAGTGCATCTAACACAGATGTTAAGGGAATAATAAAATATTTAAGGGATTACTGTTTAACATTAGTTGACTTACCTACTGACTGTGATTGGGCAGAGGAGGGAGTATTCTATTCTGGAGTTGATTTCTCTTTAGGATTCATTTCCAAGATAGACTTAGAAATCTCTCTTCAACTATAATAGATCACCAAAACAGAGTATTTCTTGGAAGTAATATAACTCTGTGAGGACAGAGGTTAAATGTTTAGTCAATTGATCTGTCTTGGAGAGATGTCTATTGTTTGAGAGTTGATAGTCTGCTGGATATAATTACAAGGGAGTTCATGTTGTGAGCTTTGTTTTCTAAATGGGATATTTTAAAGATTACCTGCAAGCACAAATCCCTGGGAGCTGTCACTCCACTTGACTCTCTTGAATTAGGGAGACTATTATGACATAATCATGCCACCCCTCTACATGAGAATCTCCTTTTCACCGTGTCTCAGCAATCCCTTATTGGTGAAATTATTAAGGCCACTCCACGAAGTTAAAAGGGAGGTTTATTTTGTGGGGTAACTTACAAATGAAGGGATAGGTTGTAGGGTCTGGCAAAGGTATGGCACAATCCCTCATTGTCTATGCCACAAAGCTTAGAATACCAGTACCTAAAATTCATCTTTTTGAATTCTCAGGTGCTGTGGAAAGAGATGAATGGAATGATCCTGCTCTATTTTGGTGGTGTGAAAGGAGCAGTGATTTTGAGGTCGCTTTCCACCTCATACTGGAGACAAAGACTTGCCTGCTCACCTTTGATCCCTCTGTCAGTAAGTCTCATCAGACTAACTTATCCCGAGGGCTCAGTACTGCCCTCTAAAGAGCATCCCGGCTATTGCTACAGAGGTGTTGGTCCTACACACATACTACTACAGTTCCTCCAGCCCAGCAAAGGCTCATTTGACCTGGACCTATACAGCTGTGTACATCAAAAGGTCTGAGATGAGTTTGACTTTGCTACTCACTTCACTTAAACTACTGCAGAAAGTATAAAAATTACTCATAGAAAGATTCCTCAAGTGAGACTGACCGTTTGAGGAAATTTTCCTGACAGGTTTTATGAATCCCTGAGGAAATTCTACTTTCCTAATAAGTAAATGCAAAAGCTGTTTTAGTATTAAAGTCATCATTAACTTATCAGATGTGTGATAATTAATACTTTAAGAAGGAAAGCAAAACTCAAGATGACTCAGTTGCATGTCTTCCCAAAATACTTTTAGACTTGTTTTTCTTTTAGATTTAGTTTTTAGAATGAACCTCGAAATTTTGGTGGCATTTTAAAATAACATACATATTCCCTCTGCATTTGTGATGTAATATTGGGTTGAAATGTTATTTGCTATAAAACATAGGACTTAGAGGTGTACCACCACACTGTGCAGTAGCTCTGTTAATTTTGAAGCCACATAAGTAATATGTGCTGGAAGATGTGATGGTGACACTTCATCATCAGCTTGATCCGATCTAGGATCTCAGAGAGGTTTAACTGAGGATGAAATGTGTGCTGCGCTCTGTCATTGCTAGGATCCCAAGTAGAATAAAAAGAGACCAAAGAGAAGGGAAGCTGAAGACCAGGGTCCATTGCTCTCTGCTTCCCAGCAGTAGACACAACGTGAAGAGCTGTCTCATGCATCAGTTGCCATCGCTTCAATGCATAATGGACTGTATCCCTTTTCAATGTGGAAGCCACAGCAAACGTGCCTTGGCCTAATTTGCTTCTTTCAGGTGCTGTCTCACAGTGATGAGAAAAATGAGTAATGCTTAGGTTTAAGGCATTGGGTCATTACTGAATTTTGTTGATGTTACAGAGAATTAGTGAGAAAATATAAATTTGGGGTAAATTCTATGACTTTGCCTTCTTTACATTAAAATAATAAGTGGCTTGCCTTTTTATACAAGTGGAAAATAAAGTATATGTTGTCTAAACACATATATACATATTAAATGTATGTATGTGTGTATGAGTATGGGAGTAAAATGTATATAAGAAGCATATTTTTAAGAAACTGTAAATATAACAGTTCTTATTTCTATAGTTGTGCCTTCCACTGTTTGTTATATATTTACTTGGGCAACAAACACTTTAGGTTACTATGACTCACATCACACTAAGATAGTTGCTTCCGATGAAAAGGAAATTCATTGGATCAGGATTTAGAATTCACCCAAGCAATCAATTTTACATTTTCATAAACTTGTCTTTTTAAAATTCATACATGTGTGTGTTTGTGAGGGATGATGTGCATGTATGTAACAGGCATCTATAGTGTCAATGAAAGGGTATTGGACTGCATCCCCTTGAACTGGATTCACAAGTATTTGGGAGCCACTTGATGTGGATTCTAAGATCTGAATTCAGGACCTCTCCAAGAGCTGCAAATGTCTTTAACTCTTGATCCATCTTCCAGCCCATGTAAACCAATTTGTTACCTGAAATCTCTAACACCTACATAAGAATATCCATAGAAGTTTTATTAAAATAATTTTTCTAACAGAAGAAATTATAAGTAGATATTACACATTTCCTTTTCCTTTTTAATTGCATCATACCTGGGAAAAAGATACTTTTAAAACATTTCACACCAAGCTCCTCCCCCATGTATGAAAGCTGAGTCAGGTATCCCACAATAGAGAACAGGTTCCCAGAAGCCAGCTCATGTGCCAGGGACAGATTTTGGTCCCACTGCTAGGAGCCACAAACATACCAAGCTACACAACTATCACCCTGCCTCAACTTGATGTGCCATGATCTTTTTACTCCCATGGGACCCTTACCCTTTCTGAGGAGTGAATGGGGGGAGGGGTAGAAAAGAAGTAAGGAGAGGGAACAGGATGAAAGGATGGAGGGGAAACTGTGCTTGGTATGTAAAATAAATTTTAAAATTTAATAAAAAATAAAAATACAAAGAATTTAAATTTACACTAATTACACAAACAAATAAATATTATTTCAATTTCTCTATTCTGTTCAATGCATTTCAGTGGTTTCCAAACTCTCACTTAAATTAATTTCAGTAGAAATTTAGACCCACATGGTCTGATCTTCCTGTGATTTCTCAAGGTTCTTTTTGGTTCAAACTACAGCTTTGCATTTCAGCACGTTTAACATCCCTTTCTATGGATTGTTTCCCTTCCAGTGCTTGTGTTGAAATCTACATTCCACCACAACAGCCCTTTGTGGTAGGATCTTAAAGGGTGGTTAACTCATGAGAATCTTGCCCGTATATATGAATCATGTTATCATAAGGATGGCTTGCTTACCTGGGGAATGAGGTTTGTTTTGTTTTGTTTTGTTTTGTTTTGTTTTGTTTTGTTTCATTTTGTTTTGTTTTGTTTTTAAGGGAAATGTGTTCAGCCAAATTTCCAGCCTGTCTTAGCCATGCTTGGACATCTTCCTAATAACCTAAATAACTACACTGCACATGTTGCAGTATGGGTCTTGATTCCTTTCTACAGAATTTCAGAGCATGGGACATGTTTGTAGATATATTTATCTTCTCTCTTTGGGAATTCAGTTTCATGAGGGTAGACTCACAGCAGCTATGAAGACTTACACAAGACTGGAACTTCCTACTTTTTACTGTGGGGAAAAACAGAATCTATGAGGCCACATCCCTCCTTGGGTACCTAAGGACATTTTGTTTCTGAGGGTGAGGATGTCATGTTCTCTAATGGTGTACCACTGGGGAACTAAAAGAAGGAGCTTGAAGACAAGAGATAACAGCAAATAATGGAAGTATAAAAATAATAACAATACATTTTATATATGAGACTGTCAAAAGTGAAAGAAAGATTACACTTTGTGTGATTTACCTTTTTTTAATGCTGAACATCAAACCCAGAGCTTTAATCATGCTTGCTAGACAATCACTGTACCAAAAAAGAGCATCTCGTCTCCACTACAACATTTTCAATCTCTCCTTTTGCATTGTAGAGCATAAACAATTTCTTTAAAATGAATTGTCAAATAAGTCAATAAATAAGTAAATTGCCAGGTCTTCGTGCCTTAGTAATGTTTGTTCTCTTACTGAAAATGCTGATTTTTCTCTCTCAGTGCCCCACCAGTTTTTCATCAAGCCTCAAACCTTAGATTACATAAAGACTCATTATTTTACTTCTTAAATATGGGCTATTTCTTTCACAAAAACTAAATTGCTTCTCAAGGCTGTGCTGAATAATGTAACTACACTCGTTTTATATCTTTTGCAAATATGCAAATGGGTAATTATACTAAAAGGTTCATTTCTTTTATTGATTCCACTTACTTGTGAAATCTAAGAATTCGAGTATTTAGTATTGATTTCATGAATTCATTCCATAGCTAAGTAATTTTATAGCACAAATAAACAACATACTCAACTTTTAAGGGTTCAGATTTAAGTATATGGAAGAAAGAAAGAGAGAGAGAGGGAGGGAGGGAGGGAGGGAGGGGGAGGAAGAAAGGAAGGAAGGAAGGAAGGAAGGAAGGAAGAAAGGAAGGAAGGAAGGAAGAAAAATGGCGATACATAACCATACACCTTCTTATACCAGTTTCCTAGTATGTGTAAACTCATGTAAGTTTAACCATCACCTGTAAGAAAGTCACAGCTGTAATCTGAAATGTTAAGTATAACTGATATGCATAAAAACCAAAAAATAAATGTTACTCCGTACTACAGTGTCTTAAAAAGTAAAGACAGAATTTGAACAAAGTTATAAATCTAGATCACAATTATAACAGAATCACATAGGACTGAGCTACACAGAATAAGAGACTGCAAACATGCTAAGACCTATGTGGGGCATCTATATAAAAACCTCTTCTCTCAGGGCCCTGGGATCATTGTGGAAGACAGAGGTGGTGGACGACTATAAGGAAATGTGTTTCTAGACATGACAAGGTAATTGTACATATGAACGTACAGCAGTTGTAACAGCATGCACAAGACTTGTGCAACCTCAATACTAACAACATCCCAGCATGGACAGTGAAGACAGGCATGAAAACTTCCCCTAGCTAAGTAGCTGTTAGCAACTGATAGCTTCTGGGAGAAAAAAGTCAGTTTCCTTTAAGACTGTGACTCTTCCTACATAGGTCTGCATCGAGTACTCTGCATTTATATTTTAGCGTTTAGTTTAGTATTTTTATGGGACTTCTGGGTATGTAGCTTACCAGGCATAGTGAAGTCATAGATCTTGGAGGAGAACCTACAACCACCACATTACTATGCCAACATAATTCCCAGCTTTATTCTAAATATTTATCTGTATACCCGCAGATTGGTATATGTCTCACATCTCATCAAAGAAATATCTGCAACAGATGCAGACCATTACACAAAATAAAGTCGATCAATGTGCAGACCGCACATGGCCGTGCGGTTCCCAGCCACAGCTGATACATACACAATACCACTTCTCCATCCAATGCTCTGGGTTAATAGTAGAAAAGGAAGAAGAAAGACTCTAAGAGCCAGAAGAACAGAAAGTTTGCACTGAGATGTGTCTCCTAGAAATGTCAGAGAAACTACCCCCATGAAGTCTCATCAACACAGCTACCTAAATAAGACCTAAGACCTGAAAACATGAGCAATACCAACAGGCCTGCTAAAATGAAAGGAGAAAATTTTATGGGGCTTCAAATCTAGACAAAGAATTTCAGGCAACAAAGGAATTCTGGGAGTGGGAGAAAAAGTCTTCCCTAGAGAAAAACTCGCAAATTAGTTATCTAATACTGAGGGATCAGCCTAGATATCATATACATACAAGTAACATTATATGTAATAAATAGATAAGTAGGTGTAGTTGAATTTCTAAACACCCTTATTAAATAAAAAACATGGAGCCAGATATAGGGGTGAAATCTGAGAGATCAGGGAAATAGAGAAAGCCACAGTAAACATCACCTCACCAACTCCACAGCTTCCAAAGGCTAGCTACTTCCTGTCTACCCATGCCTATATGCCTTGCAGTTCTGCCATCTGATTTGCTCTCTCTGTCCAACTGCATCACTTCCTCTTCCTGCCCAGCTCTGTCACTTCCTGACTGTCTATATAGACCTCTAGACCCCCATGGTTAACTAGTGTTGGAATTTAAGGCATGTGCTACCATTGTTTGACTTCTATATAGTGGCTGGCTTTTTCCTCTGATCTCCAGGCAAGTTTTGTTGGGAGACACAGTATATTGAGGGACACAATGCATCACTACAGGTAGGTAGGTAGGGAGGTAGGTAGGTAGGTAGGTAGGTAGGTAAGTAGGTAGGTACATAGATACATAGATAGATAAATTTGTGTGTGTGTGTGTGTGTGTGTGTGTGTGTGTGTGTGTGTGTGTGTGTGCTGTAACAACTTAAGAAATAGAGGTCACAAATTTGAGAAAAGTGTATGCACAGAGGAAGGGTGAAAGAAAGAGGAGGGAAATGATCTAATTACATTTTAATTTCCAAAATAAAAAAAAGTATTTAAGGTCCATAATATAAGTCCTTACAGGCAATTTTAATCCTACCACATGTAACATTCATCTAACATAAGAAAAGCTATATGGTGCATATTATTCATAATTCTGTATACTCTAATAACATACTATAAACTTCACTTAAATAACTAAGTAAACATATGTAAGAATAATAATTAACCTTCTCTCTAACATATATATAATAGCGACAAATGTAGCACAAGTATAGAAAATATAATATATTAATTTACACAAGATAAAACACACACTACATGTTTCCTATAGGTTTCAATTATACATACCTTATCCTTTAAAAGCATTTAAAGTTATTTATATAGTGTATGTATATGAATAGAATTATGACTGTGTACCATTGTTGGGAAATTTTAAAGATGAAGTCAAATGCTTTATAGCATAAACAGATAATTGTGCTAATTCTAATTCTGGCTCCAAAAAGTTACATTTTTAGGACATTTTGCCTATTCTGTCTTCTTTGTAAATAGCTTTTCCAACCCTGTAAGTTGACAGTGTTCTTTGTAACCAAATAATAAAAACAGCATATGGGCTGGTCTAGTAACAAACGGGGTTAGAAGTATAGGGTTTCTCCTGTCCTAACAGACTTTCTAATTTTGCTTTTGCCAACAGAAATAAACTTACAAACTTAGGTAATGTCTGTATATCAATAATCACTGATCAGTTCACAAGGAAAACAGAAATGTATCACATGGAAATATACAATGGAAAATCAGTAGGTTATACCTGGGGAAGACATAAATTGTTTTGAAATAGAGCAATGTTTAAGATGTTAAGAGACATTTATTTTCTTTTTCTTTACCAACTTACCATTGAGATACTTCACTGGTAATGTAAGCCTCTTTACAGGTACTGTTTCATCTAGCTGTCCTTGAGTATTTTTCAGGCTTTTTGCTTGTTTGTTTTGAAAGAGTAAAGGCAACTATTACTACAATTTAGTTCAAGCTACTCTTCTCTGAAAACACCAAGTTATAATCAGCATTCTCTTTTCCAATCACAGGCACAGCACACTGAAATCTTACTTTAACTAGTCATTTTTTTTTTCCTTCTTTTGTGCTAAGATTTGCCTGAATGAGAGACTTTCTTGAGTTTTCTGAGGTTGGGTTACTTGCATCTTTTCAGTCCAAAGAAATCTTATAAGTAAGGTCATCATACATAGAATAATCATTTCTTCTAAGTGTTAAGATTTAATCAGCTTCTCTTTTCTGATTAGCATAAATGTAATCCATAGATCATCAAAATGTGAATATTTGTATCTAGAATTTTCAGAATTTGTACCTAGCGAGTAAGCTTAGACTTATTTAGGGCATAGGCCCTCCTTAGCAGCATCATTTTCATTGTTATGCTTCCTTCCTAGGAAGACTATTCACTGATGCAGTGGAGATGAAGAATCCAGTGTGGCTTTTGAGTACAAGATTTGGAAACTTGAACAAACCATCTCCAATCCTGCCTTCCACAGTTACGGGACTGATCAAATCAGAAAATTACATTTGGTGAAAATGCATAATCTCTGCCACCACTGACATTCACAGAATTGCAGAATCTAACTGCCCATCAGAGGTCCTGACTTCTATGTTTGGTCCTTGTGATGCCACCTCTGGGTTTGGTGTTTGGATAATCCTGACTCCCAAATATTTCCACCATTTCATCTTCTACTGTTTGGAAGTGCTATGAATATTACTGTTAATATTTCATAAAGTGCTTCCAGAATTATCTAAGAAACCATTCTTTAAAATATTTTTCTTGGCTGCTAATAGGGAGCATAGTAAGATTTCTTTAAGGAAGCTGCCCCAGGTAGGCCTCCTATGCTCCATTTGGTGAAAATAATAAAGTACATGAAATTGAGTGTCAGATATGGAAGGAGAGGTCAGGGAAGACTTTGGAGAGAAGGATTGCAGGGATCATCAAAATATGTTATATACTATTGTAAAATTCTCAAAAAAGAAATACAGTGTTTTCTTAAAAAGAGTGTTTGCTGACCAATCATGCCTGAGTTCAATTCTCAGTTCTTCTACGGTTTATTTGCTAATTATTCTCTGTAGTGTTGGTGTGATATTTTGTTTGTGTTCTGACAAATAAAGCTTGCCTGGTGATCAGAGGGCAGAGCTAGCCACTAGTTAACCATAGAGGCCCAGCAGTGGTGGCTCACACCTTTAATCCCAGCACTTGGGGGGCTCATACCTTTAAGCCCAGCACTCAAGAGGCAGAGAGAGGAAGTGGTAAGGAGCATGGAGACAGGATCTGGCCCTTTCAGTCTGAGGATCTGGAAAGGTAAAATGTCACTGGTGGCTGCTCATCTGCATCTCTGATCTTTCAGGTTATTACCCCAATATTTGACTCTTGGTTTTTATTGATAAGACTAATTAGGTTTACATTTCACTGTAGATATTCATTCTTGCTACAATTCTCTCTTTGTAAATTTATTAAAATTCTTAGTGGTCAGCATGTAGCATTTTATAGCTGTGGCATCTTTTGTAATAGGCTTTCTCATTTTTTGTAATATTTTATTCTTCCACTCTGTTTTTTGTTCTTTGACAAACTGACAGTTCTGACTTTTCTGTTTTTAAGTAGGTTAACTCAGTCTTAGCAATTTTTCTGGTATTTTTATAGACTCCGTATTTTAATTCTGCTTTAATTTTGTACTTTTTATACAGAATCTCCCTGTGTAGACCTGGCTAGCATGAATCTCACAGTGTAGTCTACATTTGTCTCCAACTACAGGGATAATACAAGGATTTTTACATTCCTTGATGGTAAAAATCATTGCAAGTTTCAGGGCATATGACACTGCAAAATGCTCAGCCCTAGACAGAACCTCTAGATCTTTTCCCTTTCTTTCAAGTCTCAGGCACCATTAAGAGGAAGAAGTTTAAACACTGTAAGAACCTGAGGCAGTGGATAACTTCTAGGACATACTATCTTCTGGACACAGCAGGACAGCTACACACTGTAGCTCACTGCAGTTGTTACAGTATCTATGTGACTGCATAGTCCTAAACCAGACAAAATCCTAGCAGGGAGAGAAGAGTTAGGCATACACTCACATCCCAAGCCATCTAGCTATCAGCAGTTATTAGCTGTTGGAAAAAGGACAAACAGTTCTATCTGGGAGTATACCGACTGGCAAGTCCACCACTCACTAGTGGAAAAGCACAAATGAAAGCATATTTAGGCAGTACAAATTGGTCTTTAAGGGTTACAAAGGGGGAGGGGCACAAGGTAGATGTGTAGGAAAAGGAGATGAACCTGCAAAGAAATGAGTATGAATATAATTAAAACACATTGTATGGAATTTTATTTTTTATTTGTTCCAAAGAACTAATAAAAAATCTTTTAAAAAATTATCATTTAGTTTGTGTGATATTTTCATGAAAGTTGTTTGTTTACTATTTGTGCTCTCTTATTGTTCCATGAACTTCAAAAGAGTTGCTGCCTTCAACTCTATGCTAATCAGTTTGGGAACTTCCAGGATTCCAGGTCAATTGCTGCAGCCTTAGTAAGTTTGTTCGGTGTTTCTCTGCAATTCCTTCAGGAAAATTGCTGTCTTTTTCTGTCTTTACAAGATTACTTCAGAAAAGAAAATCTTTCAGTCAGGTGGGTAGAGCTGCAGGCAAGGCTAATGTGTCCATGTGTGAGTCACCTGTGGTGTCTTGGAGCTGTGTTGTGTAGACTAATGCTCATGGTCCGTAGACAGATGTCAAGGGCCCCTGTGTAGCATGGACTGCTAACCCACAGCAAGCTGAGGTATGTTTGAGATCCTTGCATCAGTTGGCTGGTACACGGACCATGAGTGGTCAGGGGTGACATGGGGTGGGCTGGTGAAATCAGTGCTCAGATCCCTAAGCCCCAGGCCTGCTGTTTGACATGAAGGTGGCCAGACTTCAACTGTGTTTTTATGTAGATGAGTCTCCTAGGGCCTTTAGTTTTTATCAACACACACAACATAGACCGCTTAATGGAGTGCTGAGACTCTAGTGTGTGCTCTGCCCATTACATTGAAATGGTTTACACTGTGATTGTTCATGGCGTAACCCACTCAGGTTTGTTCTACTCACTTAAGTTGGGTCTAGCTGTTCTTCTCTAGTTTCTGAAATATATAAATCCTGTGTTTGCATGTAAATATAATGATAAAAGTATATGATACATTTTCCCTCTTGAATAAACCTGCAGATTTTTTTTTGACACAGCTTTTAATAACTTTACAATGCTTCCTTCTTCATTAAACAGTCACTTAGAGGAGGAACATTAGCTTAAGAACTTTGTCACTCTTCATCATCTGCTCTCAAATTGTATTGCCCTGTACTCCATCCAGTACATGTAACTTTGTTATAGTTACATTACCTCTTATTGTTCATTTATACATTTTTGGTATAATAATGAGTGAGAACCAATAAATTCAACCAATTAAAAAGATTCTGTGTCACATAGCCTCTGGCCCCTGGGGGTGCACATTAATATGTCCAGGTTGTATTGCTCAATTGCTTTTAGCTATAAGCTTCTTTAACATCTTCTCTGGACATATTTATTCTATGTCCAGGTCATATAACTAATGAATGCCTGGGGAACAGTAAAATGCTTATTGGTGTAGCTAACTGGAAAAAGATAAGCTAAGTCTTATACACACTAAGACTGTTCATCTCACATAAGCAAACATGGCGCTGTCTATAGCATGGTACATAGCTAGTCAACTGATGAAGTGTCATCTTAAGAAGGGAGGGGAGAGAAAGTGAAAACAGAAAAAATTTATCTAATATATCAAAATGTTCCAGTAAAAATAGATGATTTTCTGTCCATGCAAGCAGTTTGCAATTTCATTACTTTCTGTAACACGCTGAGATCTAAACTCTATAGTGACTTTATACTAAAGAACACCAGTATTCCTTAGAGATTTCTGATCTGTCTGTGTTAGTTCTCTCATGTAGCTGTTCAACTTTGCCCCTGTTAGGCTCACAGTTTCTTTGTCTGAAGTGCATTTGCAAATACATTCAAAGAAATTCATCTGAAATACATTCTTCTGTACCTTATATCTCTCTTTACTCTTAAAAATACCAAGTATATTTCTCACCATTTGGTTTTTCAACAGAAGTATCTGAGAACATATATGAATTTGTCCTGGGTGTATTTTCCATTTAGTTTACATTTATATTGTATATTTTGTTACTTTACCTGTATATAGTATAATACTCAAACACCTCCTGAAATTAAAAAGAATAGATAGAAAGTGATTACCTCACATTGATGAACCTTGCAACAAGAAACCATGAACTGCAAAATTTATCATTTCTTGTGATAAAACTGAACATTTCTTACTTCATGGATTCTTTGTCTGGTGTAGTTTAAATGTAGTAAAATTCAGTTTAGGAAGAAAAATACTTTCGACATCCTTTAATTTCACTGGAGAAGTGAATTGAAGACTCAGAAAGGGGCCATGAAACCGATGCTCTATATTCTGGGACTGTATCACAATGAGCATCTCCGGTTATTATAATTCTGTACAGAAGAGCTTGAGTTCTGCTGAGTGTGACGTTTTAAAAAGCAGGAGACATTCTTCTATACAAATTAAAACTGTAAATGTCAAGCTAGGTGTGATTTAATGAAAAGGTATTCAATGATTTGATGCTTAGCTCTCTTTAAAAATCTATATTTAACTAACTCATTAGAGATTCATAGTCCCATTCTTAGGAATAATATTTTATAACCAATTGTATTTAAAATAAGAGTTCAGGAAATGATATATCTGTATCATTATCCAGTTTTAATTGGAATCGGGAGATGAAGACCTTCACAGAAGGCTCCCTTTTAATAACATAAGCGTGTGACCAACACCATATTGAAAAGCAGGTTCATGCTTCAAGACTTCCTCATTCTAAGTCAGCCTCCCTCAAGATGCTCTTCACAAGCACCATGCTCATAACAGAGTCATATGATTTACAACAGCAAGTGATTATTTGAATGTTTATTTCTCGGCCCCTAGAATCCATCAGTTTTATGTCATCAAGGCTTTTTAAAATCACTGATAAAGCCTGTCATGAAGATTATTACAGGAAAATAATTGAGCCAGGAATAATCCAGGAGAGGAAGTACTTTGAAAGGGCCACACATTTGTTACCAGAAAGATGAAGAGTCAGAAGACAGTGACTCACCTGCAAATTCAGGTTCTTCAGAGAAACACCATGTCTCAGCTTTCCTGCAAATGAATAGAGTGAACACTAATCTTCACACCTATTCTGTGAGTAAATTAAAAACAGAGAAAATGTTACAGCAGATAAGGCTCATAAATATCAGATCAGAATTGATAGTTGCGTTCATGGCGACAAAAGACAGGATTGGTGTTCATGTCTGAGAACTACACTCAGAGTATTACAAGTTTTACTTGGTTCCAAATTTAACTCTCCAGGGAAGAGTATTTTTTCAGTCCCACTTGATATAAAAGAGGCTGATGCCAAATGTGATGGAGGGGCATTGCCAGGCTAATGGTACCAAATGAACTTTCTGTTTTGATAGGAAATTATAATTTCCTTTTAAATTATAAACAAATTATCACAAAAGATACTTGAAAGCACACAAAAAAGTACTTAAAATTACTCTGAAAAAACATAGTAGCATAGAACCCAATGCTGTAGAATGGTTCTGTGACCAGAAACAAATTAAGAAGTATATGGGTTCAAGGCCAGCCTGGGTTACATCCAAGGTCCTGTCTCAAACAAACTAACAAATTATAAAAGAAGGTTTAGTGTCAAAATTGCTCACTTTTCAAAAGGTTTGTGAATAGATATTGCAATTAGTCAATAGAGCTGTGATTGAACATTAAATTATAAGCCTAAATATTATTAAAAGAATAATAATGCATATCTAAACATAATTTCTTGAACTCTTTACCAAAATTCATATAACCTAATATCTTTAAATGTTATTTTAATCCATTGCATGTGTATGGTGAAGAAGAAGAAGGCGAAGAAGGAGCCACCACCACCGCACCTCTACACCTCTTTCCCTTGTGAAAGGCTCTTGAGCTCAGGGAACCCCCATGGAAGAGGAGGTGGGAAGAGTGTAGGAGTCAAAGGGATGGAGGACACCAAGAAAATAAGACCCTCTGAATCAACTGAGCAAGGCTCATATGAACTCACAGAATCTGAAGCAGCAAGCACAGGACTTCCATGGGTCTGCACTAGGTCCTCAGTGTATATATTACAGCTTTTAGTTTAGTATTTTTATGGGACTCCTGAGTGGGTGAACAGATAGGTCTCTGATTCTTTGTCTTCTCTTGGTGTTCTTTTCCCTCTGTTAGTTTGCTTTGTCCAACTTTGATGTGGTGGTTTTTGTTTTAGCTTATTATATTTTACTGTGTTGTGCTCTGTTAACAAAAAAAAAAAAAAAAGTGGTAGGTTAATGGAGACCATCATGGAAATTTACTAAGTTGCCTAAATAAATGGTAAATGCTCAGAATCAAGGTTGGCTCATTATTTCATTAATTGTCCTGATTTATGGTGGGAAAACTAAGAAAGCTAATTAAACTTACATATCTTCAGCTTTACATTGTTATAGCATTCATCCAGAGGAAATACCAATCTGGCTAAGATTCCATTAGATCAGCACAAAATCTACACTGAACTAGAAAACAGAAGTGTTGTCTGTCCAGTTTATTTTTGGTTTTGTGATAGTAGCAATTAGTATTTATGTCAGGATTATCTTTGTTTAATTTTTGGTTAAAACTGAAAACTGACTTAGTGTAAGAATGTGGGGAAAATAGAAATGTTGTGTTTTAAGACCATCTACTGGCTATCAAGAATTTGAATAATAGAATGCTGTACACATAGTTTTTAGACAGAATCTGAACATATAATACTGGCTTAATCATTGTGTAAATAAAGCTGGGTTAAAATTTACAGAGATCCAAAAGTCTCTGATTATAATGTTTTTTAATTATTATTTTCACATTTTTTTCTTCTTTTCTGGCTTTATTCTAATCCAAACTCTGCCAGACTACAACAAAGATGTTGGCCAAACATAAACCAAAAGTGTATTGTCTTCAACTTGAAGAGGATTTGCTTTTTTCAATAACTAAAGCAATATATGAAAATACCATAATATACCCAATGTTTGTTTACATTAATGTGCACTAATCAAATGAAGATTTTAGAATTACAATGATTGAGTCTCCAAGTATGGTTTTTTAATTATTATTTTCAAGAACATACAAAAATTTTACCATAGAAATTGAATTAAGGTTGACTAAATTTGTATCATTATCTGACTCTTCTAAAGTCCTGGCTGCGTTTCTGTTTCTTCAAATGCATAGTTACTATTGACATATACTGTGCCTAAAAATAGTGTTATGCATGTCATAATCCTGTGTCCATGGCTCGTTCATTCTTTTTAACAATGAGGATTTAGATAGTTAATGTGCTTACAGCATTCTCAGCCTTGGGCTTTCTCGGATTTAGAGTTTAAATTCCTGAAAGCATAAACAGGTTTATTCTTTAGAGAGTATAGTGGAATAGATATAATATTTTTAATATGCTAAAATCATTTAATGGCAAATTAGACAAATAATCAAATTGAGCATTAACTAAGAGAAGTCCTCTTGAACTTTTGTCTAAAAGATTCTCAAAACACACAACCTATTACTGTTGTTGCCCTATGTGGAAGGCAAGTCCCTATTCCTCAAGACATCATGCACTTCAAAACAGGTTCCAGAGATCTCTGAGATGGAACTGTCCTGAATGCCCCCTCCTTAAAGACTATCTTTCATGGTACCAAAAGGCACCATGCAAGCTTCCAAAGGAAATAGGCAACCAACAATCCCACCCAGTCATGATGTCTATGAACCACATCAATGACCACTGTGACATGATAACCCTAAGGGTACTCTAGTGGCTCACATACATTGACAGTAATCAACAGCTCTCTAACTGAACTTAAGACCCACTCAATGAGAGCAAAGCCATACCTAATGCTGAAAACCTAATTAACTGCTCAGTGCTAGTGAATTTACAGCTATTGGAGGAAAATCTACACCCTCTAGTTGATTAATCCAGCATCATCCCTAACAACAATCAATAAATATTTGTTCTTGTATCTACAGATAAGTGTAGCCTTCACTCCTCATCAAGAAAACTTCTCTTTGCAACAACAGCTAGAGACCATTAAAGAAAAAAACAAGAAGTCAAAATGCAGAGTTATAGAACTCAGTTCCAATAGATACATCTACCAAATACTCTCACATCTAAGACTCAGGGAACATTGTGGAAGAGGAGGTAGAAATATTGTTAGAGGCAGAGGATCAGGGACTTTGTGATGCTGTGAGATTGTGTCCCCTGGTAATACCAGAAGTTACATCCATAAGGTCTCACTAATATGGCTCTGAAATGTGAGCTGAACAAGGATGACACCAGGGAATATGCCAAATTGCATGAGCTCTCAAGGCCATAGCCCTACACAAAGAGCTACAAACACCTGAGCAATGTTGTGAGGTGTCCTTCCCCAAGGAAGAGTATACCAACTGATTGTCTGATGCCAAATCGTTAGCCCTGAAAACATAATGACAAGTAGCATTATATAGACTCATCAGGCTATATATAGGGAATATCTGGGAATATATAAGTATACATAAATACATATATGCATGCAGTAACAACTGATAAGAGATTGAATTTTAAGGAGATGGGGTGGGGTGCCCTGCAAGGGGGTATATGAGAGTGTTTGGAGGGAAGAAAGGTAAGGGAGAAATGTTGTAATTAAAATACAATCTCTAAAATAAACAAAAAAAAATAACGGAATGAAAAAAAATTCAGATGATGAGTTAATAAATTGTGTGTTAGAAAATAATTTACACGATGGTTTCAAAATAGATTGCCCAGCTGAATTTGTAGGCAGTCGGTCTTTCTAAGGCATTTTGGTATGGCATTGCCAGTCATTTTGTAAGGCTTAGGGTTATAGGATTCCCTTAACACCATATTTGTTTTATGACTTGCTTCACTTCTGCAGACCCTCGTGCACATGGCAGCCAAGGTGAAGAAAGTGGACTAGGAAGTTCTCTTTACCTCCCCCTCCTGTGTCCCTTCTCTGATAACTCTAGCATTAGACATTTCAGTGGAGGAAATCAAGAGTGTCATCAGGCATCATGAAGAGGAGCAAGAAAAAGCACTGAAAACATAAAATAAACCAATACGGCCAAAGAATCTTAAATACTTCAAGGACTTGACAGCTACTAGAACTAGCCTACAGAAATACAATTAATCTTCTCTGCCAACCTATACAGACTTGCTGCCTTCTAAATAACCATTTTAAATGGACAATAATCTCGAGTAAAATGGCCTAAACATCCAATATTCAATAAAATTTTAAAACACCAACTTCATGTCAGAAGTCAGGAAATTCAGAACTTTCAGCATGAAGGAAAACCACCAGCTGTCAATCAAACGTGTACCAGACACTGAGGGAGTTGGGTAAGAACAATTGATCTTTCAACAAATCGAAAATGAGCAAACATATCAAGGAACTTAAGGTAAAATTTAAAACTGAGGTACTTATAAATAACTGAGTACACATAAACATAAATGGAAGCTTAAGCTGAATACTAGAAAAGCCTTTGGGTTCCGTAGACCCAGGACAGAGCATTCATACTTGTATTCTCATAATCTTAGAAAGAAAGTAAGTGGAGAGTAGGGTGGAAGAAAATGAAAGTGCAGCAGTTGAAGTTTTTGAAATGTGGTAGAAATGCAGTTCTAATTTCAGGATGTAGAGTGATTTGAATGAGGATAAGTACAAGGTCAATCATGATGACATATATCATTGGTGAAATCCTAAAAATTTATTTCAAAGAAAAAATATTGAACTCCATCTTAAAAATGAGTTGCCTGTGGGAAATACTAATTAGATAATGGCAGCTTTGATGTGCAACTATGGAAGCCAGCAAAACTTTGAGGAATCGAAGACAGCGAATTCAGGCATGGTAGCCCATGCCTGTAACAAAACATTATCATTACCAGACACTGATGTGTTATGCAAGTATCAGAAAATATCCAGAGCATCATTAAGAAAACCATGAAAATGAGCTGGCTAAGATTTTATAAATATAGCAAAATAGAACGCTGAAGTTGTGCAAGCTGTCCCATGAAATATATTCCAAAACTATGTGTCTCAAAATATAAACAACTAGTAAAATCACTTGCTCTCATTTAAAAAAGTAAGTGATATACTTATTGTGAGCTTAACAAGATGTTTATTTATAGCCACTAACAGATATATGTCTTATATGGTGTAAAGAAAGATTTGGTCTTGTTCCTTGAATAATGCCATACAATAGTGTATCTCCAAAATGTAAACTAGATGTTCCATGCAACAATAATATCAAAGCTGATATTCCAGTATTATGAGGGGATGAATCACAAAGGAGAACAGGGGACTGTGGAGCCAACTGGCCTTGTTAGATTCTGGTTGAATTAGTAGGAATTGTCTGACCCTGAATAATTTACCCTATAATTTTATATGTTTCCTTACCTTTCAGTTAAGGATAATAACAAATGTATCTCCTAGGTTTTGGTCAAAATTAAGTGGTTAAAAAATATGTGGCATACAGAGTTCCTTGATCATATTTAATGTAATATTTAATTACTGATATTATCATTTTAATATAATTATGCATGCCTTATGGTTATTTGGCATGTGCCTGTGAAAAATCTGGCAGAAATATACACCCACATAATAATATGTTTATATGTGAATGTATGCATATTTGGCAAATAAGCTTCAATTACAAACAAATCTATGAATGTATGCAGGTGGTATTTTACAAAATGAATACAGCTTAAGTTTTCATACTTTGTACTGTGATAATTTTCTAGTATTTTAGAGACTGTGAAATATTCTTGTGATTATTAGTTGATTAAAATGATACATACACATATTCGAGGAGAAAAAAATGGTTTCCTGGAGCTGATGGGCTCTTGATTCAGCAAAGTCCTAATTCTCCCTTGTCTTCCTATCACATCCTAATGATCCATTTGTGCTTCCACAGAAATACCAAAGCAACAAACCTGTAAGAATCAGAGTCCTAACAGACATACTGATGCTATATATACTGATGCTATGTGTTTGAAGTATATGAATCTATTGATTACATAAAAAAAGTTTACCAAATTACAACCTAGAGAATATTTGTAAATTATGCTTTTAGGGTCTTGTAAAGTGTGGACAAGTTTCATGGGCTAAATACAAGCCCCTGAATCGACACTATTAGCTATTTTACTTTCTCAATAATGTTTTCTATGTTATATTTCATGCATATTAGAATTAGTTTGCAATGTATTTAATGTATTAGACATCATGGACTCTTTAAATATATATATATATATATATATTCTTCAGTTTTCTTCTAACCTATATATTTATAACTAATAATGTCAAGTAATTTTTAATGCATACCTATTTAAATGTGTGTTAATCGACCTTAAACTTCTTTAGATTTTGAGAGTAACATTGAGTAAGAAACACAGACTCCACCTCCCTCTCTTCCATTGCCATGAGAAATGTGCAAATAAGTGGGAGTCTGCTTCTTGTGCCATCTCTTGGCCTCTTTAGTTTGTGTTGTTGAATTCTAAACTGTTAGTTTTTGTTTTATTGCATTTTTATTTTATTACACTTTATTTTATTTTACTATTATCCCTTAGAAGCCTGGTTTTTTCTTTTCTTTTCTTTTCTTTTCTTTTCTTTTCTTTTCTTTTCTTTTCAAATGAGAGGCAGAAAGGGATTAGATCTGGATGGGATGGGAGGTGGACAGGAACTGAGAGAAGTGGAGGAAAGGAAACCAAAATCAGGATATATTATGTGAGAAAGATTATATTTTCAATAAAAAGGGAAAAAAGAAAATGTTTTTAAAAACATACATACATACATACGCGCACACACACATATATATACGTGTGTGTGTGTGTGTGTGTGTGTGTGTGTGTGTGTGTGTATGATATAATAATAAGGAAAGGCTCTACATTCTGAATATTTTGAAATTTGAAGATCAGACAGGACCTGTGTGGTTTCCACCACATCAGACAGCTTTCACAGAGAACTTCTTGATTGGATATTTAAAATACATATCTAAGATTTGTGTTATATATAAGAGATAACTTTAGTGATAAGAAACCAAGTCCCAGGCCTTACCAATTTTCATACAGTTGCACAGATACTGTGGTGGTTTGAAAGAAAATGGTCCTAAAAGGGAGTGACAGTTCAGAAGGGGTGGCCTTGTGGATGGGGGGGGGGTCTCCTATCTCAAGCCACACCCAGTGTTTCAGTTCATTTCCTGTTGCTTTTGGATCTAGTAAGGACTCTCAACTGCAGCACCATGTCTGCCTGCATGCTGCCTTGCCTCCCAGCATGACAATAACGTACTAAACCTCTGGACTATAAGTGAGCCACCCCAATTAAATGTTTTCCCTTATGAGAGTCGCTGTGTCTCTTCACAGCAATAGAAACTCATGTATGACAGAAGTTGGTACCAGGGACTGGAGTGATAGGCCTGACCATATTTTTGTATGAAAGGATATGGGCCTTGGGACAGTGGATTAGAAAAGCAGTTAAATGCTTTAAGTGCTGCTTAATGGGCCATACTAGTAGGAGCATGGAAGACAGTGGTGCTGAATGTGATTGGATAAACTGTGGGGATCAAGAGGTTTCAAAGGGGAAGAATGTCAATATGTAGCCTAGAGACTGGTCTTGTGATGATTTGGTGAAGAATGTGTCTGGTTTGGTGTTTGGGTTTGTTTTTGTTTTTGTTTTTGTTTTTTGTTTGTTTGTTTGTTTTTTCTCTCTTTCCCTAAGAGTGTGCCTGAGGTTAAAGTGAAGAGTTTAGTATTAATTCCATTCACAGAGGAGAAAAATCTCAAAACAGCCTAGTATAGACTCCGGGTATAAGTGTTAATGCTAATGAAGATTTGTAATGAAAAGGAGCAAGCAAAGCAAATAAAAATACAAAATGTACAGATTGAGAAAAAGGGCACCAGGAAGTGGAATAGAGCTAAATCCTGGGTTCAAGGAGATAAATGGATTAAGAAATTGAATAAAGGGAGTGATGACCGTAGGGCAAGACTTGTAAAAAGAAATTAAAGCTTAGAGCCAGGTGTGGTGGTGCATGCCTTTAATCCCAGCATTCAAGAGGCAGAGGCTGGTGGATCTCTGAGTTTGAGGCCAGCCTGTCTACAGAGGAAGTTCAAGGACAGCCAAGTTTAGACAGCAAAAGAAACCATGAAAAACAGAAAACTGGTGAAGATTTAATTGAACGAGGGGCCATGTTCCATCCCCAGCAAGAAGCAGAACTTGGCAGCTTTGGTTACATAGTTCTGGCTTTAGAGTCAAGGATAGAAGAAAGGGGTTATGGAATACTATAATATGACTAAGGAAAGCTGCTGAGGCCAGGCATGTGTCAAGGGTGTCCCTGAGTGGAGGCCTAAAGAGACCATTGTGTGAAGCTGTGAAGTTGAAGCCTGGATTGCATTGGAGACCCCAATGTTAGAGATGCCAGAGTCATGGGATACCAGCTAAGGATAGCTGCTAACGTGGAGTGGAACCAATTCAAGAGAGAGAAGTCTTTGTATATAGGGGCTATGTTGGTGGAAAGGGCTGGGGGCCAGGAGGAAGGAGGACAGGGGAATCTGTGGTTGGTATATAAAATGAGTAGAAAATCTCTCTCTCTCTCTCTCCCTCTCTCTCTCTCTCTCTCTCTCTCTCTCTCTATATATATATATATATATATATATATATATATATATATATTTTTTTTTTTTTTTTTTTTTTTTTTTTTTTCTGAGACAGGGTTTCTCAGTGTAGCTTTGCACCTTTCCTGGAACTCACTTGGTAGTCCAGGCTGGCCTTGAACTCACAGAGATCCACCTGGCTCTGCCTCTCGAGTGCTGGGATTAAAGGCGTGCGCCACTACCACCTGGCGAAAATCTCTTAATAAAAAGAGAGAGAGAGAGAGAGAAGTGAGTTGCAGTCAGCAAAGCTGAAAAGAGTTGGAGATCTAAAGAGTGGTTTGACATTAGACATGGAAATGCAGAGTTTGGAATTTGCCCAGCTGGTTTTTTATCTTGCTTTGGACCAGTATTTCCTCCATATGCTCCCTTCCCTACATTTTGGAATGGTAATGTATATCCTATACCATTATACTTTGGAAGTATGTGATCTGCTTTTGGATTTTTATTTTACAGGAGATTGCATGAATCTCAGAAGAGACTTTGAACATTAGATTTTTAAATAAGTTTGAGACAATTATAGACTATAGGGACTTTCAAAGTTGGACTGAACACATTTTTACATTATGCTATGACTCAAACCTTTGGGGGCCAGGGAGTGGAATTCAAACAAACACACACAGATATATATAGACACATACATACACACATACAATATTAGTGTGTTTGTATGCATGTGCATGCTTGTCTAACAAGGTTGTGTTATACATTTCTAAGACCTAAAGCAAATTTTAATTTTCTCATTTGAGTTTGGAGATAGTTATTATTTCATTTTTCACAAAACTACTACAGGACCATTTTATGCTCTGAGATATGGACTTTTGCCAATATCAGTCTTCTAAAATATTTTTGTGACAGTCTCATCCTGGAGCAGGCAGGAAGATAGATGAAGTAGCAAGAAACCATTTATTTGTAGGAATTGTGGGGTTTTTTTCTTCCCTATTGACTGACATCTGAATTTGAAGGATATGCGATTTCATTTCTCTGTAACAGGGTGAATCATATCTGTCAAACTAAATTCTTCCATATCAAATCCCCGCCCCCAGCCATGAACTGCAGAGTGCTTTCTGTACCAGGACACAAAGCTTGAAAGCATAGAGATTTCATCTTAATTAAACAGCACACTTGTCATGGGAACTGTAACAGTGTAATGCACACATGCATGTGTGTGAGCATGTGTGTGTGTCAAGGGAGTGTGTATCTGTATATACACACATCTCTATTTTGTTCCTTAAGTAGTAGAGCTCTGGAATTTTTGCTAAATAATTAGAATTAATCTATTCTATCCGCATTCTCTTGCCCCTGTTCTCTTCCTAACTTACTGAGACACATTCTGTCTTTGAAGTGCACTAGAGACCTTATATTGGGCAGTGATAAGGATAAGTTCCGAATTAAAAGAGAATGGCTAAAATAATATTTATTAAAATTTGAGACTTGGAGGAGGGCAGTAGTGGTGCATGCCTTTAAACCCAGCACTCAGGAGGCAGAGCAGAGCCAGGAGGATCTCTGGGAGTTCCAGGCCAGCCTGGTCTACAGAGCGAGTTCCAGTACAGGCACCAAAACTACACAGAGAAACCCTGTCTCGGAAAAAAAAAGAGAGAGAGAGAGAGACTTGGAATAGACCAAGAGAAGTTTTGATTCCTGTGTTTATTACAATGTAAGATTTGAATTTTTTTTAAATCTTCCATTTTGTTCTTTGATATTCCTTATATAAATAGAGACTGAAATCATATTGTAGTCAAAGGACAAATACTAAATGCTAAGTGAAACTTTCTTAAATAGTCTGAACTGGATTGCACACTTGAAAATATGTAAGATTTAAAATCGTCCAGCCATTACAATAAAGGATAAGGAGTATGAACAAGAGGAGGAGAAGGAACCATACTCAACAATCTTATCCTAGACTCAGGCCATCAACCCAAGATGCATTCACTGTAAACCAATGTTTGGTTTGTTAACAGAATGGCAAAGATATAAAATGGTAACAAATACTTGCAATTGTGGATAATATTATAATCATTTAACTTTCAACATGCAGTTGTTATAAATAAACAGTAGTAAAACCCTGGCACAAGGGTTTAATTAGTGAAAGGTTAGTGAAGGGTTTGTTCCAGAAATATCAAGGAATGTCAAGAGGCACTGAAGGAGCATGTAGATCACACATCAAAAAAAAGAGAATGTCTGATTGAATAGCTTGAACTGTTTGGTAGGCTCCCAGGCCGTGGGACCTGGACCTGTCCTTAGTGCATGAGCTGGCTGTTTGGAATCTTGGGCTTACACAGGGACACATGCTCAGTCTGGAAGGAGTGGACTGGACCTGCCTGTACTGAATCCACCAGGTTTAAATGTATCCCCAGGGGAGTCTTGGCCCTGGAGGAGATGGGAATGGAGGGGAGGGGCTGGGGGGGAAGGTGGGGGGGGGGGCGGGAGGGTAGAGGACAGGGGAACCCATGGCTGATGTGTAAAATTAAAACACAGATATAATAAATAAAAAAGGAGGAAAACAAAGAGAATGTGAGCACTGTTTGTTTCCAAGGCTTGAACAGACAAGTAAAATGTAACAGTGAATATGATAGCTTGTAATGGAATGAAATTCCATATCCATTGAAAAATACTGTTTAGTCACTCCTTTTAATATGCTCTATAGATATGCTGATACTCATGGGAGATCTGCCCTTCCTGAATAGAAATGGAGGAGTAGTGGATTGGGGGTCAGAACAGAGGAGGGAGATGGAGGGGCACCGGGAGGAGAGGAGGGAGGGAAAACTGCAACCAGGATGTAAATTAAATAAATTTTTTAAAAGAACTACTTTGTACTCTCTCCTACAACTTCCTTTCTCATTCAAACCACTTTGGAGGTGCTCAACAAGTCTAGACATTTTAAAGTCCTTTCTGAAATGGAACTTAAGACAAACTCTGGTTCTCTCATGCTTCTAACTGGTTAAATCTCCCTAGTCCAGCTTTCGTTGGACAGACGTTTAGGGTAGATATGGGTCAAAGTCATTTGTTTCTCTCATGATTCAGTCCTTCGAGCTATTTCCAAGTCAAGGGTGTTCAGGCCTCTAGTTACCTAGTGTGCTTTATCCTGAAATACAATCAGCTTAAAAATGATAGCTTCAAGATTTAATGCAAATTTAGAGTTTAGTAATTACGGAAGTAGTAAAATTACCATTGAACTCATTTTAAGTATTCTGCAAGTATTTAACGCACTCATGTTTGAAATAGAGTTTTGCGTGTAGTGGGAATTATACCACCCTGTTAGTCCATAGTGATTTTATAGATGTTAATTACACACTGGATCTGGGGGAAGGCTCAGTGAGTTAAAAAACTCTTGGTGTGTAAGCATTAAGATTGGAGTTAGATGTTCACCACACAAGTAAAGGCTACATATGGTGACACACTTCTTTAATGTCAGGGATGTGAAGAGAAGACAGAGAACTTCATGATGCTGGCTGACCAGCTAGTTTATCTTAACAAACGAACCTCAGGCTCAGAGAGAGACACTGATTCAAAAAAGAAGTTGAAAAGCAACCAAGAAAAACATTCAGGGTTAACTCTGGCTTCCATGTGTTAACACACACAAATACACATATGGATGTACACACACATAGAAGTATACATACTTTGACACATACATGTACACACACATCTGCGTATTTACACATGCCCTCAAGCACATATAACAGACACACACAAACAAGAACAATTCTGTATCTGTCTTAGTTTGAGTTTTTATTGCTGTGAAGAGACACTATGGCTACAGTAACTCTTATAAAGGAAAACATTTAGGTGGTGGCTTAACAGTTTCAGAGGTTCAGTCCATTATCATCATGGCAGAAGCACAGCAGTGTGCAGGCAGACGTGGTGATGGAGAAATAGCTGAGTGTCCTACATCTTGCAGGCAACTGAAAGTCAACTGATTGTCACACTGAGGGAAGCTTGAAAAAAAGAGACCTCAAAGCCCGCCTCCACATTGATACATACTTTCTCCAACAAAGCCACACCTCCTAATAGTGCCACTCTCTTTGGTGGCCATTTTCTTGCAAAAGACCACAATGTCCTTTCTCATCTCCCCTGTGATGTAAAGCAGCGAATAACAAAAAAAAAATGTATCAAATGTTTAAAATATAAAATCACCTTAAACATTTGTTTTAATCCTTTAGTACATTTGAAAAGCCATCAAAATGCCGATTATATGAAGAGAAATGTGTAGCCTTAAAAGTATGTTTTATTAAAGAAAAAAGCATCAATATTCCTAAATTCTAATTATAAGGAGTACAGTAAATATAATTTTTTTTTTTGGAGCTGAGGATCGAACCCAGGGCCTTGCACTTGCTAGGCAAGCGCTCTACCACTGAGCTAAATCCCCAACCCATAAATATAATTTAAAGACTTCCTAAAAATCAATTTATACTTTCTGCACTCAAGAAAAATGAGCATATGTCCCCAGTTAAATATGAAGATCTTATAAATGAATTGTTTTCAAAGGGTATATTATAAAAAGGTGGGAAAGATGGAAACTTCCTGTCAATAGGCAGAGGAAACCCTACATCAGCAATGGAAGTCAAAGTCAACAGAAGCATAGATGGATCATCTGAGTAATGATACAGTGTGCTGTCTGTCTCACATTTGCCCAAATATTAGAAACACATCAGCCTCTACCAAATACCTGAAAGTATTTCTCAAATGATATCAAAGTCATTAAGGACTATAAGAATCTTAGGGAATATCTGTTTTGAACAGATAAACACTTATAAACATATGTGTGTGTGTGTGTGTGTGTGTGTGTGTGTGTGTGTGTGTGCGCGCGCGCGCACGCACACACATAGTATAGCTGTGGATACACACATAAGCATACATATACCTATGGATGTACATATAAGGACATTATACGTGTGTATATGTATGTATGAGTGTGTGTATGTGTGTGTATAAACATATGTACTATTTTATATATTCACAGCAAGAATTTGTTCAGGAAATACAGAGGTGGAAAGTGAAAAAATATCCACAGTTGGCACAACAAAGACCTGGGCAAGACAATGGCAGGGTTCCTAACTGAGTTTGAAGGCAGATGATTGATACTGAAGTTGAAAAGCAGTGGGCAAGGGAACACAGATTTGAATTTTCAGCCTTTCATTCTGTCAAGGCTTTGAATAAATGGATGAGGCCACTCCTGCTAAGAAGGAAAGCCTGTTTGCCCAGTCAAACAATCCAAATGCTAGTCCCATCCAGAAATGAAAAAAAGCTTTCATAAACATGCCCGAAAATAATGTTTTCCCAAAGATGTGGACTTCTTGTGCCTGTATCAAAT
Organism: Onychomys torridus; assembly: GCF_903995425.1. Lineage (NCBI taxonomy): Eukaryota > Metazoa > Chordata > Mammalia > Rodentia > Cricetidae > Onychomys > Onychomys torridus. The sequence continues at coordinate 39,143,792 of NC_050443.1, forward strand.
GCACATAAAACAATCTATTGCATTGCCCTGTCAAGCCAGGCCAAAGGGAGAAGGAATCCTAAGTGAGACCTTAGAACATATAAAATATGTTAGATAAAATTGCATGCATGTGAATAAAATATGGGTTTATGTAATTAATATATATTAACATTTTATCTGATTACAGATAATATGTATTCCATAGATCTAAAGTATTAACCATGGGAGAAATTGTACATGTATATATGAAACAATAATATCTTAATATTTTTTTCTAGAAATATGCAGAGTTATAAATAATGCACTTTAAAGTTAAATTATACATTAAAATTCAGTTCCAGGGGGTTCCTCATCACATTTTGTATGTGCAATAAATACATGCCTATAATGAGCAGATTCCTGGAAATATATGATGGAGATTAAGAATCTTCCATGCCTATCACCTGGTACAGCACATGCTGTTTTTGTGTATTAGACTGACAGCATTGCTTAGGCTGGTCAGATCTGTTACCTTATCAGGTCTGAGCCCAGTACAGTCTACAGAACAGGGAATTGTGATGCCTTCCATAATGCTTTGGCACAATGAGTGAGGGGATTTGTTCTTAGACTCCTTCTTATATCAGATGTCATGTACTCTCTCTGGTTACGTAGACTGGCTTCATATATTTAGCAAGTGTGGATAAAATTGAATATTCCCATGTATCCTATGAAATCTGGGAACCCCACTCACACATCAAGAAGTGTCGTATTTCTCTGAAATTGGAGATGTATTCTAAGTTTTAATTTGTGAGTTTAAGCTTATATGCAAGTATTTTATTTTTGTCATCTTATAATAAATGTGTTGAAATTATATGTGTATGTGTTTATAATCTAATAATAGGATCTATAATTTTCACCAGATTTTGAAGGGAGTCTGAGACTCCAAATTATGTTAAATTACTCTAGAAATCACAACTTTGCAGGGAGGAAGAAAATTAACTATTTCTAGATTGCAATAATAGATTAAATAATTGGACCTTTCGATTAAATAATGACATTTTTGATTGATTGCTCTGGCTACCTATGGACCGTGGTGTAGTCCAAGGGTGGAAAAGTGTATATGAGTGGAATATAAATGGGTTACCTGCTTGAAAGTCTGTCATGAATGTTCTTTATTGGTAGAGCATGCCCTGGGTTCTCAACATAGAAATGTCAGAAAACTTTTCCTTCTAAAACAAAGAATTACCTTCCAGTAACTGTGTTTGAGCAGCATTTTGGAAAACACTGCTGATGTATCAAATGCAACTGTTTTCCTTTGTATACTGGCAACAAGACAGGATAAACTCTTGTTGTTGCTATTATTAATCTACAGCTGCTTTGTGAATATCATCCATACCTTTGCTGAAAATAGCTCAGCCTCTGGTAGTCATTCAAATGCCCCATGACTTCTGAGATTCAACAATTAGCCAATCTTGAGTCTCTCAACTATGGTTCCTGGTGGCATTAGGCTTCAGTGTAGAATTTAATGGGAATAATATTTTAATTATTTTTACCATGGCATTTGAGGATAATATGAGGTGATCCAATTTTCTAATTTAAAAACTATTTTTAAAAAAACCTGTTCAAACTCTATTTTTGCCCAAGGAATTGGATAGAAGAGACTTCTCTCATCACTGTTAGCCAGATTGAAGGATAAATTTTATTATTCTCCTATGATTGGTTGAATAGTTATCATGCAGATAGTACAGAAATTATTGCAGTCATATAGCCCTGTAGTGAAACTCATCAAAGTAATTAAAATGTAGCAAGACACTTGATAAAATTACATTAGAGGTTTTCATTTTCATATTATTCTTGAAAATATACACCCTGTCACTTGGAATGTAATGGACTTCTATAAGATTTGAAAGGAATGCTAGATTTAAACATGGATAATTTCTAGGTAGCTTGTCAAAATCACTGATAAATGAATATGTCTCAGTATAAGATGAATTTAATTGATAGACAATGATAAGTGTGTGTGTGTGTGTGTGTGTGTGTGTGTGTGTGTGTGCTATAACCAGAGTCCTGTGACAAATGGTCGGTTTCTTCCCTTATTATAAAATACCAAGTAAAAGCAATGTAGAAAATTAGATCCTAAATATGCTCAACTTGCTCATGCAGAAGAATATATTCCAGCTAATGAGGTTTTAAATTTCATGAACCATTGCAGACTTCTCACAATGCTGCCTGGGCTCTCCAGCATCTGTTAATGCATTTGAGAAACCTTAGAGACGTCTCTGAAATGTTTCAATGTTGCAATCGCCATGAAAATAAAGCAGCTTCCTTTTGAGTTAGTTTGACCCAGAGGGATCTCAAATTTTAATTCTTCACTTTTCTCACTATGTCTTCAATCTGTCTGTCTGTCTGTCTGTCTACCATCTGTGGTTATTGGTGTGTCTATGGTCTATCATGTGCATCTGATCTGTCTGTCTGCATTGCCCCCGTGTGTGTGTGTGTGTGTGTGTGTGTGTGTGTGTGTGTGTGTGTGTGTGTGTTGTGTGTGTGTGTCTGTGTGTCTGTGTCTGTGTCTGTGTCTGTGTCTGTGCGTGCGCACAGGTACAGATGACTGTGTGTGTGTCTGTGTGTATGTGTGTCTGTGTCTGTGTCTATTATCTTTGTATCTATCGTTAACAAAGTGCTCTGTTCTATATTTATTGAATAGCATAAAAAATATGAGATCAAGAAATGAGAGATTCTTTTTCAGAAACTTTTATCAGAGTTTTATAAGGGAAGAAGTTACTATACTGAATACAACTCACAAGAGAATATCATTTAAAACCATAGAGATGTTATGAACCTATAATGACATATTACTTCAGAGTTATAGAATGTTTGCTATTTAAATTTGTTTTCAATTTGTTGGCTGTTTTCAGGAAATGTTTACCATGACACACACAGAGACACCTTATTTTGGATTAGTGGAAAAGAATAGTACATAACATAAAAATAAAGCTCTGCATGTAGCTTAGGTTGTAAAAGCCAGTTACATGGTAAATCCAAAGCAGAATGAAGTTGGTTAGTTAAATTGTTCTCATTTTTAAATTTTTTTCTTTTTTATTGAAAATAGATTCTTCTCTCATATACTATATTCCAGTCACAGTTTTCTTTCCCTCCACTCCTCCTAGTTCCCACACACACACACACACACACACTCCCACACCTCTCCTCTCCCTCAGATCCATTCCCACTCTATTTCCTCTTTAGAGAAGAACAGGCCTCGAAGAGACAACAGCCAACCAGGACAAAATAGCATAAAATGAAACAAGGCAAAAGCCCTCATACTGAGTCCAGACAAGACAGCCCAAGAGGAGTAAATGAGTCTCAAGAGCAGGTCCAAGAGTCAGAGATATACCTGCTCCCACTGTTAGGAATCCCACAAAACATCAAGCTAATAGTCATAACATATGCACAAAGGACCTAAGGATAGGTTAAACTTAAATAGATTGAGTACACAGTAGGATAGTAGGATAAATACATAGTCTTAAATGACCTCAAGGTTTATTTTTAACCTGGCTTCTACACCCAGTAAAAGTTAGTCTCTTTGGAGTAAAGAGATATTTTTAGAAAAATATATCCTCGCATTGCCTTAGAAGGCACACAGCCCAGATCGGGACAGGAACCACTAAGAAACCAACAGCTGCAAAGGTCTTCTGTGTGAGGATAGAGTGATGTGCAAAGCTAGAAAAGATACAACTTTCCTTCGGCTCAGTCAAAGTCTTTCTGGGCTTTGAGTCCAGCGTAATATAGGAGAATAGAAGCCATGCCTTGTTAAAACACATGTTTGGGATGTGTTACAGTAGCAGTAGATTGCTCATACCTGTCCTGTTCTTATATCCCAATCATAACTATATACTGTACATAGGAGTTAGTAATCAAGGAAGTAAAACTTAAAGCTGTTGTAGATGAATGTGAGCATGAGTAACTCAAGGGAAACAGTCCTAGTCACATTGCAAACTGGCAAGGATGACAAGTAGTAAAGAGAACTTTAAGGATAGTGATAGATAATGGCAGACAATTACCTATAATTTAATGTCTCAATACATACTACTTTTTAAATTTTATATGAATCCTTAATAATAATTTTCTATAAAGTGTTGAACTCTTGCTTTTCTGGCAAGAGAATTGAAATCATGTTAATCATCTTTCAAAGTTACATCACAGAAAATGGATGATTCAAGATACAGTCCAAAAATGTCTGCCCCCAAGAACAAAATTAGAAATCTTGAGGCTTTTGCTGAGACCCAAAATAATCAAATGACTCTGTGCATGGGGTAGAAGCTCATGATGTTTTAATATCACTGGCATTTGCTAGAGAAGGAAAGTACGTTAGTAACAGAAGTGGCTTGGGTAATGGGAACCAAATCACTTCTTCATTCCACTGGGAACTGATGTGTCTTCTGTTGACTTATATCTTCTGCTTTAGCTAAGGATGAAAACTAGAGGTTTGACTATAAATAATTTCAATTTATGCCAGCCATTCAAGATTTGGAAATGGAACAAAATGAGTGTGGAACCTATTAGGCTCTTGGAGGTAATCTTGACCAAGCCATCTGGCTAATTCTCTGCAGAATTGGGTCTGTGAGGAAGTTCTTTTCTCTAATCTTGGCTGCAAGAAAATGAAGGGGAAATGATTTGTATACTCTCTCCAGACCAATTCATGATCCTCATTTCAGTGTTTGAAGTATTCATCATTCTGTCATACCAGCCAAATGTTCACAACTTAGGCCTAATCACTCCCAAGGCAACAAGAATATTGGTAAAGACTCAAGAAACAATTTTAGATGCTGACAGACACCAAATCCAGTCACATTGCTATAAGACAAAGACACTATCGTGGTAAAGGAGAAAAGGCAACTCACAAAAATTTAGCTTTAACTCAAACCTAGCTCAAAGCTAATGATTTGATAAAATTTATAGTTTAAGAAAAGCTCCAAAGAGTTAAGATTTCTTTTAAAAAGGACTATGAAATTAGTTGCAATAAAATAGTCCCAATTTTTTTGTTTTTCTTCTGTCCCATATCAGGTGGCTTTTCTGACATGAGACAGAGATTTTGGATTTTCCTTTCACAAGCATGCTTGGGTTTAGAGAAGGAGAGAGCAACACTCCAACTCCAAAGCCAGTTTTAATTTTTAATTGAACTGGGACTACAAAAAGATAATTTGCATTATATGTCTGTAGAGAAAAGCAGAAACAAACACTTGGGAAGATTTATGAAATTTTATCCTGTTAGAAATGTGATAGACCAATAGACCAATTTACTCTTTTCTTGGTACATTTTTTTCTGGATGATTTGTCCTTTTTCTTCAGATGTCTCATTTGTCCAGTGGTCTTTAGATTCTTTAGCTGGATACCTTTATTCTCCTGAAAAGCAAAAACAAAAACCTGCCCCAACCCTAACTTTGGTGAGGTTTCCTTTTAGCAAGTTATATCTGATAAAATGAGAAGCATATGTTAGTCTTAAAGTTAATTTAAATTGAATGGTCATGCCAATTGATGAACCATCACCTCTTCTAATTAAGAGGTCTCTCTTATTCAAATCGAACCTCTATCAATTTTGATGGTATCTATAGCTTTTCCTCTCCTCAGGAAATAAAAGCAAAATCTCTTCCCCAACATAACACATATCCTGGTTTCCATTCTGAGTTCAGTACATCTTTAAAGTGTATAAGCTGATTTAATTCTGTAGGTTTTTTTCATATTATTCAATGTCTCTCCACAGCTGTTGTCCTTTCTCATTAGCATTTAGAAAATTCAAAGTTAAAGCATTATGCAATCTAAAAAAAAAAAAAGCACAGGCCAACAGAATGGATACAAAAACAAAATCCATCCTTCTGCTGCATACAAAAAAACACACCTCAACATCAAAAATAGACATTACCTCAGAAAAAAAGGTTGAAAAAAGATTTTCCAATCAAACAGACATAAGAAGCAAGCTGATGTAGCTATTCTAATATATAACAAAATAGATTTCAAGTCAAAATCAATCAAAAGAGATGGAGAAGGAAATTTCACACTCATCAAAGGAAAAATCTATGAAGATGACATATCAATTCTGAATATCTGTACCCCAAATGTAAGGGTGCCCACATTTGTAAAAGAAACTTACTAAAGCTTAAACCACACATTAGACCCCACATGACAATAGTGGGAAATTTCAACACCCCCAAATTAACAAAAAAAGAAACAAAAAGGGGACATAATAATAGACACTGAGGAAATCCAGAGCATCATTAGGTCATACTTCAAAAACCTGTACTCCACAAAATTGGAAAATCTAAAAGAAATGGACAATTTTCTGGATAGGTACCCCGTACCAAAATTAATCAAGACCAGATAATCAATTTAAATAGATCTATAGCCCCTAAAGAAATAGAAGTAGTCATTAAAAGTCCCTCAACCAATAGAAACCCAGGGCAAGATGGTTTCAATGCAGAACTCTACCAGATTTTCAAAGAACAGCTAACACTAATACTCCTCAAACTATTTCACAAAATAGAAACAGGGGGAATACTGCCCAATTTTTTTTCAGGCCCACAGTTGCCCTGATACCCAAATAGCATATTACTTATTTTTAATTCCCTAGAGTTGAACTATGGGTTATGTATCCTTGCTAATATCCTTAGAAGGTGCAGCTACTACCCTGGTTCCTACCCATTGATGCTGTCATCATAAAGTGAAGGTACTTCAGTAGTCTCAACTCTCAGGAATGTGTTCTGTATTATCACTAGCATAGATCGTGAAACTAAAATACATGCATACATATCGAGAAGTGATTACAAGCTGTACATAGCAGTGTATACCTTCAATTCCAGCAGTAGAGGCAGCTAAGGCACAAATTACATAATCTTGGGAGTTAGACCACAGTCTGAACAATGTAGAGAGACACCCTCCTCAGAAATGAAGCCAAAGGGAGTGATTGTATAGAGATTAATAAATGTCTAATGACATGAAAGCAAAAATAAAATAAATTACACATGCAGCAAAATCACTGGCATTAGTAGCTTAGCGAAGCAGGTATTGCTGCTAGATATGAAAGGATGAAGGAAGTGAACTGTTTCATAGCCCTGGAGAAACCTCTACCTATAGATGAGGCCTATCCAAGAGGAGCTATAGAACCTTCATTAGAGCATCCTTTCTCAGCTACCCAAACAGACCATAAAGAATCTGAAGACAAATGTCCCCCAACTCTGCCTGCCCCAACATCATGGCTAATGTATAAGCGTGATGTTTCTTACACATTGCAAATCCAGAAGCCATATTGGAGAAGCAGAGGAGGAATGTCTCTAGAAGAACACTAAGAATATATGTAGCAGCTATGCATCCTTCCTTGCAAACACAGGTCTACCTCATAATAATTCACCAAATAGTAAATCATACTGTGAATTCATGTCCTCTAACTTACATACCTGGAACAGAATAATCTTCTCTGTCCCCTAAACTGCCAGTAGATGTTGAGCTACGCCCAGCAGAATTATGATGACTCTGTGTGAGTAGCCCATGCGTGGTTCTGCAGGTTAATGGGCAACTGTAAGAGCCATTCACCAGTAACTGTTTTTTTCTTTCAAACAATCATGAAAGATAGGTGTTAAAATTACAACAATTCCCTGAAGTGTATTGGCTTCACAGGCAGCAATTTGAAATAAACTACCATGTGCAAAGTTCAGGAGACTTCCTTACTGCTCCACTCCTTTCATTGCTAAATGAGATGTGATGGAGTAAAGTAAAGAAGAATGACTTCATGGATATGATGCCAAAGTAACTGAGTTTAATTCTGCAGAAAACAAGATTATCTGATAGGAAGGACATTTTTAAGGATATTTCTGTAATCTGGCAGGAAAAATATTAGCCACTACATGTTATATTTCAGTATTTCCTCTTAGACTGTCTCTATGTTAATATTTTTCGTGAAGGCATGAGTTTTTAAAAAAGAAAACTGATTTTTGTGACAATTCAGTGTTTTGACATTTTGTTAAACTTATTATTTTACTTTTCATAAAATTTATTTTGATCATATTCTTTACCTTCCCCAAGTCTTCCCAGATACTCCCTACTTATCCACCCAAACAAATTTATGTACTTTCTCTCTCTTATTAAGAAAAGAAGACAAAGAGACAAAAAAATTAAACCATAAAAGTAAAAGAAGTTCACAAGAAAACATGTTTGTTTTTTTGTTAGCCAGCTACTCCTACACATGAGTCCTACCCTGAAGTGTGGTTCAAATGATCAGTATCACCCCATCAGTGAAACTGTTTTTACCTCTCCCAACAAGTGTTGACTTCAAAAACTCTTCAGAATCATAAGACCTAGACTTTCTGATAGATATGACAATGAAATATACTTCATAAATGCCTTGTGTGAACATGTGTTTGCAAATGTACATATGTTTTGCTTTGTTTTGTGGATACAGAGCCTTTCCTTGGCCTGTATCTCACCAAGTAAGCCAAACAGGCTGACCAATAAAACTCAGAGATCTACCTGTCTCCACTTCCCAGAGCTGAGATTACAAGATTAAAAGCTGCAATGTCGCCACCTGGACCAGAGGTGAGTGCCTAGGGTCACACCCAGAGAGGCCCTCACCTAGGTCCCAGCCCCAGGCAACAGCCATTCTGGGGAAGACCTGCCCAACTGGGCCCCAGGTTCTGGCCTTAGGGCAGGACCCCCCATCCCCACCATGAAGGTTCCCCCTCTCCAAGACCCTCCAGTGGACCCTAAAACCTCCACGACCTGCCCACACACCCATCTGCCAGACACCCCACCAGAGACCTCAGCCACTTCCAGAGACTCAGAGACCAGACCCCAGCTTCCATCCTGCCCCAGAACTCCCATCTGGACGAGAGGTGAGTGCCTGGGGTTATAGTCAGAGGTACCCGCCTCTAGGTCCCACCCCTGGGCACCATCCTGGGAGGACCTGGCAAACATGGCCCCAGGTTCCAGCCATTTGGCAGGCCCTGTAGGAAGGCTCCCCTTTCCCAAGACTGCAGGCAGATCCTGCAATCTCCACACCCTGCCCCCACACCTATCTGCCCAAGACCCCAGCCACTTCCTGAGACTCAGAACCAGCCCCCCAGCTCGCATCCGCCCCGGAACTCCTATCTGGACCAGAGAGACCCCGGTCACTTCTGGAGACTTAAAAACCAGCCCCCAGCTTCCATCCTGCCCTGGAACTCCCACCTGGACCAGAGCTTCCATCCTGCCCCAAACTGCCATCTGGACAAGAGGAGCTCCCATCTGGACAAGATAAGGTTACCTCAGGGACTTCCTGAGACTCAGCGTCCAGCCCCCAGCTCCCATCCAGCTAGCACTCTCATCTGGACCAGAGCTCCCATCCAGCCCAGACCTTCCATCTGGACCAGAGAGAGGCTCCCAAATCTGTCAGCACTCTCTGAACCAAGTACACTGATAAGACCAAGAACGAACCCAAGAGGAGATGAGCAGATGTCAAAGCAGAAGTACATACAACAAAATAAAGAGCAATACATCATCACCAGAACCTAGCCCTTCTCCAACAGCTAGACCTGAACATCACAGAATGGAAGAAGCAGAAGAAAACAATCTTATAAGTAACAATCACGAAGAGGCTAGAGACTTATATAGAAGAAATCAAAAATAAAGTGGAGGAACAGACAAACAAAAAATGGGAAGAATGCTATAAAAAACTAGAGGAAAGGACAAATAAAGCAAAAGAAAACAATAAGTCCTTGAAAGAAAACCATGAAAAAGCAACGAAATAGATGAGACAAACAGTCCAAGACCTGAAGAAGGAAACAGAAAAAATGAAGAAGACACTAGCAGAAGGAATGTTGGAAATAGAAAATCTGAGTAAACAAACAGGAACTTCAGAGGCAAGTATAACCAACAGAATGCAAGAAATGGAAGAGGGGATCTCTGGTGTTGAAGATACGGTAGAAGAAATAGATTCATCAGTCAAAGAAAACACTAAAACCAACAAAGTCATGACCCAAAATGTCCAAAAATTTGGGACACCATGAAAAGATCAAACCTACGTATAATTGGGATAGAGGAAGGAGAAGAATACCAACTCAAAGGCACAGAAAATATATTTAACAAGATCATAGAAGAAAACTTTCCCAACATAAAGAAGGAAATCCTGATGAAGATAGAAGAAGCCTATAGAACACCAAACAGACGAGACCCCCCCAAAAAAGTCCCCTCACCACATAATAATTAAACAACTAAACGTACAGAATAAAGAAAGAATATTAAGGGCAGCAAAGGAAAAATGCCAAGTGACTTATAAAGGCAAATCCATCAGAATAACACCTGATGTCTCAATGGAGACTTTGAAATCCAGAAGGACCTGGACATATATAATGCAGACACTAACAGACCGTGGATGCCAGCCTAGACTAATATACCCAGCAAAACTTTCAATCATCATAGATGGAGTGAACAAGACCTTCCAAGACAAAACCAGATTTAAACAATACTTATCCACAAACCCAGCCCTACAGAAAGCACTACAAGGAAAGTTCCAACCTAAGGAAGTCAGATACACCCTCAAAAACACAGGCAATAGATAACACCACAGCAGTAAAGCCCAAAGAAGAGAAGTACATACACACTACCACCAAAAAATAAAAATAATAACAGGAACAAACAATAACTGGTCACTAATATCCCTTAATACCAATGGATTTATTCACCTATAAAAAGACACAGACTAACACAATGGATACGCAAACAGGACCCATCTTTCTGCTGCATACAAGAAACACACCTCAAATTCAAAGATAGACACCTCCTAAGAATAAAAGGTTGGGAAAACACTTTCCAATCAAATGGTCTTAAGAGGCAAGCTGGTGTAGCCATCCTAATATCCAGCAAAATAGACTTCAAACTAAAATCAATCAAAAGAGATGATGAAGGACATTACATACTCATCACAGGAAAGATCGACCAAGATGAAATTTCAATTCTGAGCACTTATGCCCCAAACACAAGGGCACCCACATATGTAAAAAAAACATTACTAAAGCTTAAATAACATATAAAACCCCACACACTAATAGTGGGAGACTTTAACACCCCACTTTCACCCTTGGACAGATCGGCCAAATTGAAACTTAACAGAGAAATAATGGACTTAACTGATGTCATGACTCAAATGGACTTAATCAATAGCTACATAACATTCCATACCAACAAAAAAGAATATACCTTCTATTCAGCACCCCAGGGAACCTTCTCTAAAATTGGCCACATACTTGGCCACAAAGCAAATCTCAAGAGATACAAAACAATTGGAATAACCACCTGTGTTCTATTGGACCACCATGGTTTAAAGTTAGATGTCAAAAACAACAACAACAACAAAAAACTACAGAAATTCTACAATCTCATGGAAACTGAATAATGTTCAACTGAATCACCAATGGGTTAAGGAAGAAATAAAGAAAGAAATTAATGACTTCCTAGAGATCAATGAAAATGAATACACCACATACCCAAACTTATGGGACACTATGAAAGCAGTGCTAAGAGGGAAATTCATAGCACTAAATGCCCACATAAAGAAGCTGGAGAAATCTCACTCTAGTGACTTTCACAGCACACATGAAAGCCCTTGAACAGGAAGAAGCAAAGTCCCCAGGAGGAACAGATGCCAGGAAATTATCAAATTGAGAACTGAAATCAATAAAATAGAAATAAAGAGAACAATACAAAGGATTAATGAAACAAAGAGTTGGTTCTTTGAGAAGATCAACAAGATAGACAAGCCATTATCCAAACTAACTAAAAGACAGAGACAGAGCATCCAAATTAACAAAATCAGAAATGAAAAGGGGGACATAACAACAGACAATGAGGAAATCCAGATAGTCATCAGGTCATACTTCAAAAACCTCTACTCCACTAAACTGGAAAATCTAAAAGAAATGGATAATTTTCTGGATAGGTACCACATACCTAAGTTAAGTCAAGACCAGATAAACCATTTAAATAGTCCAATAACCCCTAAGGAAATAAAATCAGTCATTAAAAGTCTCCCAACCAAAAAGAGCCCTGGACCTGATGGTTTCACTGCAGAATTCTACCAGATCTTCAAAGAAGACTTAATACCAATACTCTTTAAATTGATCTACACAATAGAAGAAGAAGGCATATTAACAAAGTCCTTCTATGAGGCTACAATTACCCTGATTCCTAAACCAAACAAAGATGCAACAAAGAAAGAGAACTACAGACTGGTCTCCCTCATGAACATTGATGCAAAAATAATCACTAAAATACTGGCAAACAGACTCCAAGAACACATCAAAACAATTATCCACCATGATCAAGTAGGCTTCATCCCAGGGATGCAAGGGTGGTTCAACATACAAAAATCCATCAATGTAAACCATATAAACAAACTCAAAGAAAAAAAAAAAAACCACATGATCATCTCACTAGATGCAGAAAAGGCATTTGACAAAATCCAACACCCCTTCATGATAAAGGTCTTGGAGCAATCAGGAATACAGGAAACGTACCTAAACATAATAAAGGCAATCCACAGCAAACCGACAGCCAACATCAAATTAAATGGAGAGAAACTCAAAGCAATACCACTAAATCAGGAACAATGCAATGCTGTCCCCTCTCCCCACACTTATTCAATATAGTACTTGAAGTTCTAGCCAGAGCTATAAGACAACATAAGGAGATTAAGGAGATAATTAGAAAGGAAGAAGTCAAGCTTTCCCTTTTTGCAGATGACATGATACTATACATGAGTGTCCCCAAAAATTCAACCAAGGAACTGATACAGCTTATAAACACCTTCAGCAACATAGCAGGATACAAGATCAACTCAAAAAAATCAGTAGCCCTCCTATATACAATAGACAAAGAGGCTGGGAAGGAAATCAGAGATACATCACCCTTTACAATAGCCACAAATGATATAAAATACCTTGGGGTTACTCTAACTAAGCATGTGAAGGACCTATATGACAAGAAATTTAAGTCCCTGAAAAAAGAAATTGAAGATGTCAGAAAATGGAAAGATCTCCCATGCTCATGGATAGGCAGGAATAACATAGTAAAAATGGTGATCTTACCAAAAGCAATCTACAGATTCAGTGCAATTCCCATCAAAATACCAACACAATTCTTCACAGATATGGAAAGAATAATACTCAACTTCATATGGTAAAACAAAAAACCCAGGATAGCCAAAAGAATCCTGTTCAATAAAACAACCTCTGGAGGCATCACAATCCCCAAGCTCAAGCTCTACTATAGAGCTACTGTAATAAAAACAGCTTGGTACTGGCATAAAAACCAAAATATGGACCAATGGAATCAAATTGAAGACCCTGACATTAACCTGCACAACTATGAATATATAATTTTTGACAAAGAAGCCAAAAATGTACAAAGGAAAAAAGAAAGCTTCTTCAACAAATAGTGCTGGCATAACTGGATGTCCGTGTGTAGAATGCTGCAAATAGATCCATATCTGTCACTGTGCACAAAATTTAAGTCCAAGTGGATCAAAGACCTCAACATAAATACAATTACTCTGAACCTGATAGTAGAGAAAGTAGGAAGTAGTCTTGAACGTATTGGTACCAGAGATCACTTTCTAAATATAACACCAGTAGCAGAGATACTGAGAGATGGGACCTCAATGGGACCTATTGAAACTGAGAAGCTTTTGTAGAGCAAAGGACACGGTCAACAAGACAAAGCAACAGCCTACAGAATGGGAAAAGGTCTTCACCAACCCCACATCTGACAGAGGTCTGATATCCAGAATATATAAAGAACTCAAGAAATCAGACATCAAATTGCCCAACAGTCCAATTAAGAAATGGGCTATAGAACTAAACAGAGAATTCTCCACAGAGGAAGTTCAAATGGCTGAAAGGCATTTAAGGAATTGCTCAACATCCCTAATTATCTGGGAAATGCAAATCAAAACGACTCTGAGATACAACCTTACACCTGTCCAATGGCTAAGATCAAAAACACAGAAGACAGCTTATGCTGGAAAGGATGTGGAGCAAGGGGAACTCTCCTCCACTGCTGGTGGGAATGCAAGCTTGTACAGCCACTTTGGAAATCAATATGGTGCTTCCTTAGAAAATTGGGAATTCATCTCCCCCAAGACCCAGCTGTAGCACTCTTGGGCATATTTCCAAGGAATGTTCAATCATACCACAAGGGCATTTGCTCAGCTATGTTCATATCAGCATTCTTTGAAATAGCCAGAACCTGGAAACAACCTAGATGCCCTTCAACTGAAGAATGGATAAAGAAAATATGGTACATATACACAATGGAGTACTACTCAGCAGAGAAAAACAATGACATCATGAGGTTTTCAGGCAAATGGATGGATCTAGAAAAAAATCATCCTGAGTGAGGTAACCCAGACTCAGAAGGACAAACATGGTATGTACTCACTCATAGGAGGATACTAGATGTAAAACAAAGATGACTAGACTGCTACACCACTCCAGGGAGGCTACCTGGAAAATGGGACCCTAGGAAAGACCCAAGGATCACCCAGTGACAGAGAAATGGATGAGATCTACATGAACATCCTGGACGAGAGTGGGAGTAATGAAGGACAAGGTTCAAGGGAAAGAAAGCTTAGGGGAGCAGGAGATCCAAACTGGATCAAGAAAAGAAAGGGAGAATGAGGAATAACAGACCATGATAAATGATGAGCACATGAGACCAGGAATAGGCAGAGTGCTCAAGAGGACCCCAGAAAATCCACAATGATACATCTACTGTAGACTGCTGGCAGTGGTCGAGAGAAAGCCTGATCTGACCTAGTCTGGTGATCAGATAGCCAAACACCCTAACAGTCGTGCTGGATCTCTCATCCAATAACTGATGAAAGTGGATGCAGAGATCTTCTCCAGGCCCCACGTGGAGCTCCAGGAGTCCAATTGTCAAGAAAGAGGAGGGACTCCAAGAGTGTGAATTGCTGAGACCAAGACTGGAAAAAGCACAGGGACAAATAGCCAAACAAATGGAAGCACATGAATTATGAACCAAAGGCTATGGAGCCCCCAGCTGGATCAGGCCCTCTGGATAAGTGAGACAATTGAATAGCTTGAACTGTTTGGGAGGCACCTAGGCAGTGGGACCTGGACTTGTCCTTAGTTCTTGAGCTTGCTGTTTGGAACCTTGGGCTTACACAGGGACACTTTGCTCAGCCTGGAAGGAGGGGACCGGACCTGCCTGGACTGAATCTCCTAGGTTGAGCTGAATCCCCAGGGGTGCCTTGGTCCTTGAGGACATGGGAATGGAGGGGAGGGCCTGGGGGGAAGTTTGAGGCATGGGCAGGAGGGGAGAGGACAGGGGAACTATGGCTGATGTGTAAAATTAAAACACAAATATAATAAATTTTTTTTAAAAAGCTGCCATGCCAGGCGTTTGTTTTTACCCCATGAGTGCAGGGTTCAAGTGCTCATGTTCCAAAAATCAAGCACTTTACAGTTGAGCTCACTCCCCAGCACACATCACTACTTGTTAAATATACTATAATTGTATCATAGAATGGAATAGTTTATGGATATATTTATAATTTATTCTCATACACAGCCAGAAGAATGCTAACTAATGCTTATATGGCACGGACAATTTATTTTCAACAGGGTTGTCAAGTTAGTTCAATGGAGATGACTGTCTTCAACAATAAATTCATGAAATTAAAAATAGGAGGTTATCCACATTTTTCTGTGATGTAACATTAAACAATGAAAGACATTTTCCATTGGTTCATTACACAAAACCTTGCCTTTATACTTCAAAATATTTAGTATCTTTTATGTCATTCTCTTGAGGCTTTGAATATAAGGGCTGTGTTTCAGTTTGATTTCTATTGCTGTGATAACCTCCCTGACCCAAAGCAACATCACAATGTGGTTTATTTTGGCTCATATGTCAATGTCACAATTCAACCATAAAGGAAAGCTTGGACAGGAACTTAAGCCAGGCAGGGATCTGAGGCAGGAACTGAATAGATTATGGGAATGGTAATTATTGGCTTGTTCCTCATGGCTTACTCACCTTCCTTTCTCATGCAATCCACATCTGCCCAAGATCATACATCCCCACAGTAAGCTGGGCCATTCCAAATCAGTGATTAATCAAGAAAATGGCCCCACAGGCTTGCCTACCAGTCAATATGATACAGATGTTTTCTCAATTAAGGTTTCCTCTTCTCAGATGTGTGTCCTAACTGTTTCAAGTAGACAAAACCTAACCACACAATTGATCCCTTGTCAACATGACACACAAATACACAGCTATTAAACCATAAAAAAAGGTAATATTTAACAGTTAATAAAAATCAAGAGTTTATGAAAATATTGTGTGGAAACTTATGATATTTCAAGTCAAATGAAAAATATAACCACAATGAACAGGCTAACACAGGTGATATGAAAAAATGGGGGTACACTTGAGACTATAAGTAGTGAGAGGGGTAATAAAGTAGAACTGAGTGAGGCTAGGAATTGTGTTAACCAAAACTAAGGATGTCCAAAGAAGTGTCTTACAGAAATTCAGTAAAGTGCAAGCTAATTTAAAACTATAACATAAAAATAAGACAATACCATTCCCAGAAACATGGCTTATTTAATGAAAATCTACATGCTAGGCATGGGATACCTTCATACAAATTATTGTTCATGGAGGTCCCAGAGCACCCAAACAACACAATCTGTTGTTATTGCTCTTGGTTGCTGATAAAATTAATACTATCCTAATTCTGAAAACATTACCCTATTGCAGGATATAGAAAATTAGTCTCAAACTGACCAAAAAAACTCTGTCCCTACTGGCTAATTTCATAATTAGCTTTCATGGTTCTAAAAGGTGCTATGGTGAGAAAATGTGTCAGTGGTTTTACCCAATGGTGGACCCTACTTACTGCAGTTTGTGGACACTGGTGCAAGTGTGGTATGATGTTTATCTGGGTAACAAATTCCTTTCTGATTGGATTTGAGGCCTGCTCCATGGGAGGGATTGTGCTTGGTTCAATAATGCTAGCTAAAAGGCTGTGATTAGGGAGGCCATAGGCCCTGGGCAGAGGGCTTAATATAACTTTTTTTACTAAATGGTTTTGTTGCCAAATTACCTTCTTGGTATTTATGTTTATGTCCACAGATACAATCTTTTCTCAACCTTGGTCAAAGAAACATTTTTGAAGCATTTAGAAAGTAATGAAGAGACTCATAACTGATCAAAATACTGAGAATAAATGTGGATGTTCAGCTATACATGGGTCATCTATACCAAACTTCTCCCATCCAAGGCTCAGGGAACAAGGCAGAAGAGAGTTCACAAAGAATGTAAAAGTCAAAAGAAGGGGAAGAGAACTGAGAATTGCTGTTTTCTTTGTGTGGCTTGTTTTCTTCCCATCAACTAACAGCATCTGTAGTTTCTGGGACAAGACCAGAACAAGATCAGGCCATTCAATTTCAGCACATAGGGGAGAAAATGCTGAGGCTCCATTTATAGCAGAGGAACTTCTGGCAGTTGATGGCTGCTGAGGAGGTAGAGTGATTTTCTCAGAGGGATTTGACCACTGGTAAGTTGCCCCTATCCCCAGTGCATTCACCAATGTTCAAATGGGTGGCACTAAGTTGGTTCAGGAGGCTGGTAATAATATAATAAAACAAAGAATTAATGAGGATGTGAGTGAAATAGGCTTTGGAAGAGCTGGAAAGAGGTGTTAGGCTATGGAAAAGATTAAAATCTATTACATACAAGTTTTCAATAAATGAAACGTCAATTAAGTAATCATGCCTGACCTGAAAAAAAAATAGAGTATAGTGCATAATGTGTTTGAAATTGTATTACTTATATGATGCTACATAGCAAATAAGTCACGCCATACCCTCTTGTCTCAAAAAGTAAGCTATGTAACCTAGAACTAAGCCTGTGAATTAGACGTTGAGTACTACTTGACTAGAAACACTCACCAAATCTCAGTCATGTGATTTTCAGGCCTATGCACAATAAATGTACATAACCATTCTCCTTTTTCACTGTGCTGTGTTCCTTATATTCATCATGATTTAGCATTTAAATTAAAAAATATGTGCCCCATAATTTTATCTTCAAATGTTTTTGTTTCTAATTTCCCCCAAAGGTTTCAATGTCCATTATCTGTAGTCTTGGGAAATACTTGGGACATTGAGGCAAAGGTGCTACTTCAACTCTTGCACTCCAGAACAGCCTTCAAAATGCAGCAACATCCATCTTAAAATTAACTATAATAGAATTTAGTGTCTTATGAAATCTCAGGCATAACTAAAGCTTTGCTACTAGAATTTTCTTCCATTTTCTGCATGTATGAAACTGTTTGGGTTTTTCTCCTCAAACTGTGTGCATTGACATGGTGATTCAACATGGTTTTTTTAAGGCTAAGTAAAAACCACAGCATGGTAAAGTGTGTGTAATATCTGTGTCTGTCTTCCCGCACACCTGGTGAGAGATCAGCGGCTGTATGCTGCTATTCTTATGTATCTTCCTTTCCTCAGTGCAGAATCCAGAGAGATATTAGTGGCCATATATTGTTTCCCATGTATCTTCCTTTCCTGAATGCCCAACTCAGAGAAGCTTTTCATGAGGAATAAATGAGGATGAAATGAAGTCTTAGAATGTTGCTCACAGTCACAACCCCAAAGCATCAAGCTAAACAGTGACACTATAGATGCATTGGAAGTTGGATCTGAGGTGGAAAAATGTAACCCTGCCCAGGGTGCTTTAGCATCCTGTTGGGAGCTCTCTTACCACTGTTAAAAAAAAAAAAATGTGCTGTCAAACACAGCTGTTTCCTCCAAAGCAAAAAATAGCCATTGGGTGTAGAAAGATAAATGGTGATGAAATTTCTTTAATCACTGACAGAAAATATGTATCATATAGCAAGTGTCTTAAACAACAGCTGTTCCCATCATGGTGTGTGGTCATCACTACACGGTATGTTGTGAAACTATTAAATTCAGTCGTAAGAAGAAAACAGAAAGAGTACTCAAAACTGGAAGTACACATACAATTTAAGACTTAGAACCAAAAATATGAAGGCATGAATTTTCTTAAGTGATGAGGGAGGCATGGAAATATGACACATGCTACACGATTATTTTGATTGGTGTCAAATTGCCTCCCAATTTCTGTAAAATGATTTGGCTAGAACATTATAAGCAGCTCATTTTAAATTATCTGTCATCTCTAAAAGAATTCAAGAATGATTTTAACAGACATTGTGATTAAATCATCTAACCAATGGTGAGGGCTAATGTAGGGAAAATTTTCTACTCTTCAGTTCTAATCAGATATTGAGTACTTTGTCAAAAATAATATACAGGTCCTAGCATTTTTAAAGAAGAAATTGATTTTAAATATGTATGCTACTGGGTTCAACAGTGTGATCCCAATAGATCTTTTTATACACAAAGGATATCAACATATCTCTCTGAATATCTGAGGCAAAAGAATTTGCCCCATCTCAATTCTTATTTTCCAAATGAGCTTACATTAAAATTTCTAGATTTCTCACAAAAAAATACTTTGCTTAATATGCATTCAAATAAACTTAGCTTACACACACATGTTTGTATTTATGGTAGCAATTATTTTATTTAGTTAAAACCTCACAGCAGAATTAGCCATGTGATAATACATTTGCACAAAGCAAATTCACATTTTTATTTTTTTAAGATAGGAATTCATGGAAATGCATGAATATATCTTTCTCTAAGAAATGGGTATTTCAAGTATTCAAATCTTATCTAAGTTTTGCACAGTTTTAAATAGACTATATTTCTCATATATTTGGAAGAAATGTATATTTTTGAATGCCTCAATAGGAATTAGTGCATCCATATGTCATGTACTCCCCTAATATAAACTTTTGAAGGCTTGAAATATAAATATTTGGTCAATTCTGGACAAAGTGATGTCTGTATGGTGCTGTAGACAGAGAAAATTAAAAAGAAGTAACATTATTTAACCACAAATAATACAGAATTTTATTTAAGAATATATACTAGGGCCTGGCAAAATTATTTAGTGGTTAAGAGCTCCTGCTGCTCCTCCAGAAAACACAGGTTTAGTTCCCAGCACCCACACGGAAGATCACAACCATCTGGAACTTCAGCTTCAGGAGCTCTACCTTCCTCTTCAGGCCTCTGTGGCACTGCCTGCACATGGTGCACAGATTATCTATGTGGACAAAACACCTATACATATGCAATAAAAATATATAAACTTTTTAAAATCATATAGATGTATACATAGGATTTAGAATACACAACTGACACATACCATAGCACAAATCTTAAGCTATGCATTCAACTAAGTAGGTTGGAATGTATTTGAAGAGGAAGTAATGACTGTCAATAAAATAGGATAGAAGCTTCTTAGATGAGGCAAATTGTTACTGGGGCCATAAGGTTTCCTTTAATGTAGAAAGGTTCATAAGGCAGGATAAATAATCTTGGCAACTGGCACTTATGGGTTATGGCAAGCAGACCAAAGTGAGTTCTAAAAGGTAATATACTGGAGTACCAAAGCCAATGTTCTTCAAAATGACAGTCATGTAAAGAAAGCATGGTTCTTAATATTTATAAGTCACCTGTTCTCTGAAAAACACATACTAACACTAAATTATTTTGCTTTATTACCTCAACCCAGATTATAACATCAAGACCATAAAAATTAAGACACTTCAATAAGGTCATGCAGCTGGAAAATTCCAAGTCCAGGCTTCAGCCCCTGCCACTTGCCTGTAGACTCTGCCCTGTTACTCAAAAACATCCTAAAATTTTATTTGATCACTTCGCATCAGAGGTTTATATGCTGTAAAAATCTCATGGTGGCCTTTTATTTATTTCAATGAAACCTTGTGAAATGAGGTGCATTTTCTTCTGTATTATAATATTATAGAATGTATATTGCAAGTGCTAATTGATAATTTCATAACTTTGCTTCCACTCTTGACTAATTTCTGAAGCAGTCACAGACTCGTCACCATGCCTTTTGTATAAACATGGCACCAATAAGCGATTTATCATCTACAACATCTGGGGAACAAAGTAGACTCCACAGAGACAAGGAATGCATCCACAACTGGATGTTTGGGGAAAAAAGTGGTCATCGGGCATATGTCATGGAAATGACCTTTTCCAAAGGACTGTGGGGACATTCATGAGTGCATGAAGTCTGGCAGCATAGTAGGTAAGGGGAGAGAGATTGTAGGACCACTTAGATCTGCAAAGGTGGGCATACTTAACTCAAAGTAGACATGCCATGTCAGCATTTTAGAGTTTATAGACTCTAAGTCTGAAAAGTATTTGTGCAGATGATAGTTACAGTCTCTGCCTAAATGTGATTCTCCTCATCTATAAGGAAAAGAACCAAGTACCAAGACATAGATTATTTTGAAGGTGAAAAGATTAGGACCTAAGAAAAAGTAGCCAGAGAGGAAATAAAACACATTCCACAGAAACCAGAAGCACAATATGTGAGCATATCAAAGTAAAGTATCTCAGAACCTCAACACAAAGAGCCATGGTTAGTGGTCAGCCACAATACATAATGTTAGCAGTATGAAAAGAGCATGCATCGAACACACTGATGGTACACATCTCTAATCCCAACACTTGGGCTTCAGAGTTGGCAGATTCTGAGAGTTCAAGGCCCATCTGTGCTACAGAGTGGGAAAACGTCTCAAAAGTAAAGGTATGTAATGGATTCTTTCTGGAAAGTGCAAAAAGATTATGCACAATACTTAACAGTAGTTTCCAGCACTGAAGGGGAAAGAAGACAAATATAACTATGGTAAAATGGGCGAACTCGATCTACATATTTTCCTAAAATCCTTCTGTTAGTATTGGAGTCACCTTCATGAATCAGACAAGAATTATGTTGTTCCAATTCCCCAATCATGTCGTGTATTAACACCATCGGTACGATTGAATTTGTACTAATTTAGAATAATAGTGAAAGGTGACTGGCCATTGTACTTTGCATTTAATATGTGGTAGTGATGCTTCTTGGAGAAAAAATGCATTATATAAACCATCTTACTTCCTAACCTATGATTGAATTTTAGTATCTGTTTGAGGTACGTATGGAAACCTAGATAGTAATCAATTAAGCCTGTTCTTTTCTAATGAAAGACAGAAAGGGAGTGGATCCAGTCAGGAGGGGGAGGTGGTAAGAAACTGTGGGGAGTAGAGGGAAGGGAAACTGTAATCCAGATATAATATGTGAGAAAAGAATCTATTTTTCAATAAAAGGAAAATAGTAAATAAAAATAATTTTTAAATCACTGATCTGACCTCAGAGAAATGGCCTAAAAGCCTTTCATAAACATCTGCATACAGTAGAACATAGCTTTTTAAAGATATATGCAAACATTTGCTCTGACACAGCCATCAGGATGTGGTCCAGGCTTTGTAATGATGACTGTCAGCTCATCAGCAGGAGCAGCGGTTACTTTCATAAAAAGAAGATTAGCTGTTCGTTTCCATTTAAAATGTTTTAAGCCCAAGATACCTTTGGATCTGTTGTACAAAGTCAGAATTCCTTTGTCCTTGTCTGGAGAATGACATGGCATATCCTCTGTCTGGAAACATGGGGCTGCCCCTGGCCCGCTGACCTGGGTATCATGTACCTGTGTGGGAACCCGGCCTACACTGCTGACTGCAATCATGTACTGGTGTGGGAGGCAGTTCAGTCTTGAAGCTGCTTTTCCCATCACTTCAGTAATCACTCATTCTGTGAATAAGGAGGCCCAAGTTAGTTTCTGTTCCTTACATATCAATTCACTTTAACTGCTGTTTGGTCGTGCTGCGCTTACATAACTTAAAACGTGCTTTTCCTATAGCATGTAATTTTTTATTTTAATTCCCATGAAAGAATAAATTTATTAGGAAAGCCTGTGGAGATAATTTAAGTCTCTGTCTTTAATGCCAGGTTGCAATCACAAGGAAACTACTCATTAATATCATAAATATGAAGTGTCTTCTAGCTCTCATGGCAGCAATCCTCCTATAGAGACCATTGTAACATATCAGCATTTCCTGCATGAGGTCTGCGGCGATTCGGATTAGCTTCCTCGGAGCAGCACAACCAAATGTGCTATGTGACCATCGACAATGGACACTGATGCCTTACGTGCTAGACTTGGGGGGGTTGTTCTTTTTGTTGGTGTTTTCAATTCATTTATTTTCCTGATTAGTCCTTAAAGCAAACATATTAATTATGTTTAAAATAAGGCTATGTGATCCTTTTTACTCTTAAATAAATGTGATTTTTCAACTTTCCATCTGTCTGGTGTGTGTTTTGAAAGAAGTCTTAGTCTTTTCATAGAACAACAGCAAGCCTGCCTCTCCCTGCGTCCTTCTCCACAGACGGCCCTGGCCACTCTCACATGCTCCCAGCATGAGACGCCAACTGTCATGCAGAGATATAATCTGTCAATTGTGCCTCCAGAACTTTGAGCAAAAATGAATCTCTTTTGTTCATAAAGTTTTTAAGAGGAAATTATCTGCCTCAGTGGATATTTGATCATTACAAAAATAATAAACAAATGTTCTCTTATTCAATACAATAAATTAACTTTGATATCCTTTGGTGTACCCTGCTCACTCACTGTTTAATGTTCAAAGCCATGCTTAACAGCAAAGTATAATTATGTGTCTGTCATTAAGTTAAGGATATTTTTTGATTCATTTTAAAATATGTAATTTTTGTATGTTTTGCCTAAAGAATAAAAAGTGGTCATTTGGTCAAACCTCAAGAACTTTCCACAAAGTTGATAAAAGAGTGAGATCAAATATTAGTCAGGACAGTCACCAACCATGGATCTAGGATAAAATGATTTTATTACTCTGGTAATTCCCAGTAGAATGTCAAGGAAAAGGTGGCAGGTGTTCATAATTTAATTTGATGTCAGGGCAAAAATAGCCTCCAAGTAATTATGGATAAATTAGCGATATTTTTCTAATGACTTCATGGCAAATTTGTCATGCCTACTTACCGCTCTAGCTTCAAGCTACGTTTTGGGTGGTAACATGGCTACCTCCTGATACCCATATGCTCTGCCATAGGAAAGCAACAATTCAGTAAATAACTCCTTGCTTAAGTTTAATTAAATGCAAATGTGTATTCCAGTTAGGAAGAGCTACTATATGCTTCTTTTAAAAGAACTGTGACATTTACCTGCACATTAACTACAATGTTGAAATATTATCAGCTCTAAAATTAAATAAAACAGTTCATGAAATGTTTTCAGCTTTTGGACACTATATTCTCCTTTGAAAAACTTCACAGGTGAAGAAAATAAATATAAATTTAATCAAATTAGGGTCTTTCCATTTTCTATTCATCACTGTAAACTACAATGTTCCTTATGATAAAATCATGATTACTTTGGCCTTTGAAATTTAATATTTTTAGGGAGGACATATTGCATTTTAAAGAACTTTATAACATTCAAATTCAAACAAGTATGGAACTTAAAAACATTTTATAAAGTACTTTATGTCCAACCAGTTTGGGAATTTTTACATGAAAAATTCTTTGCACATTAGGGCATGACAAACATGGGTTACCAATTGAAATTTTCTAAATATGAGTTTGTAAGTCTCAGCTGCCAGAGCATAATGATAAACTGTATTTGCCTCTAAAACAGTATGATATACAAATTGCAAAATTTATAAGTTTTGAAATTATATCATTTATAATTCTAAACTTGGCTATAGGTGTGTAATAAGATTAGACTTCTTTACTAGTGTGTACCAGATGTTTTATTTTGTTTATTGTTTAGTGTATTTTCTTTTTTATTTTTTTAATAAATAATTTTTTTCTTTATTATTATGTTTTAAATTTTATACACCAGCCATAAGTTCCCCTGTCCTCCCCCTCCTGACCCAACCCCCGCCTTCCACCCAGGCCCTCCCCTCCATTGCCATGTCCTCCAGGATCAAGGCACCCCTGGGGATTCATTTAAACCTGGTAGGTTCAGTACAGGCAGGTCCTGTCACCTCCTTCCAGACTGAACAAAGTGTCCATGTGTAAGCCCAAGGTTTCAAACAGCCAGCTCATGCACTAAGGACAGATCCTGGTCCCACAGACTGCATGCCTCCCAAACAGATCAAGCTGTTCAATGGTCTCACTTATCCAGAGGGCCTGATCCAGCTGGGGGCTCCACAGCCTTTGGTTCATAATTCATGTGCTTCCATTCATTTGGCTATTTGTCCCTGTGCTTTCTGCGATCTTGGATTCAACAATTCACACTATTGCAGACCCTCCTCTTTCTCGACAGTTGGACACCTGGAGCTCCACCTGGGGCCTGGCTGAGGATCTCTGCATCCACTTCCATCAGTTATTGGATAAGAGTTCCAAGATGACTGTTAGGGTGTTTGGCCATCTGATCACCAGACCAGGTCAGATCAGGCTTTCTCTCAACCATTGCCAGCAGACTACAGAGGATATATCATTGTGGATTTTTGGGGACCTCTCGAGCACTCTGCCTATTCCTGGTCTCATGTGGTCTTCATTTATCATGGTATGTTATTGCTAATTCTCCCTTTCTTTTCTTGATCCAGCTGGGATCTCCTGATCCCCTAAGCTTTCTTTCACTTATATCTTGCCCTTCATTACTCCCACTGACATCCAGGTTGTTCAAGTAGATCTCATCCATTTCTCTGTCATTGGGTGATCCTTGGGTCTTTCCTAGGGTCCCGTTTTCTAGGTAGCCTCCCTGGAGTAGTGTAGCAGTCTAGTCATCTTTGTTTTACATCTAGTATCCTCCTATGAGTGAGTACATACTGTGTTTGTCCTTCTGAGTCTGGGTTACCTCACTCAGGATGATTTTTTCTAGATCCATCCATTTGCCTGCAAATCTCATGATGTCATTGTTTTTCTCTGCTGAGTAGTACTCCATTGTGTACATGTACCATATTTTCTTTATCCATTCTTCAGGTGAAGGGCATCTAGGTTGTTTCCAGGTTCTGGGGATTACAAACAAAGCTGATATGAACATAGCTGAGCAAAGGCACTTGTGGTATTATTGAGCATACCTTGGATATATGCCCAAGAGTGCTATAGCTGGGTCTTGGGGGAGATGGATTCCCAATTTTCTAAGGAAGCACCATATTGGTTTCCAAAGTTGCTGTACAAGCTTGCATTCCCACTAGGAGTGGAGGAGAGTTCCCCTTGCTCCACATCCTCTCCAGCATAAGCTGTCTTCTGTGTTTTGATCTTAGCCATTCTGACAGGTGTAAGGTGATATCTCAGTGTCGTTTTGATTTGCATTTCCCAGATAGAGATGTTGCGCAATTCCTTAAATGCCTTTCAGCCATTTGAAATTCTTCTGTTGAGAATTCTCTGTTTAGTTCTACAGCCCATTTCTTAATTGGACTGTTGGGCATTTTGGTGTCTAATTTCTTGAGTTCTTTATATATTCTGGATATCAGCCCTCTGTCAGATGTGGGGTTGGTGAAGACCTTTTCCCATTCTGTAGGCTGTCGCTTTGTCTATGTTGACCGTGTGCTTTGCTCTACAAAATCTTCTCAGTTTCAACAGGTCCCATTGATTGATTGTTTCTCTCAGTGTCTGTGCTACTGGTGTTATATTTAGAAAGTGATCTCTGGTGCCAATGCGTTCAAGAATACTTCCTACTTTCTCTACTATCAGGTTCAGAGTAGATGGATTTATGTTGAGGTCTTTGACCCACTTGGATTTAAGTTTTATGCACCGTGACAGATATGGATCTATTTGCAGCCTTCTACACATTGACATCCAGTTATGCCAGCACCATTTCTTGAAGATGCTTTCTTTTGTCCATTGTACATTTTTGGCTTCTTTGTCAAAAATTATATGTTTATAGGTGTGCGGGTTAATATCAGGGTCTTCATTTCAATTCCATTGGTCCACATGTCAGATTTTATGCCAGTACCAAGCTGTTTTTATTACAGTAGCTCTATAGAAGAGCTTGAGGTCAGGGATTGTGATGATTCCAGAGGTTGTTTTATTGTACAGGATTCTTTTGGCTATCCTGGGTTTTTTGTTTTTCCATATGAAGTTGAGTATTATTCTTTCCAGATCTGTGAAGAATTGTGTTGGTAATTTGATGGGAATTACGTTGAATCTGTAGATTGTTTTTTGTAAGATCGATTGCTTTTGGTAAGATCACCATTTTTACTATGTTAATCCTGCCTATCCATGAGCATGGGAGATCTTTCCATTTTCTGACATCTTCTTCAATTTCTTTTTTCAGGGACCTAAAGTTCTTGTCATATAGCTCCTTCACATGCTTAGCTAGAGTAACCCCAAGGTATTTTATATCATTTGTGGCTATTGTAAAGGGTGATGTATCTCTGATTTCCTTCTCAGCCTGTTTGTCTACTGTATATAGAAGGGCTTCTGATTTTTTTGAGTTGATCTTGTATCCTGCTATGTTGCTGAAGGTTTTTATTAGCTGTATCAGTTCCTTGGTTGAATTTGTGGGGTCACTCATGTATACTAACATGTCATCTACAAATAGGGAGAGCTTGACTTCTTCCTTTCCAATTTGTATCCTCTTAATCTCTTTATGTTGTCTTATAGCTCTGGCTAGAACTTCAAGTACTATATTGAATAAGTATGGGGAGAGGGGACAGCCTTGCCTTGTTCCTGATTTTAGTGGTATTGCTTTGAGTTTCTCCCCATTTAATTTGATATTGGCTGTTGGCTTGCTGTAGATTGTCTTTAGTATGTTTAGGAATGTTCCCTGTATTCCTGATCCCTCCAAGACCTTTATCATGAAGGGGTGTTGGATTTTGTCAAATGCCTTTTCTGCATCTAGTGAGATGATCATGTGGTTTTTTTCCTTGAGTTTGTTTATATGGTGTATTACATTGACGGACTTTTGTATGTTGAACCACCCTTACATCCCTGGGATGAAGCCTACTTGATCATGGTGGATAATTGTTTTGATGTGTTCTTGGAGTCTGTTTGCCAGAATTTTATTGAGTATTTTTGCATCAATGTTCATGAGGGAGATCGGTCTGTAGTTCTCTTTCTTTGCTGCATCTTTGTTTGGTTTAGGAATCAGGGTAATTGTAGCCTCATAGAAGGACTTTGGTAATATGCCTTCTTCTTCTATTGTGTAGAACAATTTAAAGAGTATTGGTATTAAGTCTTCTTTGAAGATCTGGTAGAATTCTGCAGTGAAACTATCAAGTCCAGGGCTTTTTTTGGTTGGAAGACTTTTAATGACTGATTCTATTTCCTTAGGGGTTATTGGACTATTTAAATGGTTTATCTGGTCTTGACTTAACTTAGGTATGTGGTACCTATCCAGAAAATTATCCATTTCTTTTAGATTTTCCAGTTTTGTGGAGTAGAGGTTTTTGAAGTATGACCTGATGATTCTCTGGATTTCCTCATTGTCTGTTGTTATGTCCACCTTTTCATTTCTGATTTTGTTAATTTGGATGCTCTCTCTCTCTGTCTTTTAGTTAGTTTGGATAATGGCTTGTCTATCTTGTTGATCTTCTCAAAGAACCAACTCTTTGTTTCATTAATCCTTTGTGTTGTTCTCTTAGTTTCTATCTTATTGATTTCAGCTCTCAATTTGATAATTTCTTGGCATCTGTTCCTCCTGGGAGACTTTGCTTCTTCCTGTTCAAGGGCTTTCAGGTGTGCTGTCAAGTCACTAGTGTGAGATTTCTCCAGCTTCTTTATGTGGGCATTTAGTGCTATGAATTTCCCTCTTAGCACTGCTTTCATAGTGTCCCATAAGTTTGGGTATGTGGTGTATTCATTTTCATTGATCTCTAGGAAGTCATTAATTTCTTTCTTTATTTCTTCCTTAACCCATTGGTGATTCAGTTGAACATTATTCAGTTTCCATGAGATTGTAGGATTTCTGTAGTCTTTTTTGTTGTTGACATCTAACTTTAAACCATGGTGGTCCAATAGAACACAGGAGGTTATTCCAGTTGTTTTGTATCTGTTGAGATTTGCTTTGTGGCCAAGTATGTGGTCGATTTTAGAAAAGGTTCCATGGGGTGCTGAGAAGAAGGTATATTCTTTTTTGTTTGGGTGGAATGTTCTGTAGGTATCGATTAAGTCCATTTGAGCCATAACATCAGTTAAGACCATTATGTCTCTGTTAAGTTTCAATTTGGCTGATCTGTCCAGAGGTGAAAGTGTGGTGTTGAAATCTCCCACTATTAATGTGTGGGGTTTTATATGTGATTTAAACTTTAGTAATGTTTCTTTTACATATGTGGGTGCCCTTGTTTTGGGGGCATAAATGTTCAGAATTGAAACTTCATCTTGGTGGTTCTTTCCTCCAATGAGTATGTAATGTCCTTCATCCTCTCTTTTGATTGATTTTAGTTTGAAGTCTTTTTTGCTGGATATTAGGATGGCTACACCAGCTTGCTTCTTAAAACCATTAGATTGGAAAGTCTTTTCCCAGCCTTTTATTCTTAGGAGGTGTCTATCTTTGAATTGGAGGTGTGTTTCTTGTATGCAGCAGAAAGATGGGTCCTGTTTTCATATCCATTCTGTTAGTCTGTGTCTTTTTATAGGTGAATTAAGTCCATTGATATTAAAGGATATTAATGACCAGTGATTGTTCATTCCTGTTGTTATTTTTATTTTTTGGTGGTAGTGTGTGTGTACTTCTCTTCTTTGGCTTTTACTGCTGTGGTGTTATCTATTGCCTGTGTTTTCATGGGTGTATCTGCCTTCCTTAGGTTGGAATTTTCCTTCTAGTGCTTTCTGTAGGGCTGGGTTTGTGGATAAATATTGTTTAAATCTGGTTTTGTCTTGGAAGGTCTTGTTCACTCCATCTATGATGATTGAAAGTTTTGCTGGATATATTAGTCTAGGCTGGCATGCATCCATGGTCTCTTAGTGTCTGCATTATATCTGTCCAGGTCCTTCTGGCTTTCAAAGTCTTCATCAAGAATTCGGGTGTTATTCTGATGGATTTGCCTTTATAAGTCACTTGGCCTTTTTCCTTTGCTGCCCTTAATATTCTTTCTTTATTCTGTATGTTTAGTTGTTTAATTATTATGTAGCGAGGGGACTTTTTTGGGGGGTCTAGTCTGTTTGGTGTTCTATAGGCTTCTTCTATCTTCATAGGCATTTCCTTCTTTAAGTTGGGAAAGTTTTCTTCTATGATCTTGTTAAATATATTTTCTGTGCCTTTGTGTTGGTATTCTTCTCCTTCCTCTATCCCTATAATTCATAGGTTTGGTCTTTTCATGGTGTCCCAAATTTCTTGGACATTTTAGGTCATGACTATGTTGGTTTTAGTGTTTTCTTTGACTGATGAATCTATTTCTTCTACCGTATCTTCAACACCAGAGATCCTCTCTTCCATTTCTTGCCTTCTGTTGGTTATACTTGCCTCTGAAGTTCCTGTTTGTTTACTCAGATTTTCTATTTCCAATATTCCTTCTGCTAGTGTCTTCTTCATTTTTTCTATTTCCCTCTTCAGGTCTCAGATTGTCTCCCTTGATTTTTCATGATTTTCATTCAAGGATTTATTGTTTTCTTCTGCTTTAATTGTCCTTTCCTCTAGTTTTTTATAGGGTTCTTCCCATTTTTTTGTTTGTCTGTTCTTCTACTTTATTTTTGATTTCTTCTATATAAGGCTCTAGCCTCTTCATGATGTTACTTATATGGTTGTTTTCTTCTTCTTCTTCCATTCCGTGATGTTCAGGTCTATCTGTTGGAGAAGGGCTAGATTCTGGTGATGCTGTATTGCTCTTTATTTTGTTGTATGTACTTCTGCCTTGACGTCTGCCCATCTCCTCTTGTGTTCGTTCTTGGTCTTATCAGTGTACTTGGTCCAGAGAGAGTTGACAGATTTAGGGAGCCTCTCTCTGATCCAGATGGAAGCTCTGGGCTCGATGTGAGAGCTGGTCCAGATGAGAGTGCTAGCCGGATAGGAGCTGGGGGGCTGGACTCTGAGTCTCGGGAAGTCCCTGATGTCTCCTTATTTTGTCCAGATGGGAGCTCCTCTTGTCCAGATGGGAGTTCCTCTGGTCTCTGGTCCAGATGGGAGTTCCAGGCAGGATGGAAGCTGGGGGCTGGTCTCTGATTCTCAGGAGGTGGTTGGGGTCTCGGGCAAATGGGTTTTGGGGGCAGGGTGTGGAGACTGCAGTGTCTGCCTGAAGTCTTGGAAAAGGGGAGCCTTCCTGCAGGGCCTGTGGATTGGCAGGAAACTGGGGCCAAGTTGGTCAGGTCCTCCTGGAGTGGCCTGTGTCCAGCGGTGGGACCCAGGCACAGTTGCCTCTCTGACTATAACCCAGGCACTCACCACTGGTCCAGATGTTAGTGTATTTTCTAAGCTTTGGTCTGTGTCTTCCTCCTTATTCTTTGGAATATTCTTCCAAACAGAACACAGATTAACCTGTAGCTTGGAGATATGGTGGAAAATGGAGTCTCACAGCTCCCCACAAACACTGGATTTTTGTAAATAAAAATAAATAATCTTTCAGCAACCCCAACCCCAGTTATAAATTCCTGCTTCATAATCCAGATAATGACAGAATTTTAACCATACAATTATGCTATTCTCATGAGAACATATACTCTGTGAATACATACACTTTCTTTTCACTTTTTTTTTATCTTCTGTATGTTCATCTTCTAAACAGAGTGAATAATGAATCAATGTAGTATTATCCTAGTGTTCATGACTTATCAGTGTTCAAGAATATTGTAGGTGATGAGATAGGACAGTCCACTAGTTAATCAACATGTGTACATAATTACATAGTTACTTTATATTTGCCCATAAAACAATTTACATAGTATATTTTCTGAAGAATATATTTTTTCTTCCTTTTTATTATTAAGAAATTTTCTATTTATTTTACATACCAACCACAGATCCCCTTCTCCTCTCTCCTCCAACTCCCCAGCCTCTCCTCACAACCCACTCCCCATTCCCACCTCCTCCAAGCCAAGGCCTCCCATGGGGAGTCAGGAGAGCCTGGTACATTCTGCTGAGGCAGGTCCAAGCCCCTCCCCCTGCACCAAGGCTGGGAAAGGTGTCTCACCATAGGCCCTGGGCTCCAAAAAGCCCAATCATGCACCAGGAATGAATCCTGATTCCCACTGCTAGCAGCCCCCTTACATAGTTCAAGCCAAACAACTGTCTCCCCTATGCAGAGGGCCTAGTCCAGTCCCATGGGGCTCCACAGCTATTGGTCCACAGTTCATGAGTTCCCACCAGTTTGGTTTGGTTGTCTCTGTATGTTCCCCCATCATGATCTTGATGTCCCTTGCTCATAGAATCCCTCTTCTCTCTCATTGACTGGACTCCTGGAGCTCGCCTGGTACTTGGCTGTGGATCTCTGCATCTGCCTCTGTCAGTTACTGGATGAAGACTTCCCAGTTTGCTCATGGAGATCTCATCTAATTATGAAGGAAATCTGGAGCCTGTAAGGCCACCCTCATCTGTAGAAGCCAGGGTAAAACAGCTTCCATTTCCAGAGACAAAGTAACACAAGGAAGGTAACATTTAGAACGCTTATGGAAATTAATGTCTCCTCAAAAACTAATAATAATCAGTACTCCCGTCAACAAAACAGAGACACCTCTGAATCACAGTCACCAAGAGTTTATTCAGGAGATTGATTTCAAAAGAATTCTTTACTTGTAAGATAAACATTACTCCTGAAAAATTATTGCAAGGACTGAATTCAAAGAGCTACAAAAGATTCCTTTCAATTTAGTTAAAGAATGAGTAAGTACCAAGAAGGGGTGGGGAGAAAACATATACAAACAGGTCAAGAAGACATTCCAGAGGTATCTTTATTTGTTTGGGGTGAATAATTTGAAATTGACTGTAGTTATTTAATCAGTCAGTAATCCAGCTACTCACTGTATGTGCTTTTGTGTGCTCAGGATGGAGTCCTGCTGTGACCTTGCCATCTGCACAGTGCTGCAGAGACTGGTAAACAAGAAATCCAAACATTCTGTAAAAAATCCACAGTCCTCAGGAGGGAAAAATTCACAGTTCTCATAAAATTACATGTCCTACGAGTGATTTATTTAGAAAACCCAAAGCAAATCAAAAATGAGATAAAATAAATAGAAGGTGCATATAACAATCAAAGTCTAAAATACACCTGTGAGAAAGTCTGCCTTGACTTAATATCCAATGCAATTTCCTACAAATTGAACTCAGCATAAACTTTTTCTGTTTCACTCAAAGTGTTAC
The DNA here is from genome assembly GCF_903995425.1 of Onychomys torridus. Taxonomy (NCBI): domain Eukaryota; kingdom Metazoa; phylum Chordata; class Mammalia; order Rodentia; family Cricetidae; genus Onychomys; species Onychomys torridus. The sequence continues at coordinate 39,177,012 of NC_050443.1, forward strand.
CAACATTGCTGTTGATTTCAGTCCCTCATAATAAAGGAAGTGGGTTAAACATTCTATCAACTACTTCACCAGGAACAGTATCAAGGAAACTGAATGAACAAGTTTTAGCAGCCGTTTTGTAACAAGAGTTCTGAAATTAATTTATAAAGGATACGGAACTAATTTCTTCCACAACAGAGTAAACAGGTCAATTGAATCTCTGCTTGACAGAATTTATCTGCAAGTAGAGAGACAGGAATTATTTTTCACTGCTAGCAGTTATCTGCAGCTTAGAAAGTTGTAAAGTGTCTTAATAACCGTGAAAGGTATGAAGTACACAAAATACAAACTCAAGTAGCTGAGAGTAGTATTAGAAATGATGCACAGGCTCACGGTTAATAGATTTTGCATAAGCTCCTAGCAAGTTTCACTTTGAAATTAATCTTTTAAACTTTAATGTATTTCAGTGTATGATGCTATTACTCTTCTAATAAAAAGGAATTTTGGCTCTACTGATGATACTAAAAAAATGAGAAAGGGAGGAAGGTAATATTCTCTAATGTACACTGGGGGTTTCTTCAAGCAATAAATAAATAAATCTCACAAGAAATTCAAGAGCAATAGGCAAAAAAATCACAAGAAGTCGATTCTCAAAACTCTTTGTTCAAATGAATTATGTATTGTGGTGGTTTGAATAGGAATGGCCCCCATAGACTCATGTGTTTGAATGCTTGGCCCTTAGGGAGTAGGACTATTAGAAGGTGTGGCCTTATTGTAGGAAGTGTGTCACTGTGGGGGTAAGCTTTGATGTCTCCTATACTGAAGCTATTCCCAGTGTGGCACACAGTCTTCACTTCTGCTTCCTGTGGATCAAGATGTACAACTCTTAGCTCCTTCTCCAGCACCATGTCTGCCTGCATGCCACCATGAAGATAATGAACTAAACCTCTGAGCCGGTCCCAACTAAGAGTCCCTTTATAAGAGTTGCCATAGTCATGGTGTCTCTTCACAGCACTAAAACCCTAACTAAGACAGTATTAAATATATTTATCCACCTTGCAAAATCACAAAATAGGAGTGGCCAACAAATGAGAATTTTACCTAAAATATGATGGGAACAACATAGAAAGGAGATATCCTATAAACAGAAGACCAGATATCACATCTCAACTAGGTTTTACAGTTGTTTCCAGGAACTTAGTATCTCCAAATGTGAAAAACCCTGAAAATCCATTAATATCTGTCTTAAATATGGAAATTTCTCTGTGGCACCCCATAAGAGGTACTCACTTACTTTCTGAGAAGAGAACAGAGTAATTTCTCCTTCCATACTGATCCTGTCTATTCATTTTGTCTCTCTTGGTCCTTTCTAATCTCTAAGTTCTCTTTCTCTAATATATTTCAGTTATAATGTGAGTAGCTTCAATATCTAGCAACATGCTCTCAAAAGAGAAATGTAGACACAAGGTCAGTCACATACCTTTTTTTAAATATTGATATAATTTTTATTTTAGTAATTGAAATTGCTTATATATATTATATTATATTATATTATATTATATTATATTATATTATATTAGTGTTTTAATTTTACACATCAGCCACGGGTTCCCCTGTCCTGCCCCCTCCCGACCCCGACCCCAGCTTCCCCCCAGCTCCTCCCCCACATTCCCATCTCCTCCAGAGCAAAGACTCCCCCAGGGATTCAGCTCAACCTGGTGGATTCAGTACAGGCAGGTCCAGACCCCTCCTTCCAGGCTGAGCAAAGTGTCCCCGTGTAAGCCCAAGGTTCCAAACAGCCAGCTCATGCACTAAGGACAGGTCCGGGTCCCCACTGCCTGGGTGCCTCCCAAACAGTTCAAGCTATTCAATTGTCTCATTTATCCAGAGGGCCTGATCCAGTTGGGGGCTCCACAGCCTTTGGTTCATAATTCATGTGTTTCCATTAGTTTGGCTATTTGTCCCTGTGCTTTTCCCTAACTGTTGTGCTAGAAATCTCATCTAATAATTGATGGGAGTGGAGGTAGAGAATCTCGGCCAGGCCCCAGGTGGAGCTCCAGGAGTCCAATTGTCAAGAAAGAGGAGGGACTGTAAGAGTGTGAATTGTTGAGACCAAGATGGAACAAACCTTTTGATTTACAATGGTGTCCTACCTTCAAGATATGCTTGGACAATGGTGACACAAAGCTTGTGAAATAACCAACAAATAACTGATTTGACCACTCCACAAAATGGAACTCATATACTACACTGCTTGGGTGACCAAGACTCTGAGACTACATAGCCCAGGGAACTAGGGCAAAACCCAATACTACTAGTCTGGAAAAAGAAAAAAATATAGTGAGAAAATTACTTCTACTGATATTTTGCTATACTCATACATCAGTGCCTTCTTTGTACATCCATTGTCTTAGTTAGGTTTTTATTGCTGTGAAGAGACACCATGACCATGGCAACTTCTATAAAGAAAATATTTAATTGGGGTGGCTTGGTTACAGTTTCAGAGGTTCAGTCCATTATCATTATGACAGGGAGCATGGTGGCATGCAGGCAGATGTAGTGCTGGTTACATCTTGATCAGGAGGCAAAGGGAAGTCAACTAGGACACTGGGCAGTATCCTGAGCACAGCCTGCCCCACAGTGACACACTTCCTCCAACAAGGCCACACCTACTTTAAAAAGCTACATCTCTTAATAGTGACTAATTAGTGAAATTAGGGCTCTAATTAGTGAAATTAGGGCAAATTACATTCAAACTATTACAGCCATCATCAAAGACGCTTCCTCCTGCAGCAGATCAGAACAAATATAGAGACCCACATCCATACATTATACAGGGAGTGAGAGACCGTTGAATACTCAGTGCTAAATTGGATGTCTCCATCAAATCCCTCCTCAGAGCTCAGGGAACCCTGTGGAAGAGGAGATGGAAAAAATGGAAGAGCCAGAGAAGATAGAGGACACCAAAAAAATATAAACCTTTAGTTCACATATGAACTAACAGAGACTGAGGCAGCATGCACGGGGCCTGTACTGGTCTGCACTATGTCCTCTGAATTTTTATATATATTATTGCTTTCATTTTTTATGCAGTTCCTGAGTATGTGAAGAATGAGTCTGATTCTCGTGCTGACTGCACAGTCACTGGTTGTGATGCTGACTGCAGAGTCTCACATGTTAGGATGGTGACTTCAGCATGAGGGGCTCTGAATTCATCCTGCTTATACTCTCTTTACTCACCCCCTTTCAAAGCGTGATTGGATTGGCATTGTTTATTTATTCAACTGTTGTGTTAAGAAATTTCAAATTTCTACTAATATTCCCAACTCCACTTAAAATTCATTAAATAAGAGGAGTGAGTAATAACAGAGTTGTTTTTAGGTTTTGGGTTTTTTGGTTTTTTTTTTTTTTTTTTGCTTCTGCAGGGAGGAAATAAACACAATTTATGAGTTACAAATGTGAGAACAAACATAAATATAATACTAGTTTCATTTTTACAATTGGTTTCACGTGACATTTAATTAATACAGCAGATGTTTACTGATACCTGCTTCCACAACTGTCAGCACTGACTGTGGTCTTCATACACAGGAGGTCTATGTGACTATAAGAACAAGGAAAAGTTGCCGGGCGGTAGTGGCATATGCCTTTAATCCCAGCACTTGGCAGGCAGAGGCAGGTGGATCTCTGTGAGTTGGAGGCCAGCCTGGGCTACAGAGTGAGTTTCAGGACAGCCAGGGCTACACAGAGAAACCCTGTCTCAGAAAAAAACAAAAAGAATGAAAGAAAGGAAGGAAGGAAGGAAGGAAGGAAGGAAGGAAGGAAGGAAGGAAGGAAAGAAAAGGAAAAGGAAAAGTTGCTTTGCCTTTCTAAATATTCCAAGTCTGTAGGTCCATTCTTGTCTACACCATCTCCATCACATCCTCCGTGTAACAACAACAGCTCCATCACTGACAACCAGCTGTTTCTCCTCATGAGGGATCTGGTTGTTCCTCCTCATGTTCAAACTTGCTTTCTGAGCACACACAGACATGCTTTCCTCAAGCAAATATGTCCTGAACGCACATCCTAAAAACATTTTAATATTATAGCAGTCTCTAAAAATATTTCCCCCTTAGGGTTGGGGATTTAGCTCAGTGGTAGAGCGCTTGCCTAGCAAGCACAAGGCCCTGGGTTCGATCCTCAGCTCAAAAAAAAAAAAAAATCAAAAAAAAATATTTCCCTCTATTGTATCAATAACCTTGACCTGCCCAAGAATTTACTTGCTAGCTCCATAAGGAAAATTCCCCAAAAGAGTGTAAAAAGCATAACATGATAACAGTCGTTTATTTCCTTATCTCCATTACATATTCTCAGAATGACCAGTACATGTAACTCTTGCCTACCTGTCATCTCCAAACATTCCTATAGAAAGGGAAATAATGAAGGAAGGCTGAAGTAGTTAATACACACTATCTCCTCTTTGAAAGTAAAGGAATCCTTTCCATAGGAAACCATCATCATGAATCTACTCTGCAGTCAAACATTCATCATCCTGGATACATATAAGCTACTCCCAAAGCAAATTAGTCTTTTTCTCACAAATATCAATAGATTGGATTTTTTTAAAGTGTTAATCATATATTCTGAATATACTGATGAATTTCCCTCTGCCTTTGGCATCAAATTTGTCAAAAGAAGAGGAAATTGTTGACAGTTATAGCCTGGAAATTAATATATAAATAATGTTTCAATATATGAGTCCATATTTTAAAATAAGCTCCATCTAAAAGCAGACAAAATTATACATTCACACACACGAATATAGAGACATAGACAGACAGGCAAACAGACAGAAAAAAAAAGAGAACATACCTGTACATAATAAGCCAATTTTTAAAAACAATTATTCATAATGTTGCTAAAAATTGTATAGAAAAACAACCCTTGTCATTTCAGTAGGTTCTCACGGCATTCCTCTGAGAGAGGCCCGGCAGATGTGTTCTTCTTAGTTTACAACAAGGATAATTAATTTCATGGAGGGTGAATTACTCTCCTTCGTCTATGAAGCTCACTAGCCTGAGAGGGAAAGTGTTGGGCCTTGGAATGAGGACAATTTGAAACAGTTTTGGAGAGATTCTTACTACAGTGCCTTGAAAAAGAATCCACAAAAACCACTGAGAAAATAATATTTTGAAGTATATCATTATTTTTGTTGGATCTTACTCACTTGCTTTCAAGTACATTTTATTTTATATTGTTAATATATAAATAGAGAATGCAGCACTAAATTATATTGTATATTATGAAAGCAAGGTGAAAAACAGAAATGGCAAGTGGTAGAATTGATGTAGCTGAGTGAACATACTGTTTTGGAAAGATCCATTGAAGTATCAGTCTGGGTTTAGGGTACATTTGACATGATAAGAACAGCAGCCCAAGGAAGAGTTCAGAGGACATGAGACAAAGGGTATTTGGGAGTTACACACCCAGAAAAGAGACAGAGTGAATGGTGTTGCTGGACATGAGAAAGCAAAGAATGCCTACAGTCTAGGTACAGTCGGAGCTGGCTGAAGACTGTGAGGATATATATTGTCCTCTGTGATGACACTATTTCACTCAAAGAGAAAATCATTATACTTCTAGAAGCTTCAAACACTTCATTTTAATAATTTGATTGCTTTTGCGAGTTCCAAAATTCTTGACTCATTCAGTTCCACAGAGATTTCATCTCATTTATTTCCTTCAAGGAAATTTTAAATTGTGTCAAGAGGAGTTTTAGTCAGAGGATCATTTAGACAGCAGGTAATGGGGTGATAAGAATTAAACTGCCCCCTTGTGGGCTGAAGATTTGAGGTTGAAGTGAAGAAAATGAATGCTCAATTTCTCAACAAGTATAAAAATCACATTTGAAAAGAAAGCATGGAAGTCAGTAATCAATATAATAAACTGTGAATTTTGGTCCTTTCAATGTTTTCATTGATAATTTAAAAGTTTTCCTTTCTATCAAATATGAGACAAAGCTTGTGAGTTTATTTAATTCATCTAATTAAAAGACAATTTATTTGTTTTCCTCTGGAATTTTGTATTAGCAAACAAAGTATAAGATTAGCAAGGTTGGTGAGTATTATAATAACAAACTCATCAATTTCGTGTAAAACAAGAAGCATCACAATGCCAAGTCCTGTTGTTTAAGAGTGCACAAAGTCAAAGGGCAGCACACATCGACAATCAAAGTGCAGTAAGAGGAAGAGTTCTCTAGAAAAGTCCTGGCATCACTCCATTTCTCATTCCCATTATCTTCCTAAAGTTAGAAATTATGAAAATTTTTACTCTCCTCAACCCTGATTTTGTAGTAGAACATATTGGTATGTTATTTTTCTCTTGGCTGCAACCAAATACCTGACACAAAACAACTTAATCCATGCACTGTTTACTTTGAGTTCTGAGGGATGGGGTTCATCATGGCTAGGAAGGAATGGCGGCTGCAGACGCTTGGTCCATGAGACAGACTGGGAAGCTCAGAACAGAGAAACTCCATGCTCATCTGCTTTGATGTCTTTTCCATTTGTGCTCAGTCTGAGTCCCCAGTTCATGGAATGGCGCTGTCCATACCTAGGGTGGGTCTCCCTTCCTCCGTCCTCTTTGGAGATGATCTCACAAACATACCCAAAGGCTGTCTCCTAGGGGATTCCAAATCCATCCAAGTCGACAACAGGCTTAACCAGCGATGATGGTTTATACACGAAAACTCACATTGCAAGTGGAAATCAACCAACGATGGGCCTAATTCCTCATCACTTCATAAGAGATATGGCAATAGAAAGAGCTCTGCTGGGCCATGTTAGCTGTACAGACTTGGAAATGTTGTATCATCTCATAGATGTTCTGATTCATCCACTCAAAAAGAAATCAGAATGATACTTACTTTAAAAAGAGTTGTATATAGGACTGGTGAGATGGTCCAGTGAATAAAGGTACTAAATATAAATTCTGAAGATCTGAGTTCAATCCCTGGGACTCACATGGTAGAAGAGAACTGACTTCCAAAGTTGCTTCCTGAATCCTATACATGCACCATTACATATGCCCCCAACAAACAAATAAAGAGCAAAAAAATTAAAGGTTATACAAATAAATTTGGGCAATATTGGTGTTCCTTATATGACATCTCCTCTACCTTTTTCACAGTATTTCTGATTTTTCAACAAAATACTTCTTACATAGTAGTAAATACATAGGAGTACACATGGTACATTTCTATTACTCTGTCTATTTCATTCTCTGGTTTCTGTTGCTTGAGGCTAATGTGCTTCAATAGTTTGTCTTCATCTGGACATGAATGTTTGGGCAGAAGCAGGACCACATGGTTATGGAAGAAGGGCTTATGGGCTGTTGCCTGGCCAGAGTTCAAATGCAATCTTCCCTCTTTCTTCTTCTGACTTGACCTAACCATAGAAAGCTGCCTCAGAGCCACTGCTGGAGACCCTGGCTGCTCCTGCCACCGTACTTTCTCTGCCCTGACAAACTGTGTCTTCCCTCCTCACGTCTCCCTTCAGTTGCTTCTTTTGTGTATTTGTATTACATAAATGGAGAAGGTCATGTATTTTTATCTTTCTTCTTTACTTCATGTTTTAGGGCAAGAAGAAGTGTCCTTCACTCAAAGTCCATCCTTCTATATATCTTTCCCACACTTTTTTAAAACATTTCAGAACATGGAATGTTTCATCAATTTGATTTTGTGGTCTCTTTTAAGTTTTTTATTTTTAATTTATCAGACTGCTATGCATTGTAAAATAGAACACGTTCATTTTATGGTATTTGTCAAATATATTTATATAATGTTATATAATTAAGTTAAATGTATAATGTTAGCAAGAAATAAATTCTGGTAAATAGAAAACATATAGAACATGGGAGAACAAGACCAAAATTTAAGCCCTCAGCAATCCTAGTCTCTCTGAATCATTTAATTAAAGAACAAAAGAAGTCAAGGGCCAGACATAAGTCCAATAATTCAGATATTCTATAGGAAAATACATGAAACCAAGAAACATCTTTCTTAGAAATATGCTTCCAATTTGAGCAAGATTCTAATTGGTTCTTCAATTTGATCTAAGTTATACTTTAATAATTATAAAAAACATATTTAATATAATATTATTGTTCATGAAACATTATAAATTTTTGGAAATAGAAGTACAGGTTATAAATCAAAAAAGTAGAGTTTGTGCTTTACTCCACAGTAATCAATGTCAGGTGTGAGCCTGCGCTGTGAATGTCAGGAAAGACTCATGGATTCTGAGAGGGAAACCACCTGTCAAGGAACCCATAATCTCATCACTTGTTTGCATTTGAATTTCATCTGTGCAGAGAAAGAGTTAAATGTGTCAAAAATCTAAAAGTTGTGTCTCAGTACTCATGAAACCATGAATCAAATTAAAATTTCCACCTTTGAATAATAAATTTGTCCATATCCCTACCAGATATATCCATAACTTTATATTCATAATTTTATTATCTCAACTCAATGAACTAGCCCTTCTTTACTAGATTAAAATACAATGAATGTTCCATCATGACGCACTGTAAGTTCAGCTGTTCTATGACAGATGTCTAATAAAGAAGGGGCCAACGTCCCAACCTGGGGAGCCATTTATCACCTGCTATGTCTGGAGGAGACATGCCTCTTGAAAACCCCAAATTCTGAGAGTACCACATGTTGAGGACCATCTGCTCACAGGCCTGGCAAATTGTTGCCCAAAGTAAAAAGCTGTGCGGTTCCCATCCAGCAAGCCATGAATAGCTGAGGGATTTTTTTTTTCAATTTATTTTTCTTTTCTTTGCCAGAGTATCTGCCAACAACTCTTTGGAGTCTACAAATGTCACATAATAAACACAGAATAATAATAAATGAAAATTGTACACATATCTGCCAAATTTCAGTTTTAACTTGGAAAAGCTGCCAAAACTTTCTCTGCTCTAGGACTTACTACTTTCTAAACATTCTTTCTTTCCACTGTCCCTAGAAAATAACATTCTGTTGAATGAAACTCCCTCATCAGGGACAGGCAAGCATGTATAACTGGAGAAAGTACACAGAGCTCCCTGCACTCAGCAAAAAGCCATTGTAGCTTTTCATTTCCTCAGAGCATTAAGAAAAAATTAAATGTTTTGTACCTCTAGGAGCTGAAAACATTGCAAAACCCATTTAAATTGAGCAGTAGTCTTAATCCCCAAGTTAAAATAAAATGCACTAAGTATTTAATTGTAGATATGCTTTTAAGCAATATAAGGAACATTTACAAGCTGGAAGGGATAGGATGGGGCAAGGAAATTCTTTCCAACATTCATTTGATTCTAATGTTATTATTTGAGCAAAACTGCTTAGCATAACAAGTCATTCTAAAGTAATTCAAATGTACTTTGAACTGAAATTTTAATATATCCTTAAAGTTGTGATGATTCCTTTCAAACTTTCTAAGTCTGTTAAAAAGAGCCGTGAATCAGGGCCAATATTTATATCCCTTTGAATGATACAGAGCAACATCAGAGACCAGAGAAGGCATCTTAGATATCATGGGCCATGACTAAACCTATAGACTATTCCATAGTTCACAGACCATCATGTTGGAATCTAAAGAGGAATTAATGACACAAATTTGAGTTTTATAATTTACATAAAATTAAAAAGGATCAATCATCCACAGAGTAATCCAAGCTTAAAAAACTTCAGATTCCTTAACTTTTTATGTCCTTCTCACATCTTCAGGAAATAATAGAACATACATTCAATCTTTTAAAAAAAATTGTTATCTGATATTAGATAAAAAAAATTATAATTTCCATGTTTGTAAAGACATATAATTAAAATGTTATTTTGAAGGGTTTTAGTTACTATATAGTTTGTGGATATGACTTCACATTCCAAAGATTAAAAAGGATGGAAATTACCTAGAGGAGGCTGACACTCTATGATGCAGTGTCAGGAAGAGGTAATGGAGGCCAAGGACCTTCTCTGTTCTTCATTCGCTGAGAATTCTAGTGTGGTCTTTCCAGTGATAAACAACTCTGGATGAAGTTCTTAGGTGAATGTGTGTGGTTGTCATGAGCACAGCCAGGTCAAGGATATCAATGCCTCAGGATTCATGGGAATGGTAAAGGCTGCCCCTGGTCAGAGTATGGATGCTGACAAACAGTTGATCTTTAGCTAAAAAGAATATTGCAGAAAGTACTGACTTCAGGTTCCTCATCCTGAATGATTATATGATAATACCACCCAAAGTTGGCTCTCTTACAGAGTACCCATAACCAGTACTAGCTGACCTACATTCTTATTCATGTTATATATAATGAATACAGTGAGTTTCCAGGCTTCTCCTGGCACATTTCCATCCAACTACCCCACCCACCTGATCTCAGCTTTTGTTAATTTTATCTGTCTTTCTTTTTTATTGTTCTTTTAATTATTTTTTATTTTTTGAGACTGTGTTATAATTACACAGTTTCTCCTTTTTCCAACCAATCCTACCAACCTTCTGACATACCCTTTCATGCTCTTTCAAATTCAAGCCCTATCAAATCAACAGTAGTTGTTATGGCCCCCATAGACACGTGTGTTTGAATGCTTGGTAACAGGAAGTGTCACTATTAGGAGGTATGGTCTCGTTGGAGTAGGTGTGGCCTTGTTACAGAAAAGGAGTCACTGTGGAGATGGGCTTTAAGGTCTCCTACACTCAAGCTATGCCCAGTGTGACACACACTGCCTGTGAATCAAGATGTAGAATTCTCAGCTCCTTATCCAGAACCATGGCTTCCAGCATCCCTCCATGAAGATAATAGAATAAACCTCTGAAACTGTAAGACAGTCACAATTAAATGTTCTCCTTTATAAGAGTTGCCATGGTTATGATGTCTCTTCACAGCAATAGAAACCCTAACCAAGACAAAAGTTACCAAAGACTGGGGTATTGCTCATAAGCCTAACCATGATTTTGTTTGGAGGAATTTGGACTTTTTATTTTGGGTTATCTGTTGGATGCTTTAAGTGTTATTCAATGGTCCATACTAGAAGGAACATAGAAGACAGTGGTGTTAATAATGATTTGAACTGTAGGGGGCTATCTTGAGAGGTTTCAGTGGAGAAGAATTTCAGTATGTTGCCTAGAGATCATTCTTGTGATTTTTTTTATATGGCTGTTTTTTGCAATTATCTGAAAAGTATGCAAGAGGCTACACTGAAGAGTTTGGGATTAATTCCTATTGGCAGAAGAAATCTCAAAACAGCCTAGTATAAACTCTGTTGTGTGGTTATTAGTGCTAAACTCTAATGAAAATTTATAATGAAAAGGAGCAAGCTCAGAAAGTAAAAATACAAAATGTACAATTTGAGGAGAACCAGGAAGTGGAATGGAGCTCAGTCTTACATTCAAGGACATAAACAGATTAAGAAATGGAGTAAAAGGAGTGGTGACCTCAGGGCAAGAACTCATCTAGCTATGTTTCCAACTTGTGAAAAAGAATTAAAGAAAAGTGAAAAGGAACTAAAGAAAAACTTAGGGCTAGATATGGTGGCACATACTTTTAATCCCAGCACTCCAGAGGCAGAGGCAAGTAGATCTCTGAGTTTGAGGCCTGACTAATCTACAAATCCAATATCAGGACAGCCAAGCTTAGGCAGTGAAGGAAATCATTGAAAAGATGGTGGTTTGAATAGGTTTGGCCCCAATAGACACATGTGTTTGAATGTTTGATCATAGGGAGTGGCACTATTAGGAGGTATAGCCTTGTTGGAGTAGGGGTGGCCTTGTTGAAGGAACTGTATCACTGTAGAGGTAGGTTATGCTCAAGCTAAGCCCAATGTGGCACATAGTTGCTTCTGCTACCTGCAGATCAAGATGTAAAACTCTCTGCTCTTTCTCCAGCACTATTCCTGCCTATATCCCTCCATGAAGATAATAAAATAAACCTCTGAAACTGTAAGCCAGCCCCAATTAAATGTTTTTTTCCTTTGTAAGAGTTGTCATGGTCATAGTGTCTCTTCATAGCAATAGAAACCCTAAGATACACACACATGCACACATTACATATATATTCATAAATACATAACTGTGACCTAGATTTTATGGGATATTCCTAGGAAACACAATCTCATAGCAAACTCTCTGGGTCCTCTGGCTCTTACATTCATTCTACATCCTCTTCTGCAATGATCCCTGAATGTTAGGTACAGGAGTTATGTTAGAGGTATCTACTGAGATTGGATTTCATAACCCTACATTGTGGTTGTTTGCGGTTTGCTATAATAGTCTCTGTTACAAAGAGAAGCGAGGGTTACAATTATCTATTAGGTACAAAGACAAATATTTAGAATGTAAAACTCTAGAGCAAAAGAAAGAAATCATATGCAAAAGATCAAACTCGGGGCTTAAATCAATAAAATGGATACAAAAAAATACAAAAATTCAATGACACAAAGAGTTGATTCATTGAAAAAAATCAATAAAATTGACAGGCCTTCCACCAAATTAACTACAAGTTAGGGATAAAAGATCCCAATGAATGAAATTAGAGAAGAAAGAGCAGCAAAACAAGAGACATCAAGGAAATCCATAGAATCATAAGGACACACTTCAAAACTTATACTCCACAAAGTTGGAAAATCAAAAAGAAATGAATAATCTTCTCTATACATACCACCAACCAAAGTTAAATCAAAATCAATTTAAGCAGACTTATAACCCTCAGTAAAATAAAAGTTGTAATTAAGTCTACCAAATAAAGAAAAAGCCCAGAGCAGGATGGTTTTGATGCAGAATTCTACCAGACTTTCAAGGAAGAATTAACGCCAATATTCCCAAAACTATTCAACAAAAGAGAAACATAAAGAACATTGCCAGTTCATTTTTATAAGGCTGCAGTTACCCTGATACCTAAATCAATATACAACAAAGGAAGAATTTTACCAGACTTTCAAGGAAAAGTTAATGCTGATATTCCTTAAATTATCCCACAAATAGAAATAAAAGGAGCTTTGACCAACTCATTTTATAAGGCAACAGTTATCCTGATGACTAAACCACATAAAGACCAAAGAAAGATAATTATAGACCAATTTCCCTTATGGAACATAGATGTAAAAATTCTCAATAAAATACTTGCAAACTGAATCCAAGGACGCATCAAAAAGATCATCAAGTAGGCTTCATCCCAGAGATACAGGGATGGCTCAACATACATAAATAAATAATGGTAATCCCCCATATAAATAAACTGAAAGAAAAACCACATGATCATCTCATTAGATACAGACAAGTTCTTTGAAAAATCTCCAACATCCATTCATGATAAAAGTCCTATAGAGATTAGGGTTATAAGGGATCTTAATAAAGGCAGTTTACAGCAAACCTACAGCCAATGTCAACCTACTGGAGAGAAACAAAGCAACCCCACTAAATTCAGAAATAATACAAGGTTTTACACCTTCTCAATACCTGTTCAACACAGTATTTGAAGTCTCAGCTAGAGCAATAAGACACCTGGAGGAGATCAGGTGAGTACAAACAGGAAGGGAAGAAGCCAAATATTTTAATTGCAGTGATATGATTATATATCTAAATTACCCTAAAAAATTCAACCAGGAAACTTCTGCAACTGATAAACACTCCCAGCAAAGTAGTAGTATGTAAAATTAATTCACAAAGAATAATTACCTTTCCTATGTACAAAGGACAAACAGACTGAAAAATGATCAGGGAAACAATAAATTTCACAGTGGCCTCAAAACATATAATAACTTAGGTTAACTCTAACCAATCAAGTGAAAGACCTATATGATAAAAACTTTAAGACATTGAAGAAAGAAACTGAAGAAGATATCAGAAGATGGAAAGATCTCTCCTGTTCATGGACCAACAGGATTAATATAGTAAAAATGTCCATCTTACCAGAGGCAATCCACAGATTCAATGAAATCACCATAAAATTCTAACACGATTCTTCACAGATCTTGGAAGAACAATTTTCTCCTTCATATGGAAACATGAAAGAATCAGGATAGCTAAAACATGGCTGAATAATAAAATAAGTACAGGAGGTATCTCCATCCCTAGTCTCAAATTGTACTTCAGAGATATAGTAATAAAAGCAGTATGGCATTGGCATAAAAACAGACATGTTGATTAGTGAAGTTGAACTGAAGACATAGACAGAAATCCACACACACCTATGGACACCTGATTTTTAATTTAAAAAAAAAAAGCCAAAAATGCACACTGGGAGAAAAATAGCATCTTCAACAAATGGTGCTGGTCAAACTGGATGGCTGAATGCAGAGTAATGCAAATAGATCCATACCTATCACCCTGCACAAAACATAGCTCCAAATGAATCAAAGACTTCAACATAAAACCAGATACAATGACTCTGATGGAAGAGAAATTGAGGAATAGTCTTGAACTCATTGGCACAGAAAAAGAGTTTTGAAACAGAACACCATTATCATGGAGACTAAGAACAATAATTAATAAATGGGGCGTCATGAAACTGAGAAGCTTCTGCATAGCAAAGGACACTGTCATTCAGACAAAGCAGTAGCCTACAGATGGGAAAAGATGTTTAGCAACTATACATCCAATAGAGAAATAATATCCAAAATATATAAAGAATTCAATAAACTGGACATCAGGAAAACAATTAACCCATATAAAATGGGCTACATATGTAACAGAGCAGTCTTCACCCTCCGACCCCTACCCCTCATGGCCTGTGGCAGGTGGGCTGAGCTGTCCCCGCCCCTCACTAGCTGCAGCACTAAGGACAGTGGCTGCTGCACCTCACCTGGGCAACACAGTAGAGCCGGCCCTGATGGTTTAGGTGTGGGAGAGCCTACTCTGAGGATGTGAAATCAGGAAAACTGGCCCTGCCGCCTAGTCATTGCTGCAAGTGCTGAACAAGCTGGAGCGTGCTGGAGAGCTCACCCTGGTGGCGAGGACAAGAGAGAGCTGGTGGACTGACCAACCCTGCAACTACCAAGGCCCAGAACCAGGGTTATAAATTGGTCCACCCCAACATCTACCTTATACATGATCTTCTGGAACATGTGAAGGGGCCAGTCCTGCAGACCCAAAGCTGCAGGATTTCCACAACACAGGGTAACAACAGGATACCCAAGAGGAATCTTCATGAAGGCCCAACATCAATAGTGTAGCAAAACCCAGAGGCCTTGTCCCAGACCAATGACTCTTTGCAATGAACACTTGCAAGTAAAGATGTATGGACAAAACAGTTTACTGTGTGACTCCCTGTGTCACATTACAGCTTCCATGATGAGATTTTTCCTTTTCTTTTTCTTTTCTCTCTTAAATTTTATTTTATTTTGGGTGGTGTTGCAAGGGCAGAGGGCTGATATGAAGGGACAAAGAAACAAATGGGAATGAGATGCATGATATGAAAGACACAAAGAATAAGTAAACAGAAAGTTTAAAAAACTATCTGTAATACATTATAAATCCTTACTGCTAGATTGGATTATTAAGTGTTTTGTGCATGTACTTTGTTATCAAACTGTAGTATATATACAATATACATAGTATATGCTGTTATGTGAAGCTATGTACATCAATATAAACACTAAATAAATGAGTGATCTTTCTGGGGGGAAATGGGCTACATGTGTAACAGAGTATTCTCAAAAGAGGAAACACAATGACTGAGCAATACTTAAAGAAATGTTCAATATTCTTAATCATCAGGGAAATACAAATCAAAACTATTTTTAGATTTTATCTTAAAGCAGTGAGAAGCAGCCATAACCAATAACCAAATGGTATCTCATGTTTCTGAGAATGTGGAGTAAGGAGAACACTCATTCATTGCTGATGAGAGCACAAACTTGTACAGCCACTATGGAAATCAGTGTGGCAGTTTCTCAAGGAAGCTAGAATAGATGGACCTCAAGACCAAGTTATAGACCTCTCTTGGTATTATGCAGAGAATGAGAGACCTTGCAACACTCAGCCCTAAATGGGATTGAAACATGATTGATTGATATATAGGAAGATTACTGATTAATTGATAAATGGTGTGTATGACAGAGATGTGAGATAGATATAGAACATTAAATGGTAGGTATGTAGATAGCTGACAGTTATTAAATTAGAGGGATGGACTGAACACACATTGAGTGGATTCATGCTGGGTTGTGTTTTGGGGCTGGGGGGTGTTTTGTTTTGTTGTTGGTTTTCTGTGATAGGGTTTCTCTATGTAGCCCTGGCTGTCCTAGAACTCACTCTGCAGACCAGGCTGGCCTTGAACTCCTTGAAATCAACCTGCCTCTGCCTTCCAAAGTACTGGGATTAAAAGTGTGAACCACCACATCCCAGCAAGGGGCAGATTGTTATATGATAGATTATATAAAGAGATCGATGATTAAATAGATTGACAGGTAATAGAAAGATGATATATATTGATAGATGATACATAAGTACTGATAATATAATTAATATATATAGAGAGAAGTAGTAGGTATATAATAGATGATAGAAACATAAACAACAAATAAAGAAGTAAGTAGAGGTAATTAATAGATTGCAAATTACTTACACGAAGAGCTGATAAATGACAGAGTAGTAAAGAGAGTTTCTAGAGGCTGCTAGAGCAAGCTCCAGAATATGAGACTAAACAACTTGGGGAGTGCTGAAGCCCAAGGATATTTTGTCTCTCTCAAATCAGGACCTCTTTTCTTCTCTGAGAGATGAGCGAGAGAGAAAAAAAAATTTTGATCTTTCTCCTGACCCTTTGTTCATTCCATCTATCCCTCAGACAACTGAACATTGCACAAACACCTAGAAAGTAGACCTTGTATTCTGTTTCCTGATTACCTGATAGTCTCTTCACTGACACTCAGATAAAGCAGAATGCTTTAATAGTTCTAAGTGCCCTAAACTGAATGAAATTGATACTGCTACTACTAATAATAATACTTACATATTTTCTGCTCTCTCCTATACACACATTTGTGTGTGTGTGTGTGTGTGTGTGAGTGTGTGTGTGTGTGTGTGTGTGTGTATTCTGTTTAAACTGTGATTTTTCAGCTATTATGTTTAATTATCTTCAACGTATTTGGGACATAGTAAATGAAATAACTACAGAGATAGCTAATAGAGAATGCTTTGAAGATACAAAGTATTTCTGAAAGGAATGATTGTTTTTTTTCCACAGGAAATGAGTCAGCATTTGAAAATGCTTTGTGTTTACCATGACTAAGGCAGTTTTGCGTGGCAACTTCCTTATTCACTCATTTTTATATGAAAAATCAATTGAGTTGCTTGGCATTTTAGTGACTCAAAAAAAGTACCATTTTGTTGAAGACAACAAAGGTTAGAGATTTTTCACCATAAAAGAAAGAAATGTGGGGCTTAAGGGCAAAGAAATGTTTCAATTTAAAAAATATTGGACTAGTCAGGTGATAGTGACAGCGCATGCCTTAAATCCCAGCACTTGGGATATCGAGGCAAAAGGATTTCTGTGAGTTTGAGACCAGCCTGGTATACAAAGTGAGTTCCAGCACAGCCAGGGCAACACAGAGAAACTCTGTCTCGAAAATAAAAATTCAACCCTAATATAAAGAATTTTTTTATAACAGTTATGAAAAGCAGGGTCAAGGCTTAAGATATATAGAGGTTATTTCTTCTTTCTTTCTTTTTTCTCCTATATATTGGTAATTATGTTTTAAAATATAGTTTACCATGCTCTACTTTCCTGAGGTGTGTACCTTCCCTGAAAGGGAATGCTCCAATAAAATATCCACAGTATGTAAAGTACTAAGCTATTGACCTTCAAAAAAGTAAAGGTGTTAAGAAAATTCTTACCTACCCCAGTGTCTCAAAGAATATTATTCTCTAAGCTTTAGTTTTTGTCTAAAAGGTTCAGCATTTCTCTCTCTCTCTCTCTCTCTCTCTCTCTCTCTCACACTCTCTCTCTCTCTCTCTCTCTCTCTCTCTCTCTCTCTCTCTCTCTCTCTCTCTCTCTCTCTCTGTGTGTGTGTGTGTGTGTGTGTGTGTGTGTGTGTGTGTGTGTGTTAGATTGGGTTGTGGGATGCACTATATTAGCAAATAACAATAAGACAATGCAGATGTGTATTTATCTTCCAAATTTCCCTTTCATTTTTGGATAGATTGAGTTAGGATTATTCGTTTTATTGGTCATACAGAATAATGTTTATGAAAAACAATGTTTCCTCTAAAATAGTATGAAGATTTTGGAAAATTTATTGACAATACATCATGATAAAATTCTTTGTTTTGTTAATATGCAGTAGTCAACTTAAAATTCTTTCTGTTGTGCGTACAGCTGTAAGGTTTTAATGAAGCTGTAAAGGTGGTGGTTGGCTCCCCTCCAGTAGTTAAAGCTTTCATGCTGATACCACACACAGACCAGCTCCAAGGTTTGTCTTTAAACACTGCCATGTTGACTCTCCCCTGTGCAATATATAACTCATCTTTAAAACTTTTCACTTTTGCCATCAATACATTACTAATCAATCTAAATTGCTTCTTAAATTTTTCTACCAAAAATGTACCCATTGTTTGCTGAGTACAGAAGAACAGCTGGTTGGACAGTGATGAATCCCTTAGGAACTGAACTAAGATAATGTTGTGTGAATATATATATATATATACTGCTTGAATTGATTTAATTTAAAAAAAAAACTGACTGGCTAATAGCTGAACAGGCAGGAAGTTAGGCAGGAAAGCCAAACTAAGAATGATGGGAAGAAAGAAGGGTGGAGTCTGGAGTTGTCAGCCAGACTCAAAGGGAGCAGGAGATGAATGTGGCATGCTAACAAAGGTACCACCACATGGCAGATGGTAAATAAAGATTATAAGTTAACTTAAAATGCAAGAGCTAGTTAGTAATAAGCCTAAGCTATCAGCCAACAGTTTATAATTAATGTAAGCCTCTGTGTCAGTTATTTGGGAGCAGGTGGTCTGGACAGGAGAACTCTGCCCACCAAAAGAAGTGAATTTATTTTTCATTTTTGTTTTATGCAACAAGTGCAAAATAAAGGATGTAATCTCTCATGGTCACCAAACTCAATGACAACTCTACTAGTGTTTGAAATTTGATCATTAAACAACCTGATCTCTGTCAAATTCATTCTAAACTCATCTAATCTCCAATAAGAATAAATAACATCAAGCCAGATATTGACTTATAGTGAAGCTTTCCAGGGACTCCTGCTAGTCTATAAAATCTCTGGCCAAGGGATAGCTGGATGGCTATGCAGTATGATGGAGGTGAGAAACCTTTACCATCACCGAGGCAGTTGCCAGTTTTCCTTCTGGACTTTCACCAAACTAAATTTTAAGGTTTTTTTTTTTATAGCCTATTTCATTTTTACTCTCACGGGAATATTTTTCTGATCATTTTAGTTTCCACTCAAAATAATGATGGAGAGTAAATGGAATTCAACAGAAAAATAGATCATGAAAACGGGGCCACCTATACCCAAGAACAAGTGACACTCTGGAGTTCTGTGGGGGAACAAAAGGAACTAGAAAGGATTGAGGTGACCCAGTCTCAGAAAGGCAAAAGCATGACGTACTCTCTCTCATATACAAATCCTGACTTTTCATGTTTGTTCCACGTAAATACTCAACAGCTCTCTCAATTGCCCCACATGACCAATGAGAATTTTCTCACCCTTCTTCTGAGATTGTTAAGAAAATTTCATGTTGTTAAGAAAATAGGACAATGTAACACTCTGGTCTGATTATTGTCATCTATTTTCTTTAAGCCAAAATGTCTTTCAAATCAAAAAAGCATGTGAAACAAAACATAGAGGGAGAGAAGGATAGAGGGGGAGACACAATCCCGTCATGTATTCTTTCAGCCAGTGACTTATCTTTGTTCTTCCATCTTTTCTTTATTTAAATCAGACTTCCTGCTGTCTTTTTTCCTGCATACAGTTTTGAGAATTGCAACCTTGTCAGTTCTTATTCCTCATCTAAATTATTCTGTCTTTCTAGATTTTGAGTCGTGGTGAGATAGAGAGCCTGAAACTCCTTTATCATTTCCCCATGCTGAGATCTAAACTCAAGCCTCTTCCATGCCCCAGGTTGTACAGTTAGTAACAGAGTGTCACATGTGGTGGTCAACCTAGAAGCAAAAAGTTCAGTCTGCAATTTCTTTCACTCTGACATCAATCTTTGTACATATTTTGCCATGAGCCAATGGCTCCAGTGTCACCACCTCCCTCCTTTTGGTCTAATAAACAGGTCATGGTCATATTAGCTTTATGGTATCATTAAGGTCCATATTCATATAGCTGTGGTTTTGATTGAGAGGACTCCAGAAGTTTGTAATAGTCAATCAAAATAGTAAAATGATTAAACTTTGAATTAATTTAACTGTTACACATTCTTTGTTTTTCTGTTAAATTTTTATTTTACATACCAACCATAGTTCCCCACCTTGTCTCCTTCTATTCCCTCCCCCATCTTCTTTCTGTCCCCCTCATCCACTCCTCAGACAGGGTAAGGCCTCCCATGGGAGTCAACAAAGCATGGCATATCAAGTTGAGGCAGAACCAAGCTGCTCCCCCACTGCATCAAGGCTGAAAAAGGTATCCCATCATAGACAGTAGGTTCCCAAAAGCCAGCTCATGTGCCAAGGACAGATCCTGTACCCACTGCTAGGGGCTCCACAAACAGACCAAGCTACACAACTGTCACCTACATACAGAAGACCTAGGTCAGTCCCATGCAGGCTCCCTAGCTGTTGGTCTAGAGTCCATGAGCTCCCACGAGCTCATGTCAGTTGTCTCTGTGGGTTCCCCTTCATGATCTTGATCACCACCACCACCACCACCACCACCACCACCACCACCACCACCACCTCCACCCCCACCCCACCCCCCACTTTGCTCATATAATCCCTCCACCCTCTCTTCAACTGAACTCCCGAGGTTGACCCAGTGCTTGGCTGTGGATCTCTGCATCTGCTTCCATCAGTTACTGGATGAAGGTTCTATGATGACAATTAGAATAGTCATTAATCTAATTACAGGGGAAAGCCAGTTCAGGCAACCTCTCACTATTGCTAGGAGTCTTAGCTGGGGTCATCCTTGTGGATTCCTGGGAGTTTCCCTGGCACCAAGTTACTCTCTAAACCCATAATGACTCCCTCTATCAAAATATCTCTTTCATTGCTTTTCCTCTCCATCTTTCCCCAGCTCAGACCATCTCAGTCCCTCATGTTACCATCCCCCATTTCATCCACACTACCCCCCCAATATACCCAGGAGATCTCATCTATTTCTCCTTCCCAGGGTGATCCATGCATCCTTCTCAGGGTCCTCCTGGTTACCTAGCTTCTCTGGGGTTGTGGGTTGTAACCTGTTTACCCTTTGCTTTACATCTAATATTCACGTATGAGTGAGTAAATACTGGTTACATGTTTTTGTGTGTGTACATGCATGGGCTCTTCTGTACCAATTGTAAGTGTACATGTGGAGGCAAGAGAACACCATCAGGTGTCTTCTCCAATTCCTCTCTACCTTGTTTAATGAAACAGGACCACAAACTGAACCCGAAGCTCAGTAACTGAGTTTGACTTGCTGGCCACCGAGTCCCAGAGTTCCACCCTGCCTTTGTCTTCGCAGTGCTGGGACTACAGGTAGCTAGTGTGGTACCTGGCTTTTACATGAGTGCTGGGATTACAGGTAGTTGGTATGGTACCTGGCTTTTACATGAGTGCTGGGATTACAGGTAGTTGGTATGGTACCTGGCTTTTACATGAGTGCTGGGATTACAGGTAGCTAGTGTGGTACCTGGCTTTTACATTAGTGCTGGGGATCAAACTCAGGCCCTCACATTTATGCATTTCACCAACTGAGCCGTCTTTACTGCTCTGTTACATATTTTTATAGATTTATTTTGGGGCTCATTTGTAAATAATATTTATTTTTCTCTGAGATCAGGAAGTAGAATCAAACAGGAATGCTGAAGATTTTATTTTTTATATAGGCTCTAAAAACTGTGGCTGTATATGTGCTTCGCAGATTCTGACAGTTGTGATCTAACAGATAAAGTACAGCACCCAACCACAATTCACTCCCAAGGCCATTCACTTACTCACTCCATCCTCTTCAGCATTCTAGGGCTTTGCAAGTAATAAAAGGAAAATGACAGAATCATAAATCCTAAAACTCAGAAAGCCTTTTAAAGGTCACACTGCTCCACATTTTATAACTTGTGTGACTCTCTGCTACACCTTATAAATTTGACATTGTTTACTACGAATTGGTGAAGACTTGTGATCCACTCTACTCTTTTGCCCAGGTGAGGTGCAGGGCCCACTCTCCAGATTGCTGCACTTGCTCTTCCGTTCTTATGCCCCCAAGGTTGGCTCTCCTGCACTGTTGCAAGGGGTTGTGGGGGAGGACATGTTTCTTTTACACTTCTCATCCCCTGGCTTACCAGGGAGGGGGGCAGGAGCTGCTCTAGTGTGCTCTCCAGGGGAGGTGCCATGTCTGCTCTCTCTGGTGCTGCAGCTGGTGGGGGGAAGGGCCAGTTCTCTCCCACTTCATGGACCCAGGGCCGGCTCTCTCACCTGCCACAGGTGTCAAGGGATGAGGGGAGGGAGGACTTTCTTTTCCTCATCCATGACAAAGTGGCCCACTTCTTTAAATTAAATTTACAATGTAAATCTTAGAGAAAATCTGTTCCAGTTTATCTTTGCACTAATTTTATTTTGAAACTCATTTTTTTGGGTGTAGAATCTGTATTACCTCTCTACAGGTCAAAGAACCAGCCACAAAATGTGTAGTAATTTTATTCCACTATGTTTATAGATTAAAGTCTCATGTAAAACTTCATTTTAAAAGAATTTCACAGGCTGGAAAGTATTTGATGAGCAATTATTACTGAGTTCACAATCCGAGAAAACACATGTGATTTTAAGTGACAGTTTGACACATCAGAAATAAGTGAGTCTCAATGAGGAACTGTCTAGTTTGGAGTTTCCTACAGGCATTTCTACAAAGGGTTGTCTTGATTATATAATTTTGGCGTGTACAAACACATGTCCTGGTGGGCCTGTGCTTGTAGTGTACATAGAATTGTGTCCTGCCTACTCACTCGATCTTTTCCCTTAAGATAAGATCTTACTGATGATGGAGCTGGACTGGTTGATGGCCAGCAAACCCAATGATCCTTTTTTTTTTTTCAAGTTCCCAGTGAGGGGATGTAGACATGTGGGCAACTACACACAGTTGTAAATGGTGTCCAGGTTTTAAATCCAATGTTTATACATTCTCACTAGCAGTTGTTACTTTGCTTTAAAACTAAATCTTCAAAATGAGTTTTTATTTCTGGATCTGGATGTTTTCTATTTCATTATTTCTATCAAGACATACTAGCTCTACAACTTCATGGACCACACTATGATGTTTCAGTATAGGTGACTACACTGCTTTGGACATGTTCACAAAGACACACACTCACCTCTCTATGTCTGGTTTTGTTTGGGTGTTTGATTTTGCCTGACCATAGTATTTTCCAATTCCACCTAGTTTCTGTTTAATGGTATAATTTCATTCTTTACAGCTTTATAACAACTATTGCATCCATGTGTCATATTTCTTTATCCTTTCATCTGTTCATGGATACCTGTATTGATTTACATCTTAGAAAGGTAAAATGTGCCTCAATAAACAGGGGTGTGCAGGGTTTTCATGATTTTGTCTTTGTATGTATATGGTATGTATGCTGACTTTGGATTTTTCTTTACCTTGTCCCTATGGTAACTCTGTTTTTGGCCTTGAGGAAATCTCCATATTGTTTTTAGCAATGACTATGATCATTTATGCTTTGATTCCATGGATAATGAGTATGTGGTCCCCCTTTTCTACCCATCAGCTTTACTCTTTTTATAGCCATTCCAGCTACTCAATATAGTTCACTCATTTGTTCTTTGATAGTTTCATACACACTCACAGTATACCACTGTTCTTGTTACCAAAGGCAAAGAACATTTTCTTGTGGGTTCTGCCACTTTCACTTCCCTTTAGAGGTGTAGTCTGGATCATTGACTCATTGCTTACTGGTCATTCATGATTTTATTAGTTTACTTCTTTATCCTGAATAATAATCTATCAAATGGACAATGGGCAAAGGTTTTTGATTCTTAATCTGAGTACTAATCTCTTCTCTTTGATGATCATTTCCTTGTATTCTTAATTTTATGTAATCCTATTTCTCAATTATTTGTTAGTTTCCTCTAGTACTGAAGTACTGTCCAGGCAACTGTTGCAAATTCCTGTTCCTGAAGTGTTTTCTCAATGTCTTCCTGCTCAAAATCAGAATTTTACATCTTATGATAATGTTTTTGATTCACTCCAAATTAACTCTTCTGCAGGTACAGAAATAAGGATACAGTCTAATTCTTCTACATATAGAAATCTAGTTTTCTCAACAGTATTATGTTTTATTGAAAATAGACTTTTTTTCATACAATACATTCTGATTATGGTTTCCTTTCTCCCAACTCCCCCTAATTCCTCTCCCATTTCCCTCTCATATGGATCCACAGCCTTTCTGTCTCTCTTTATAAACCAAACTGTTTCAATGGTTAAAAGCACTGGCTGCTCTATCTGAGGTCATGAGTTCAATTTCCAGCATCCACATAGTGGCTCAATAGTAAATAATTTTGCAATGCATGTGTTGGGCACCTTTGTTAAAGATTATGTGGAAATAACTATGGGTTTATTTCTTTGTCCTTTAGTTTTATGTTAAAAGTAAGAAGAAAAGCAAATAACATTGTGAGCTAGCTGATTTGTGGGACATTCTCACTAGAGTTACACTTCAGAATAGAGCAACTGGCATAATAATGAGTAATTTGAATGAAAGCACCATAATTTATTTAGCAAATCATGATCTATCTTCATTACTCTCATGTCAAAACCCTAGCCTCCCTCTCTTAAGGCCTCACCATTATTTTGCAGGACTCTTGATTTATGTTTTCCTGTAAACTTTGCAATCAATTATACATTAAGTCCACTGTCTGTGTTATTTGCATTATGCACTCAGGAGACTCACAGCCCACCTTTGAAAATGAGAATTCATGGAAATGAAACTGTTTTGTTCCTTGACTTTGCCCTTTAAATGCTAGCTCTGTAGCAGTCTGTCTAATCTTATACTGCTGCTTGATTGTCTTAAACTCAGTCAATAAAACTGCTTTAATAAAAATTTCTTTAGTCCTAAAAGTACCCAACAAATTTTGAAAATTTTACACCAATATTCCCAGAGATCTCTCAGCCCTACACTGTCATGAATTCTAATGAATATTGACAATCCTGAGAGTGGTAATATCAGGTAAATATCTTCCATGGTTTTAACTTTCACTAGTAATTCACACCAAACAGGAAAAAATGCTAAATGCATTTGCCATGGTGTGTGCTAAGCTATTTAAAATTAAATGAAAGCAAAATGAGAAATTACAACACAAAAATTCAAAAGTAAAATGTCTGCCTTTGAAGAGGAAATAACATGTATGAATTCCTATTTGAGGTCAAAGAAATGTACATATGAGAATAATGAAACATTTTTACTAATATATTATAAAAATTTTTAAACTTTGGCATTGTACTGGGGCATAGTCTTTTTGAAAAGAAATTATAAGGTTGTATATAAAAATATTTCTAATTACTCTGTAATCTGTATGTAGGAAATATATTTAATCACTGTAGTTCTAATAAAGCAGAGTTTTATATGCAGGACTTCTCAATGCATCCTTAATTATTAAAACTATACTAAAAATAGAATTATATAACAGTGATGTGCTATATTATGAAATATACCTATGAATTATAATTACTATAAATAAGGAATAGAATCAGGCAATAAAATTTTCATATTATATGAAATCAAGAGTAGTTATTTAAGTAATACAATTATGCATTTTTGCAGAAAATATATATTTTTATAACTTAGTGGTAAATTAGAAGTGAAATGCACAGAAAGTGATTAGATCAATATCAAGTCCATTATACTATTATGTCTGCACATACAATATTTTATTTAATTATAGTTTTCTTGACTGAAGTGATTTTGAAATCCTCTACAGTGCAGTACTTTTGATAAATGTACCAAAGCACCTGCAAAATGTATTTCAGTGATTGATCTCTCCATATGCATCTTTAGTGACTCATATTTTAAAATTAAAAAATCTTTTTCTTTTATTGAAAAATCTATTTCCTCATATAATTTATCTTGATTATAATTTCCCTCCCTTTACCCTCTTGGTTCCTCCTGTCCTCCCCTCCAATCTAGATGTTCCCCCTTTCTGTCTCTCATTAGAAAACAAGCAGGTTCTAGGGAATAATAATATAATATAAAAAGATAAGATTAAAAAAATAATATTGAGATGGGACAAAACAACAAACAGAAGGAAAAGAACCCAAGAAAAGGTACAAGAAACAAAAACTCAAGTCCCATAAAAAGACTAAACTGGAAGCCTGAATATATGCACAAGAGACCTGTAGGGTAAAAAGAGAGAAAAAATTAAATAAATAAAAATAAAAACAAAAATTAAAAGAGGATGATAAAATTTTAAAAGAAAAAGCCCTGATACAGCATTATGAGCCAAGGAACTTCCAAGGATGTCACAGAATTCATTTTCTGTTGGCCATCTATTGATGGACATGTGACCTATTCTTAAGAGTTGTTTCGTCAGTGAGATGCCCTTAGATAAACTAAATTTTCATTTGCAAGCAGTTATCAATTAAAGATGGCTTCTAGGTTTAGATGGGGGCATTTGTCCACTTCTCCTTTCAGTTCGAGGACCCCATCTGGTTCAGACCCATGTGGGCCCTGTGTGGGCTGCACAATCACTATGAGTTCATATGGAGATTATTCTTCTTCCATTTAGGAGGCTTTGTTTCTTTCCATCCCCTCTGACTCTTACACTCTTTCTGCCTCCTCTATCACAGTATTCTCTAAGTCCTGAGGGGAGGGATTGATGGAGACGTCCTGTTTAGGGCTAAGTCTTCCAAAGTTCCTCACTCTTTGCATAATGTCTAACTGGCTGTGGGTCTCTGTATTTGTTCCCATCTGCTGCTGGAGGAAGCTTCTCTGATGATGGCAGAGATAGCACTGATCTATGAGTACAGCAGAATGTCATAAGGAGTCATTTGATTGCTATTCCTTTTATAGGACAGTAGTATTTGGTGTAGCCCTAGGTCCATGACCTGTCTAGTCTCAGGTTCTTAAGTACCCAGGCAGCACTGGGTAGGGTTTCCATCTAGTGGAGCAGGCCTTAAATCAAATCAGATATTGGTTGCTTATTCCCACAAGGTCTGTACCACCATTGCACTAGTATACCGTGCAGGCAGGACACCACTGTAGACCAAATAGATTATAACTGTTACCTTTCTCCTTTGATAATGTAGAGTCCTTTCTGGTACCAAAAACACTAATCCCTAAATGTGAAGGATCTAGGTAGGCACCAACTTGACTTCTCCATGTTCAATGAATTATGGAGGTGTTGTCTTCAGCATGAAAGAGTTATAGTTAGATTGTGGAGAGCAGCCAACCTTGGCAATAACCCTGGGTTATTTGGGGATTCCATAGGACACATTTGGCCAACAACTGGATTAGGTGTAATATATTTCTAGTACTGGAAGCTTCATTTGGTAACAGAAGATGTCCAGTTCAAGTTCTATCTCCCCTGTTATTTGGCAATTTTATGTAGATCACCTTCATAAATGTATTTTAGGAAGCTTATACTGTATTATGATCCCATGCTATACCTCAAATGATCATAATGTTAGCTGTCTCTCCTCATATTCCCTCCCATGCTCCTTTTTCTCTTTCCCACCCCATTTGATCATCTCATTCCATCTCCCACCATGTACCTATAACTACCAATTCTATTTCCCTTTCAAATATAACCCCTAGTTCCTTACTCTATACCTAATCTCTCTGATTCTATGGATTGTATTTTGCTTACTGACTTAATAGTTAATATCCACATATCAGCAAATATATACTATATTTATCATTCTGCATCTGAGTTAACTCACTCAAAATTACATTTTTTTTCTAGTTCAATGCATTTACCTGAAAATTTCACCTTATTAATGGCTGGGTGTAAATGTATATTTCTTTGGCCATTATTCTTGTAGGGACATATAGGTTGTTTCCAATTTCTGGTTATTATAAACAGAGCAACAATGAACATAGTTGAGCAAGTGTCTCTATCATAGGATGAAGTATCCTTTGGATATATGCCCAAGAATGGTATTGCTGGATCTTGAAATAGAATAATTCTCATCTTCCTGAAGAACCACCGCACTGATATCCATAGTAGCTGTACAAGTTTCTTCTCCCACCAGCAATGGATAAGTGTTCCCCTTGCTCCACATCCTCCCCAACATGAGCTGTCACTTGTGACATTCTCACAAGGTGTTAAGATGAAATCTCAATGTAGATTTGGTTTGCATTTCCTTGATGACTAAGGATGTTGAACATTTCTTTAAGTGTCTCCCAGCCATTTGAGTTTCTTCTTTTGAGAATCCTCTGTTTAAATCTGTACCCGGTTTTTAATTGTGTTATTAGTTTTCTTGATATCTAGTTTTTTAGTTCTTCATATATTTTGCATATTAGCCCTCTTTCAGATGTGAAGATGGAAAAAATCTTTACCTACTCTATAGACTACTGCTTTGTGCAAATGACAGTATCCTTTGAAGTGTGGCTTTACAGTTTCATGAGGACCCATCTATTAATTGTTGATCTTAGTGCTTGTGCTAACACTGTTCTGTTCAGAAAGTCTTTTCCTGTGCCAATGAGTTCAAGGTTATTCCTCACATTCCCTAGTATCAGGTTCAGTGTATCTGGTTTTATATTGAGGTATTTGATCCAGTGTGTCTTTCTGGCTTCTTTATCAAATCAGGTATCCATTGGTGTGTGGATTTATGACTAGGTCTTCTATTCAATCCCATTGATAATTGTCTCTTTTTCATGGCTTTTATTACTATATCTCTGTAGTACAATTTGAAATCATGGGTGTTGATACCTCCAGCAATGTTTAGTACTCAAGATTATTTTAGTTAGCCTAGTTTTGATTTTTGTGTTTCTATATGAAGTGAAAAATTATTCCTTCAAGATCTATGAAGAATTGAAGAATTGTGTTAGAATTTTTATGGAATTGCATTGATCATAGTGGATGATCTTTTTTATGTGTCCTTGAATGCAGTTTGCAAGTATTTTACTTAGAATTTTTGCATCTATGTTCATAAGGTAAACTGGTCTGTAATTTTCTGTCTTTGTTGGGTCCTCATGTGGTTTAGGCATCAGGGTAACTGTGGCCTCATAAAATGAATTGGGCAAAGTTCCTTCTATTTCTGTTTTGTGAAATAATTTAAGAAGTATTGGCATTAACCCTTCTTTGAAAGTCTGGTAGAATTCTGCACTAAAACCATTTGGCCTTGGACATTTTTTGTTTGGGGACTTTGAATTACTACTTCTATTTCACTGGGGTTGTTAGGTCTGCTTAAATTACCTGTCTAATCTTGATTTAAGTTTAGTGATTGGTATGTATGAAGAAAATTATCCATTTTTCTATTTTCCAATTTGGTGGAATATAGGTTTTTAAGGTATATCTATATAATTCCCTGAATTTCCTCTGTATCTGTTCTTATGTTTCTCCTTTCCATCTCTAATTTTGCTAATTTTGATCTTCTCTCTCTGTCTTTTAGTTAATTTGGATAAGGATTTGTAAATCTCATTGATTTTCTCAAAGAATCAAGTCTTTGTTTCATTGATTCTTTGTACTGTACTGGTTTCTGTTGGTTTATTTCCTTGCTACTAGTTTATTGATTTCAGCCCTGAGCTTGATTATTTCTTCTGTCTACTCCGTTTTGGTGTGATTTCTTCTTTTTGTTCTAGAATTTTCAGGTGAACTATTAAATTACTAGGATGAGACTTCTCCAATTTTTTTTTTTTAATGTAGGCACTTAGTGCTATGAACTTGCCTCTAAGAATCAATCACCTTCATTGTGTCCACTAAGTTTTGGTATATTGTATAGTTCATTCATTTCTGGAGAGTATTCATTTCTTCTTAATTTCTTTTTTTATTATTATAATTATTATGTGTTTTAAATTTTATACATCAGCCATGGGTTCCCCTGTCCTCCCCCGTCCCGTGCCCACCCCCATGTTCCCCCCAGCCCCTCCTCTCCATTCCCATGTCCTCCAGGATCAAGGCACCCCTGGGGATTCATTTAAACCTGGTGGATTCAGAACAGGCAGGTCCTGTCACCTCCTTGCAGACTGAGCAAAGTGTCCCTGTGTAAGCCCAAGGTTTCAAACAGCCAGCTCATGCACTAAGGACAGATCCTGGTCCCACAGACTGGGTGCCTCCCAAGCAGATCAAGCTATTCAATTGTCTCATTTATCCAGAGGGCCTGATCCAGCTGGGGGCTCCACAGCCTTTAGTTCATAATTCACGTGCTTTCATTTGTTTGGCTATTTGTCCCTGTGCTTTTTGCAATCTTGGATTCAACAATTTATGCTCCTGCAGACCCTCCTCCTTCTCGACAGTTGGACACCTGGAGGTCCACCTGGGGCCTGGCGGAGGATCTCAGCATCCACTTCCATGAGTTATTGGATGAGAGTTCCAGCACAACAGTTAGGGTGTTTAGCCATCTGATAACTGGAATAGGTCAGATCAGGCTTTCTCTCAACCATTGCCAGCAGTCTATAGAGGATGTATCATTGTGGATTGTTGGGGACCTCTCCAGCACTCTGCCTATTCCTGTTCTTATGTGGTCTTCATTTATCATGGTATGTTATTCCTAATTCTCCCTTTCTGTTCTTGATCCAGCTGGGATCTCCTGATCCCCTAAGCTTTCTTTCACTCAAATCTTGCCCTTCATTACTCCCACTGTTGTCCAGGTTGTTCATGTACATCTCATCCATTTCTCTGTCATTGGGTGATCCTTTTGGGTCTTTCCTAGGGTCCCGTTTTCTAGGTAGTCTCCCTGGAGTAGTGTAGCAGTCTAGTCATCTTTGTTTTATATCTAGTATCCTCCTATGAGTGAGTACATACCATATTTGTCCTTCTGAGTCTGGGTTACCTCACTCAGGATGATTTTTTCTAGATCCATCCATTTGCCTGCAAACCTCGTGATGTCATTGTTTTTCTCTGCTGAGTTGTACTCCATTGTGTATGTGTACCATATTTTCTTTATCCATTCTTCAGTTGAAGGGCATCTAGGTTGTTTCCAGGTTCTGGCTATTACAAACAAAGCTAATACAAACATAGTTAAGCAAATGCCCTTGTGGTATGATTGAGCATTCCTTGGGTATATGCCCAAGAGTGCTATACGTGGGTCTTGGGGGAGATGGATTCCCAATTTTCTAAGGAAGCACCATATTGATTTCCAAAGTGGCTGTACAAGCTTGCATTCCCACCAGCAGTGGAGGAGAGTTCCCCTTGATCCACATCCTCTCCAGCATAAGCTGTCTTCTGTGTTTTTTATCTTAGCCACTCTGACAGGTGTAAGGTGGTATCTCAGAGTCATTTTGATTTGCATTTCCTGGATAATTAGGGATGTTGAGCAATTCCTTAAATGTCTTTCAGCCATTTGAACTTCCACTGTGGAGAATTCTCTGTTTAGATCTATAGCCCATTTCTTAATTGGACTGTTGAGAATTTTGATGTCTAATTTCTTGAGTTCTTTATATATTCTGGATATCAGCCCTCTGTCAGATGTGGGGTTGGTGAAGACCTTTTCCCATTCTGTAGGCTATCACCTTGTCTTGTTGACCATGTCCTTTGCTCTACAAAAGCTTCAGTTTCAACAGGTCCCATTGATTGATTGTTTCTCTCAGTGTCTGTGCTACTGGTGTTATATTTAGAAAGAGATCTCCGGTGCCAACGCATTCAAGAGTACTTCCTACTTTCTCTACTATCAGGTTCAGAGTAGCTGGATTTATGTTGAGGTTTTTGATCCACTTGGATTTACATTTTGTGCATGGTGACAGATATGGATCTATTTGCAGCCTTCTACACATTGACATCCAGTTATGCCAGCACCATTTGTTGAAGATGCTTTCTTTATTCCATTGTACATTTTTGGCTTCTTTGTCAAAAATTATATGTTCATAGGTGTGTGGGTTAATGTCAGGGTCTTCAGTTCAATTCCATTGGTCCACATGTCGGTTTTTATGCCAGTACCTAGCTGTTTTTATTACAGTAGCTCTATAGTAGATCTTGAGGTCGGGGATTGTGATGCCTCCAGAAGTTGTTTTATTGTACAGGATTCTTTTGGCTATTCTGGATTTTTTGTTTTTCCATATGAAGTTGAGTATTAATCTTTCTAGATCTGTGAAGAATTGTGTTGGTAATTTGATGGGAATTGCGTTGAATCTGTAGATTGCTTTTGGTAAGATTGATTGCTTTTGGTAAGATCACCATTTTTACTATGTTAATCCTGCCTATCCATGAGCATGGGAGATCTTTCCACTTTCTGACATCTTCTTCAATTTCTTTTTTCAGGGACTTAAAGTTCTTGTCATATAGGTTCTTCTCATGCTTAGTTAGAGTAACCCCAAGGTATTTTATAACATTTGTGGCTATTGTAAGGGTGATGTATCTCTGATTTCATTCTCAGCCTGTTTGTCTACTGTATATATGAGGGCTACTGATTTTTTTGAGTTGATCTTATTTCATGCAATGTTGCTAAAGGTTTTTATTAGCTGTATCATTACCTTGGTTGACTTTTTGGGGTCACTCATGTATACTAACATGTCATCTGCAAATAGGGAGAGCTTGACTTCTTCCTTTCCAATTTGTATCCCCTTAATCTCCTTATGTTGTCTTATAGCTCTGGCTAGAACTTCAAGTACTATATTGAATAAGTATGGGGAGAGGGGACAGCCTTGCCTTGTTCCTGATTTTAGTGGTATTGCTTTGAGTTTCTCTCCATTTAATTTGATGTTGGCTGTTGGCTTGCTGTAGATTGCCTTTATTATGTTTAGGTATGTTCCCTGTATTCCTGATCACTCCAAGACCTTTATCACGAAGGGGTGTTGGATTTTGTCAAATGCCTTTTCTGCAGCTAGTGAGATGATCATGTGGTTTTTTTTTCTTTGAGTTTGTTTATATGGTGTATTACATTGACAGACTTTTGTATGTTGAACCACCCTTGGATCCCTGGGATGAAGCCTACTTGATCATGGTGGATAATTGTTTTGACGTGTACTTGGAGTCTGTTTGCCAGAATTTTATTGAGTATTTTTGCATCAATGTTCATGAGGGAGATTGGTCTGTAGTTCTCTTTCTTTGTTGCATCTTTGTTTGGTTTAGGAATCAGGGTAATTGTAGCCTCATAGAAGGAGTCTGGCAATATTCCTTCTGCTTCTATTGTGTGGAACAATTTAAAGAGTAATGGTATTAAGTCTTCTTTGAAGATCTGGTAGAATTCTGCAGTGAAACCATCAGGTCCAGGGCTTTTTTTGGTTGGGAGACTTTTAGTGACTGATTCTATTTCCTTAGGGGTTATTGGACTATTTAAATGGTTTATCTGGTCTTGATTTAACTTATGTATGTGGTACCTATCCAGAAAATTATCCATTTCTTTTAGATTTTGTGGAGTAGAGGTTTTTGAAGTATGACCTGATGATTCTCTGGTTTTCCTCATTGTCTGTTGTTATGTCCCCCTTTTCATTTCTGATTTTGTTAATTTGGATGCTCTCTCTCTCTGTCTTTTGGTTAGTTTGGATAAGGGCTTCTCTATCTTGTTGATCTTCTCAAAGAACCAATTCTTTGTTTCATTAATCCTTTGTATTGTTCTCTTTGTTTCTATTTTATTGATTTCAGCTCTCAATTTGATAATTTCCTGGCATCTGTTCCTCCTGGGAGACTTTGCTTCTTCCTGTTCAAGGGCTTCCAGGTGTGCTGTCAAGTCACTAGTGTAAGATTTCTCCAGCTTCTTTATGTGGGCATTCAGTGCTTTGAATTTCCCTCTTAGCACTGCTTTCATAATGTCCCATAAGTTTGGGTATGTGGTGTATTCATTTTCATCAATCTCTAGGAAGTCTTTAATTTCTTTCTTTATTTCTTCCTTAACCCATTGGTGATTCAGTTGAGCATTATTCAGTTTCCATGAGATTGTAGAATTTCTGTAGTTTTTTCTGTTGTTGAAATCTAACTTTAAACCATGGTGGTCTGATAGAACACAGGAGGTTATTCCAATTGCTTTGTATCTCTTGAGATTTGCTTTGTGGCCAAATAATGTGGTTGATTTTAGAGAAGGTTCCATGGGGTGCTGAGAAGAAGGTATATTCTTTTTTGTTTTGGTGGAGTGTTCTGTAGATATCGATTAAGTCCATTTGAGCCATAACATCAGTTAAGTCCATTATGTCTCTGTTAAGTTTCAATTTGGCCGATATGTCCAGAGGTGAAAGTGGGGTGTTGCAGTCTCCCACTATTAATGTGTGGGGCTTTATATGTGATTTAAGCTTTAGTAATGTTTCTTTTACATATGTGGGTTCCCTTGTGTTTGGGGCATAAATGTTCAGAATTGAGACTTCATCTTGGTGGATCTTTCCTGCGATGAGTATGTAATGTCCTTCATCATCTCTTTTGATTGATTTTAGTTTGAAGTCTATTTTGCTGTATATTAGGATGGCTACACCAGCTTGCTTCTTAAGACCATGTGATGGAAAGTCTTTTCCCAGCCTTTTATTCTTAGGAGGTGTCTGTCTTTGAATTGGAGGTGTGTTTCTTGTATGCAGCAGAAAGATGGGTCCTGTTTTCATATCCATTCTGTTAGTCTGTGTCTTTTTATAGGTGAATTAAGTCCATTGATATTAAGGGATATTAATGACCAGTGATTGTTCATTCCTGTTGTTATTTTTATTTTTTGGTGGTAGTGTGTGTGTACTTCTCTTCTTTCGGGTTACTGCTGTGGTGTTATCTATTGCCTGTGTTTTCATGGGTGTATCTGCCTTCCTTAGGTTGGAATTTTCCTTCTAGTGCTTTCTGTAGGGCTGGGTTTGTGGATAAGTATTGTTTAAATCTGGTTTTGTCTTGGAAGGTCTTGTTCACTCCATCTATGATGATTGAAAGTTTTGCTGGATATATTAGTCTAGGCTGGCATCCATGGTCTCTTAGTGTCTGCATTATATCTGTCCAGGTCCTTCTGGCTTTCAAAGTCTCCATTGAGAAATCGGGTGTTATTCTGATGGGTTTGCCTTTATAAGTCACTTGGCCTTTTTCCTTTGCTGCCCTTAATATTCTTTCTTTATTCTGTACATTTAGTTGTTTAATTATTATGTGGCGAGGGGACTTTTTTGGGGGGTCTAGTCTGTTTGGTGTTCTATAGGCTTCTTCTATCTTCATAGGCATTTCCTTCTTTAAGTTGGGAAAGTTTTCTTCTATGATCTTGTTAAATATATTTTCTGTGCCTTTGTGTTGGTATTCTTCTCCTTCCTCTATCCCTATAATTCATAGGTTTGGTCTTTTCATGGTGTCCCAAATTTCTTGGACATTTTAGGTCATGACTATGTTGGGTTTTAGTGTTTTCTTTGACTGATGAATCTATTTCTTCTACCGTATCTTCAACACCAGAGATCCCCTCTTCCATCTCTTGCATTCTGTTGGTTATACTTGCATCTGAAGTTCCTGTTTGTTTACTCAGATTTTCTATTTCCAACATTCCTTCTGCTAGTGTCTTCTTCATTTTTTCTATTTCCCTCTTCAGGTCTTGGACTGTCTCCCTTGATTTTTTCATGATTTTCTTTCAAGGACTTGTTGTTTTCTTCTGCTTTAATTGTCCTTTCCTCTAGTTTTTTTTATAGCATTCTTCCCATTTTTTGTTTGTCTGTCCCTCTACTTTATTTTTTATTTCTTCTATATAAGGCTCTAGCCTCTTCATGATGTTACTTATAAGGTTGTTTTCTTCTTCTTCTTCTTCCATTCCATGATGTTCAGGTCTAGCTGTTGGAGAAGGGCTAGGTTCTGGTGATGCTGTATTGCTCTTTATTTTTTTGTATATACTTCTGCCTTGATGTCTGCCCATCTCCTCTGTTTTCATTCTTGGTCTTATTAGTGTACTTGGTCCAGAGAGAGTTGACAGATTTAGGGAGCCTCTCTCTGGTCTAGATGGGAGCTCTGGGCCAGATGGGAGGGCTGGTCCAGATGAGAGTGCTGGCTGGGTAGGAGCTGGGGGCCTGGACTCTGAGTCTCAGGAAGTCCCTGGGGTCTCCTTATTTTGTCCAGATTGGAGCTCCTCTTGTCCAGATGAGAGTTCCTCTGGTCTCTGCTCCAGATGGGAGTTCCAGGGCAGGATGGAAGCTGGGGGCTGGTCTCTGATTCTCAGGAGGTGGTTGGGGTCTCCAGCAGATGGGTGTGGGGGCAGGGTGTGGAGTCTGCAGTGTCTGCCTGCAGTCTTGGAAAAGGGAAGCCTTCCTGCAGGGCCTGTGGATTGGCAGGCAACTGGGGCCAAGTTGGTCAGGTCCTCCCCGACTGGCCTGTGTCCAGCGGTGGGACCCAGGCGCAGTTGCCTCTCTGACTATAACCCAGGCACTCACCTCTGGTCCAGATGGGAGTTCCTCTTCTTAATTTCTATATGACCCATTTTTTCATTCCATAGTGTGTTGCTTAGTTTCCATGAGTTTGTAAGTTTTCTGGGTTTTTTTTTTTCTCTGTTGTTGTTTATATCCAGCTTTAATCTGTGGTGGTCCAATAGGATGCAGGTTATTATTTCAATTTTCTTGTATCTGTTGAGACTTGCTTTGTATTCAAGTATGGGGTCAGTTTTAGACAAATTCATGAGGTGCTAAGACACAGGTATCTTCTTTTGTGTTTGGGTGAAATGTTCTGTAAATATCTGTTAGGTCCACTTGGTTTATGATGTCTGTTGGCTCCACCATTCTCTGTTTGGTTTTTGTCTGGATGACCTGTTTATAGGTGAGAGTAGGGTATTGAAATCTCTCAAAATCAGTGTGTGCGGGTCAATATGTGATTTAACCTGTTTGGCTGGAACCTCCAATTCACTCCCGCTTGATCCAGAAAGCCCCATTCCTCTCTCCAAACCCGACCCTCTCATAGAATCTCCAACATAGAAAAGGCAGCAAGAAAACCCAATTCTGCCTTCGTGGTGGCTACAGCAGCTCTTCCCCTGAAGTTGCCAGTAGCCCAAGACCTCGCCTAAAAGTAGTCAGCTTGGGCACCATACTTGGGCACAAACTCAGATTGGGGAGAGCATATCATCAACCCTTGCCTACAGGTTCTATAACCTCCTTGCTTTAGTTCAGATGAGTCACTTTTCTGGCCCTGATCTCTGGGGTTAGAAGACTCACCCAGGAGTTGCTTTGCTCAAATAAACCTGCTCTTTTGCTTTTTCAGTTCAGCTTGATCTGGCTTACTCTGTCAGTGGAGAAATCTATTATTGTGTTACAGAAAACCTATTAAACTGTAGCAGTGGTTTTTTTTGTTCCCCAATCATGGGTGCTCTTGTGTTTGGTGCATAGATATTAAGCATTGCAATGTCCGCCGGGCGGTGGTGGTGCACGCCTTTAATCCCAGCACTCTAGAGGCAGAGCCAGGCGGATCTTTGTGAGTTCGAGGCTAGCCTGGACTACCTAGTGAGCTCCAGGAAAGGAGCAAAGCCACACGGGGAAACCCTGTCTCAAAAAACCAAAACAAACAAACAAAAAAAAAGAATTGCAATGTCCTCTTGGTCTATTTTTCCTTTGATGAGTATGTAGTATTTTTCCCTATCTCTTCTAGTTGCTTTTGGTTTGAAGTCTACTTTGTGATATATTAAAATGGCTAGTCCTGCTTACTTCTTAAGTCCATTTGCTTGGAATATATTTTTCCATTCATTTACCTGGAGGTGATGTCTATCCTTGATGTTGAGGTATGTTTCATCAAGGCATCAGAAGGATGGATCCTGTTTACACACACATTCCGTTAGTGTCTTTTTATTGGGAAGTGTGACCATTGATGTTGAGAGATATTAAAGAGCAGTGTTTATTGATTCCTGTTTGTAGTCCCTTGTGATCACAGGTAAGTACTAGGGAAACTGGAATGTTAAACACATGGGGTTGTCTCTTCAAAGGGAGAGATGTCTAATTTGTTTTTGCCCAGAATGCTAGCAGCAGAGATGTTTAATAGCCTGGTAGCCTTGGAGCTATCTGTGAAAACAGGCCACACCAGCTCCCTGAGACCCATATTAGTCAATATATAATATATCTTCCTCTAGACCCTTGTCATAAGCTGTTTACCTTGAGCATGCCACCCTAGTTAATCTACAGAAACTATCATTGTGAAGATTCCATTTGTACTTTGGAAGAATTTTGATGTAGTCGTGTCTTAAGCTTTGTTATACACACAAGATTGAGTTAATTATCACCAGGAATCTTTATTCCAAATTGTGCTATGTGTACATATGCCTAAAATAAACTACCCAATGTCAGAATCTCAAAATTTAAACTAACATCTGCCACTGAATCATATTGAACCAATGGCCTTCTTATGTCATAGGAATCAACACTCTGCTGGACTTGATGGTCATAAAGCCCCTAAAACCTGTTATTTTGTTGTTTTGGTGGTGGTAATGACGGTGGAGATGGTGTGTGTGTGTGTGTGTGTGTGTGTGTGTGTGTGTGTGTGTGTGTGTGTGTGTGTTTCCCCTCCTTTGATTTGCTGGCCTGGAATTCTTTATTCCTTGTGTTTTCTTTGGTGTATTTAACATCTTCCTAATTTCAATCAATATTTAAATCATAACCTTGTTAGAGACCTTGACTCTACAGATTCAGGACAGTCATATGTGATTTCAGAATCACATATGCGATTTCACATATGTGATTTCAGGATAATGAAATACTAAATATTCTAATCTCCTGAGCATCTAGGTATTTACTAATACATGACCTTAAGTAGCTTAATGTGGTTATTATTTGAGAATTATTGTACTTCACCATTTGCTCATCATTTCTCAACTATCATTCTGGATCCTGCCTATAAGAATTTTTCATTAACAAGAAGGAGTTTTTAAAAGTTAGCCATCTAACTGTGGTTTTCTTAACTTGATGAAGACTTGGGTCTATAATTCATGTGGGAACTCAAGTAAATATCTTGCATGAAAAATACATTTAAAGCACATGCAACAGTATAATAAAGTCCCTGTTGGCTAATTTTACAGACAAATTAGGCAATTTGGATTCTATAATTTGTTGCTGTGCAGGAAATGATTTGAGGTAATGAAAGTAACTCTTTGTTGTCTGATACTCTTGCTACAGTGAAGATAGAGCTTTTAGTCTCTGGAATCCACAAGTGTGAATGATAGTAAAATTTTAATTGCTTGACTAAAGAATAGTTTTCCTCAATCGTCTAGGTAGCTAATAGAAGAAAGGACAAAATCTGAGTCTTGGGCCAAGAGCTGCCCTTGGAAAGTGTTTGCTAAAACTCACCAGATGTTTTATTTTCTAAATGTCATCGGAGTGGACAGTAAACTAGTTTTAGCAAATATCACTTACTTTACCGATTGAAAAATTGTTATTATTGCTCACTGTATCTA
This sequence comes from Onychomys torridus, assembly GCF_903995425.1. NCBI lineage: Eukaryota > Metazoa > Chordata > Mammalia > Rodentia > Cricetidae > Onychomys > Onychomys torridus. The sequence goes on from NC_050443.1 coordinate 39,216,562, forward strand.
GCACAGTAAGGGGCATCTAACCTAATAGTGCACTGTAGAGTAGTGTTCTGAAAAAGCTTACAAAGTTAACTTTTCAATGTGTAAATGACAACTAGTTAAATGCTTTAAAGCTTATTATAGATATGACAATATGCATAATTGTTATTTATAATTTTATTCCATAGTGAAATACATATGTAATTGTACAACAAATCTTTGAGTTTTTAAATTAAAAAACATGAGATAACTGACAGTACATGATGAAAGTGTGCTTACCTAAAACGTATACTTATGACACATTTCTAAATAGTACCAACTTAGTAGGCTTTACTTAGTAATTTGCAGCGTTCCCACAGTAAGTTCCCCACCAGAAATTTTTAAATGTCACTATAAACCTTAACTTGCATGTGATAACTATTAACATTTTACAGAGTAATAAATTAATAGAAAGAAGTGCATAACATATTTAAGGTCATGGAGCTGTAAACTGCTGGGATGAAGAAATAAATGTCATCCTTTATCGTTTTAAAACACTTGCTGCTCAGCCTGATGATGTTTGTTGGTGTTTGTTTCCTATTTCTTTTATTTTTAAAACAACTTATGTAGTATAGAAATAGCATGTTAAATACTTCATTGTTTGTGGTTCATACATTTCTATGCTAACCAGACTCTTGGCCAACAGAGCTGTTCCAGGAGATGGCATCTCTCACACTATACTAAGCAGGGCAAACAAGGTAGTCTTTAACTCATTGTTCTAATTACATAATCTCCTACTCATGAAAATAGATCTTTCATAACTGTTGAATAAAACTAGCATCTCTATCTCCAGTGACAAACCATATATATATATATTGGCCTGGATAGGTGCATATGATGTGTGGTGTGTGTGTGTGTGTGTGTGTGTGTGTGTGTGTGTGTGTGTGTGACATACATGCACACATGCAGGTTAGCATGTGTGTGGCTGCATTGTGTGTTCATAAATGTATGCCTGTCTGCTTCTCTCAGTCTGGTGGGAAGAGTCTGGACTAGAGGTTGACTTCAGATGCCTTTCTCATTTGTTCTCCACTGTGGATCTCAGCACAGATTGACTACAGAAATTAATCAGCATCTTAATCAAGCTAATCTAGCCTGTTTAAAGTTTTTTTTGTTTGTTTTTTGTTTTTGTTTTTGTTTTTTTTTTTGTTTTTGTTTTTGTTTTTTTGTTTGTTTTGGTTTGGTTTTTCGAGACAGGGTTTCTCTGTGGAGCTTTGTGCCTTTCCTGGAACTCCCTCTGTAGTCCAGGCTGGCCTCAAACTCACAGATACCTGCCTGGCTTTGCCTCCTGAGTGCTAGAATCAAAGGTATGCGCCACCACCACCCAGCCGCCTGTTTAAATTTAAGATTTTGGAATTGTCCATTCATCTAGTTCACAATTAAGTCCTGGTGAGTTGATAGCCATCATTTCTGCTACGCCCTCTCTCCTTCCACTGTGCTGTTTACCTTTCTATCAGGAGAGTTCCACGGTGCCCTTCTCTAGCTCCTCTTCACAGGGACTGTAAACACTGAGAGTCATTGTCCTCTTCTCAACTGTGGTCTTTGCTTCACCTGTTGTCATCTTTCTGAGGTGACCCAAGTCTTTTTAGAAGTCTCTCTTCATTTTATATTGGACAAAAGCTACACTCATGTATCTGTTCAATGGCCTTCCAAAGTCATTTTTATTTTACTATTATTGTTCTGCAAGAAACATGGGGGGAAAGTTGTTCAAAAAGTCTTTAGAATTGTTTAAAGACTTCTTAAAACTAATGAAAGCATTGCTATGTAATAAGTTGTGTAAATGGTACTTACTGACTATACTGAAGATATAGTTACTTTCAACCAAGTGTTTCAAACATTACATACCAATTGTTACATACCAAATTATTGGTAAAAATGGTAAATCAACACAATGTATAAGTTACCATCATTGGAGATGGTAAAATATCAATATTTTTCAAATCATCAGATATGACCTTTTTCTATTTCCTTCTTTTGGCTTTCATGAGAATGCCCCACAAATTATCTCATATGTTGAAATCTTACACACACACACACACACACACACACACACTCACTCACGGGGTGGGGGGAAGCAGGGAGGTGATGGCACTATTTGGAGATACTGGAAAGAAGGGATAGACTTAGGTCATTGCCTTACCCTTGCCTCTTTGTGTATCTTCCTGCTCCTGTCTGCAGTGGGGTGGGCATCTCTATGCCCTCCTGACTCTGTGATGTTCTGATCCATGAGGTAAAGTGAATAAGAACTGAACTCCCGTGAAACGTGAGTCAAAATGGAGCCTAATTATTTAAGTTGCTTAATTCATGTATTTTTGATCACAGAAACATTTAAAAGCAATGTAGTCCTTTTTCCAGAGCTGGACCCACTTGTTAGAGGAAAGAAATTAGTTTTTAAAGCAGCTTATAGTTTCTAGTAATGTTTTCATTACAAAATTAGGTAAGCCTGTGTTTGATGTGCATATATTTACAATTGTAATTTCCTCTGAAGTGTTCCTTTGTACAATATGAAGCAAGTTTCTTCATCTATTCTGACAAGCTTTGGATTGAAGTCTACTTTGTTAGATATCAGAACAACAATGACTGCTTGTTTCCTAATTCCGTTTGATTAGAATACTTTTTGCCTTCCCCTCACCCTAAGACAGAGTTTGTCTTTAATCATAAGGTTTATTTCTCAGTGACAAACAAAAGGGTTATATTTTCTATTCCAGTCTGCAGCTCTGTGTTTTGTGATGACTACAGGAAAACTGTTTACACTCAGAGTCATTATTGAAAGGTGTGTTGCTCCTGGAGGTTGTTTAAGACATTCTTGATTTTCTCTTGTTTAATGTGTCTTAGCATCATTCATTTTTGTTCCCATCTGTAGCAGTGGTTCTCAACCTGTGGGTCATGACCCCCTTGGGAGACAACCCTTTCTCAGGGATTGCCTAAGACCATTGGAAAACAAAGAGATTTATGTTATGTTACAATTCATAACAGTAGCAAATTATAATTATGAAGTAGCAACAAAAATAATTTTATAGTTGGGGGGTCACCACAACATGAGGAATTGTATTACAGGGTCACAGTGTTAGGAAGGTTGAGAAGCACTGCTCTATAGTCTCTTGAATGTGTCTATCTTTCTTTTCAGACTAAGGACTCCTATGGAAAGCTGGCTTAGTGGCCATAAATTCCTTTAGCCTGATTTTAGAGTGGAAAGTTTCACTTTCATCTAAATTATGACATAGAGTTTTAGTGGATATATTAGACTGGGTTAGCAACTATGATCTTTCAGAGTTTGGAAGACATCAGTCCAAGCTCTTTCACTTTCATAGTTTATTTTGAAAGGTCAACAATTGCACAATGAGTCTTTGTTTTTATGTGACTCGGACCCTTCTATTTGCAGCTATCAATGTATTTTCTATGTCATTTACACAGTGAGTGTTTTCACCATAATATGATACCTGGAGAGCTTTTATGGTTCTTCTTGCTGGTGTTCTGTGGGTCCTTGTATCTAGATAATTTTTTTCTTAGATTTGGGAATTTTTCTTCTACAATTTTAAATATTTTCTATGTCATTTGCTTAGATTTCTTATCCTTCTTCTTTTTATGGAGAACCAAACTTCTTCCATGTCCTCAACAGTATTACCCAATTGTGTGCCTTGTGAGCTAAATAATGACTGGTATGGCAAGATAGGTGCATGAATACAATAGTGGTACAAATATCATGGAATTTAGGGCCTAATCCACTGGAGGATATTAATATTGTGTGAATATAAGTTTTATGTGAACTTAATCTTTATTTTTTATATGAATCACAAAGCACAGGCAACAAAAGCCAACAGGAATGAAATAACATCAAATTAAAAAGTTTCTCTGAAATAGCAGGGGTGGCCAAGAAAGACACAGCTGATGTCAGATGTTCATCTGATAATGCGATATACTCAGAATATGTGAGAAACACAAACAACTCAACAGCAAAAAAAATTAACTCAATTGACAACCAGATAAAGGTTATACGAACAAATATTTCTCATAAAAGATGTGTTAATGATAATCAGCAAGGCTCATTGCTAATAAACCTGAAAAAAGAGTTAAAAGCACAGTGAAATAACCCCTCACATCTGCTAGAATTTTCAGCTGAAAAATGCTAATTGAGAATATTTTATAAATCTTTTTTTAATATGAATTTTGATTGATTTGTTTTTTTAAAGATTTATGTATTTATTATGTATACAGAAGATGGCGCCAGATCTCATTACAGATGGTTGTGAGCCACCATGCAGTTGCTGGGAATTGAACTCAGGACCTCTGGAAGAGCAGTCGGCACTCTTAACCTCTGAGCCATTTCTCCAGCCTGTGAGAATATTTTATGTGTTATCACTGCACAAAAAGCTAGACATGAGCTTGATTACTTAGCTTGATTTATCACTCTACAATGTACACACATTTAAAGAGAGCTTATCATACAAGATAAATACATATATATATATTATTTCTATTTGTCCGTCTAAAGGTAAATAAGTAAAAATCTGTGTGTGGCTTAGTTTTTTGTTGTTGTTGTTTTGTTTTGTTTTGTTTTGTTTTTTGTCAAATTGACACAAGATAGAGTCATTTGGAAAAGGGACCCTCAATTGGAAAAAATGCTTCCATTTGGTTGCCTATAGGCACATCTGTGGGGACATTTTCTTGATTAATGATTGGTATTAAAGGACAAATCCCACTTCAGGTAATGCCACCCCTGACCAGGTAGGTGGTCCTGAGTAGTGTAAGGAAGCAGGCTGAGCAAGCCATGGAGGGCAGGCTGGTAAGCAATGCTTCTCCAGCCTTCTTTGCTTCTAACCTTGCCTCCAGATTCCTTCTTTGTCTGAGTTTCTGCCTTGGCTCTCCTCAGTGATGGACAATGATAGGGATAGTTGAGCCAAATAATCCTTTCCTCTCCAAGCTGCTTCTGGTTTTGATGTTCTAACACAGCAACAGAAACCAAACTAGGACATCGATATCGGCTGTCTTTCTTTCCATCACTAAATCCTCACCACTAGTGAGAACTGACAGGAATTAAAGATCAGGAAATTAAAGCAAGGAAATGGAAGAGGACAGAATGTCCTTTTATCTGTACACCTGTAGCTTTTGCTTGAGTGAATATGAGTGAATGTTCAAGGAAATCTGAAAAATAATACATTACTAGAATAAAATGAACCACAAAGGAAAAACTTTTATTATACGAATTGATAGCAATGCGTCTTCCAGGTGCTGCCTCCAGCAGCCAATGGAATGCTCCTCTTATTTTATGAGAACAGAAGAGAGTATGGATGCAGTTGTTCAAAGAAACCCAATGAGCATCTTAGTAGTCCCCATACAAAGCTGCAGTGATTTCCCCAGCATAATACCACAGCCTTACTTCTACCTTTAAATCCCATCAAGTCACATTTGAGGAGATCCTACTTGGGCCCCTAAAGCAAAATTGTTACAAGGGACATAGTTTCCTACCTTGCATACTCACACAGTGTAACCCATCAGAACATCAGCTTAGCAAGAATTAAGAGCATATAAAATCAACATGCATTATAATATTCGTGAAATCACAAAGTCATTGCTACTGATTCAGAAGACTATCATTATATACTTAGATTTACAGATTTTTGCATGGAGAATTCTTTTTCATATAATGGTGAAGAAGTTGTAGATGAGACAAATATTTACTGAATTTCATGATATTTAAGTCATCTACTAGGATAGTTACATGTTTTGCACAAATGAGCAATTTTTTTTAAAAAATTAAGGCTGAGCAAAGTGATCAAATATGAGGAGTAGGGTCCCAAAAGTCAGTAAGAGTCAGAGACAGCCCCTCCTCCCACTGTGAGGATCCCCTGTAACATATATGCAGAGTGCCTAAGTCAGTCCCTCGCAGGCTCCCTGGTTGTCAGTTCTGTGTTTGTGAGCCCCTATGAGCCCAGGTTAGTTGATTCTGTGAGTTTGGGTTTTCTTGTGACCCCCTCTGCCTCCTACAGTCATTTCTCCCCATCTCTCCAGTATTCCCTAAGCTCACCTAGTGTTTGGCTGTGGGTCTTTGCATCTGTTTCCATCAGTTGGTGGATGAAGCCCTTCGGATGAAAATCCTTAACACCTGGGGAGATGTTTAGTCTTACTGCAACGTGATATCCATATTTTGTTGATACTCATGGGAGACCTGTCCTTTCCTGGACAGAACCTGAGGAAGAGTGGATTAGGGGATGGAAACAGAAGGGGGTGTGGGGCAGGGAATGGGAGGAGAGGAGGGAGTGAGAACTGCTGCTGGAATGTAAAATCAACAAATGATTTAAAAACTTCAAGTTCAGTTGTCAATATAATGGAAACTGATCCCCAGAAATATGGAGATAAACAAAAGACAAGAGTGCATTTGAGGGAGCAGAAGTCTTACTTGAACAAGTTCAATCAAAACTACGCAAAAGTCAGATAGTTTACTAGTGGTGCTGGGAGATGCTAGCCATTATGTTCGATACTGAATCAAATTGGTTGTAGAAAATTTTTTCTTGTTTCATAGATGTTGCAAAGTGAAATAAGCTTAAAATATTAATTGTATACCAATAAATTTCTGTGGATCCTCCTTGCCTAAAAAGAAAATAGTAGAAATGGAATTGTAAATGTTGCCTTTATGTAATTCAATGCTCTTATTACAGCACGCACACATGACACATGCTAGTGAACAGAAATCTCAACACTCTTGACAACAAAATGTTCCGTGTGTCCAACCTGCTGGTGACATTTAGAGCTGAAGTCCTGGGATGAGTGACAGAGTCCTTTACGAATCTTCCTTTTCTGTATAAAAGAGTATTGATATTCCACAAACCAAATGTTTTGTTATGAGACTAAAATAGAAACATAATAATTTCTCTAGGTACTCAGGCAAAGTTAAACATCCATTATTTGCTAACAACTAGTACTTTTCAATTCCTAGAAGTGTGAGTCAATGTACAATTTCAGCCTACCATCCCCTTCACAGAATCAACTAAACCAGGAAGGGATTCCATGTGATCTACTGCTGATGGTGGGGATTGTTTTGTTCTTAAATTTATATCATGTAAAACTGATTTTATTCACTACTGTTAAATGAACTTAATATCTCTAGTGACTGGCAGCATTACAAATGTCTCTCTTGTCCTTTAGTAAAACAATAGGATCACAAGGGAGCTAGATTATCTCATGGCTGAGTACTGTGAGGTTTCTGCTTCTAATAGAGTATTGGCTGAGACAGCAAATGTGTGGACAAGCATCTGGGGAGAGACCCAGGACACCTGAAAGCTAAGTGGCATTACATTTTATTGTTTGGCCAGCCATGCATACAATTCTCTTAGAATAGTTGCTGCATAATTTCAAGGTGTTTCCTAAAACTTAAAATGTACAAATTATACAAATATCTAGAAACCAATCACTTGCTGCTTGGAAAACAAGTTCTTCTGTCCTTAATATAGCTTAAAGTGACTTTTTCAACAACAGTATTTTTTTTATAATCTATGGATGAAATGAGTCTTTTTAACTGTGTAGTTTGTATCCTAAATAAACAAATTATTTTGTCTTTTAATATCCCTTATTATGATTCCTTATTCTGTTCTGTGAATAGGGAGAATACGAAATATTTATTTAGCACCTCATGTCAGTATTTAAATGAGCCAAAATGTATTAACATCAATTTAGTAGATATTTGATTAAAAAAATCACAATTATTTATTCTTGGTTTCATTGAGATTGTTTAGAATTATAAAACAATAATACTATTATTATTTCTACAAATGTTTCCATTTAAACTAAAAAGAAACAGATGTGTGGGCACATTTGACCACTAGTGATAAAGAGCACAGCAAGTAATACATGTTTGTACAAGGTCGATTCCATCTGCTCAACATCGATTCATATATGTATTTCATTATCACCTCTAATAGCCATTCTACTCGTTTTATTTGACTTCTGTCTTTCTAGAACTTTTTCATACATTTTTGGTAACAAAAATCTCAAAACAAAAAAAAAAACAATCTTTTTGAAGTAGATTGATAAGGGATGAGAAACTTGATAAGTACCATTAGTGCACCATTAACTTATCTCCAATAAGAATGATATTGCTCACTGCACATGAAACTTTTGCTGTTTGCTAGTTTTACATATAAATGCATGTGATAGTATGAAATATGTAGATTTGGATGTATTTGTGTGTATTCATCGTAGTAAGGGCACTCAGGCTAGCTAGGACAGCTGCTCACTTGAAAATACTAGCCAGGTTTCTCTCAGTATTCAGACTGCAATTTCCTCTGCCCTGTGTCAGCCTGATAAACACTACTATACTGATTTCACAATTTATCTCAGCTTTGCAACTTTGTGAGATAATTCCCACTGACTGATTCTTCGTTGCTTTCTAAATCTACTTCATAAGCAATCCTTAATGTTAATTCTGCTTAAGTATGGCAACTGTTTTGATACAAACCTTTATGATTCTAAGTTTAACTATCTTTCAGTGATTTGAACTTCTTTTAAAAGATAGCATGAGTTGTTTTACATGCTGAACATGGACTATGCAGTATATGCATCAATATCTAGGCTTATTGCTGAAGACAAGATAGGAAGATTGTAAGAGTCTCGGAAGTTTGTTGGAGAACAGTGCCTTCTGGACATTGCCAGACCCAGACAGTTGCATTCATGAACTCACAGCTGCTTGGATGCCTGTATAAGACCTGTATATGACCAAGCCAGTCAATATTCCAGTGTGGTGGTGGATCCTTGGCAGTTGATGGCTGCTAGACGAGGGTGAGTCCATTTGGTTCAGGCACCCCCTTACGAAGGTGCTGAAGCTCCATTGGATGGCCCTCCACCCAGGAGCACAGGGATAGCGTTAACTGGATCAGTGAGTTACAAAAAAAGAAAAGGATATGAGAAGAATGAGGTGTGGGAGCATACAGAAGTTGGGTAACAGGAATGGAAATTAGACAATGATAAAAAAAATATGTTGAATACACATATGAAATTTTCTAATAATAATAATATATTCTAAAAGATATCTATCTAGTCTTGGAGTCTGTACCTATGTCAGACAGTAGCAACTAAAGCTCTTGGCCCAGCAAGTATTGATATTCATAAAGAAGAATTTTTGAAAATCAAGTTGTACTATAGAGAACAATCCCCACGGTGACTGTTATGAAAATAACTACTAAAAGTTAAACTGAAGCTATTCATAAACATAGCATATGATATGAGGAAACACAATCAAAATATGCAATACTGGCCATGACAAAGAGTTGGTTAAAGTTAGGAACAAAACTTAATTAGTTACGGAAAATAAATCTACATGATTATAAATAATAGTAATATCCGTGCTTATTTTACCAAGTTCTATATTACATTTCAGAACAGAATTTGTATGGATCTTAACTAAAAATTATGTTATACAGTAAAAACTACATAAAGTGTAAAATTAAATTCAAAAATTATATTTTTCCAGCCTTTTGAAATACATTTGATAAAGTCTATCAGGAGGCTGTGGACATAGATCATTGGTAGAGTACTTACTTCATATGCACAAAACTCTGAGTATAATTGTTAGAAACTACTACCCAAATCAACTCAATTAACATCTCTCTACTGCTTAATATAAGCATACACATTTTTGTTATTTTGTTGTGAAATACTTAGGTTCAGTTCTTTTTTTTTTTTTTTTTTTTTTGCTTTTTGTTTTTTGTTTTTTTGGGTTTTTTTGTTTTTTGTTTTTCAAGACAGGGTTTCTCTGTGTCATTTTGGTGCCTGTCTTGGATCTCGCTCTGTAGACCAGGTTAGCCTCGAACTCACAGAGATCCTCCTGGCTCTGCCTCCCAAGTGCTGGGATTAAAGGAGAGTGCCACCAACGCCTGCCTAGGTTAAGTTCTTTTAAAATGTTGGTAAACAGTGAAGTATCACCAAATTTTGTTGCCATATTCTGTTCACTAGAGTCTCACAACTCATCTACCCTCCTCTAATGCTTTTTCATGAAGAGTACATGTTCATATTTGTGGATGTTGACAGTAAGGTGCGCTGTTAGTGAAAAATTAAAAGTACAATGTCACAGAAGAGTTCTCAAACATCTGGGGAACTGACTCATTCAACTAAAGTTTTCTGTAAAAAGTTTTGTAGACATCATTTAAATTTGAAACAAGCAAAAATCACACAACATGCACCCCAAACTTCACACATTGAAAACAAGAAAGGCCTGTAGAATTGCTGCTTCATTTGACTAGGTACAAGCAAGCAACCTTGTATTCCCTAAGCTAATAGCCTTAACTCCACTACAGTGTACTGGCCACAACAACTGTAGCATCCCAAACTATGAGTCAAATTAAACCTTTCTTTCCCAAACATCTTCTGCCAGATATTTTGTTACAACAAAGAAAAAATTAACTAATATAACCAGGTTTAAATCACAGTAAACAAAACTTTTGTTTGTTTTTTGCCTTTTTTCTTTTTTTTTCTCATTTCTCTTTTCATTTTTCTTTGTTAAGAAATTTTCTACTCACTCCACATGCTATCCACAGATACCCCCTCCTCCCTCTTCCCACCCCCAGCCCTCTTTCCCAAGCCACCCCGCATCCTCACATCCCCCAAATAAAGGTCTCCCATGGGGAGTCAGAAGAGCCCAGCACACTGAAGCCCCTTCACACTGCACCAAGGCTGTGCAAGGTGTCACACCACAGGCACCGGATTCCAGAAGCCTGCCCATAGACCAGGGACAGATTCCAATCCCCCTGCCTAGGTGCCTGTAGATGTAACTGTCTTGTTAAATAAGAAACACAGAGCCAATTGCAGAGTTAAAAGCCAAGAGGTCAGAGCAATAGCTGAGAGTTGAAAACCTTACCCTTCACTGCTGCTCTGTCTTTCCTCTCTTCAAGAGACCTACTTCCTGTGTCCTGTCTTTTTTGTTGTTGTTGTTATTTATTATATTTGTGTTTTAATTTTACACATCAGCCACGGGTTCTCCTGTCCTACCCCCTCCCTTTATAGACTTTCTGTTCTGCCTTCTCATTGGTTGTAAACTCAACCACATGACCTCCTCATCACTGCCTGCCTGTACAGACCTCCAGGTCTTCTATGGTTGGTATTGAGATTAAAGGTGTGTGTCGCCATGCTGGCTGTATCCTTGAACACACAGAGATCCGCCTAGTTCTGCCTCCCAAGTGCTAGGATTAAAGGCATGCAACCACTACTGCCCAGCTTCTGCTATAGCTTGCTCTGACCCCAAGGCAACTTTATTAACATACAAATAAAATCACATTTCAGTACAAATAAAATATAACCACATTTCCCCTTTTCTATTTTAAAAAAAAAAGGGAAAAAGTTATAACTAATGTAAGAAAAACTATATACAAAAGTACAATAACTATATACCATATTATACAAGCAATAAATACCTAAAAAATGTCTCGTCCATTCGTATTTGACAAATTCAGAGAAAATAATTCCATTATCTATCCTATTTTGGTAAGTTCAAAATGTACCTGATTCACTTTCCATCCTAACTTATATTACTAACAGAACTGTCTTATAACATCTTTCAAATTTATACACTTACACCTCTTAGTGAGTTTCTTTTCTGAAATTCTTAACAAGGAAAACTATAACTATAACTAACTGATCTTCAACTCCCTCAGAGACCCAAGAAGGAAATAATACTACCTAGTAAAAAATAAAAATAGGAAGTGCATGCAAGAGGCTTCCAAAAAAAAAAAAGAAAGAGAAAAAATGTGAGTTGACAGAAACAGCCAGCTGCCTGGACAGTCACCTGAGGTTTTTCTGCAGTGTTGGGGCATCATCTTCAGCCTATAGGTTTAGCATATCTGACAGACTCTTTTGTGAACTAGGATGCACACAAGGTCAATAGTTTGACCTCACATTTGGTGAGAGCAGTCCATGTACCAGAAATATCTGAATTCCACTAGTGTCATGTCATGATTCAGGATTTTAAATTCTGGAAATTGTTGATATTTTTTAATTCAGCTGTCCATTCTTCTTGGCTGTGTGTGTGTGTGTGTGTGTGTGTGTGTGTGTGTGTGTGTATGTGTCTTCATCTTGGCATCCCCTTCTTCTCCACATCCCTCTATTAAATGCCAGTCTACTATTGAGAGGGATGAGCTTAGTTATTCTTCATGAACAACTGTTTCATCTGCTGTTCCACTGCACCTCAGAAGCCATCGGCCCACTCCCTGTTCAGCTGCCTTCAAAGAAAAGGGCATGGTACCTTTTCCAGATTGCAAAGGCAACTCACATAGGTGCCCCCCAAACAGTTCAAGCCAAACAACTGTCTTCTGTATCCAGAGGACCTAGTCCAGTCCCATGGGGGCTCCACAGCCACCAATCCACAGTTCATAGGCTTCCACTAGTGTGGCCGGTCATCTCTGTATGTCCTCCCATCATGATCTCAATGTCCCTCAAGTGCAGTATCTCTCCTCTTTCTCGTCAATTGGATTCCCAGAGCTCAGCCTGGTGCCTGGCTATGGATCTCTGCATCTGCCTCCATCAGTCACTGGACAAAGGCTCTATGATGACAGCTAGGTTATTTGCTAGGCTGGTCACCAGAGTAGACAGTCCAGGCACCCTCAGGACCACTGCCAGCAGACCAAGGTGGGGTCAACCTTGTGGATTCCTGAGAGCCTCCCAAGCACCCTGCCTCTTCCTATTCCCATGATGTCCTCATCTATCATGGTATCTTCTTCCCTGCCCTCCCACTCTGCTCTGTTCCAGCTTGACCCTCCCATTTCCCTATGTTCTCATCCCCCACTCCTTGCCCTCTGTCACCCTCCCACAGCCATTCCACTCATGTAGATCTCATCCACTTCTCCTTCATAGGGTCATCCATGTGTCCCTCCTAGAGTCTTTTCCTGTTAGCTAGCCTCTCTGGAGTTGTGGGTTACAGTATGGCTATCCCTTCCCTTACATTTAGTATCCACTTACGAGTGAGTACATACTATATTTGTCCTTCTGAGACTGGGTTACTTCACTCAAGATGATATTTTCTAGAGCCATCCATTTGCCTGCAAATTTCATGATATCGTTTTTTACTGCTGAGTAGTACTCCATTGTGTATATGTGCCAAATTTTCTTTATCCATTCTTCAGTTGAGGGACATCTAGGTTGTTTCTAGGTTCTTGCTATTATGAATAATGCTGATATGAACATAGTTGAACTTGTGTCCTTGTGGCAAGATTAGAGCATTCCTTGGGTATATGCCCAAGAGTGGTATAACTGGGTCTTGAGGAAGACTTATTCTCAATTTTCTGAGAAACTGCTGTACTGATTTCCAGAGTGGCTGTACAAGCTTGCATTCCCACCAACAGTGGAGGAGTGTTGCCCTTGCTCCACATCCTCTCCAGCATAAGCTGTCTTCAGTGTTTTTGATCTTAGCCATTCTGACAGGTAGGTGTAAGGTGGTATCTCAGTGTCATTTTGATTTGCATTTCCCTAATGATTAGGGACGTTGAGAAATTCCTTAAATGCCTTTCAGCCATTTGAGATTCTTCTGTTGAGAATTCTCTGTTAAGCTCTGTAGCCCATTTTTTAAATGGATTGCTCAGTATTTTGATGTCTAGCTTTTTGAGTTCTTTATATATTTTGGAGATCAGCCCTCTGTCAGATGTGGGGTTGGTGAAGATCTTTTCCCATTCTGTAGGTTGTCGTTTGGTCTTATTGACCATGTCCTTTGCTCTACAAAAGCTTCTCAGTTTCAGGAGGTCCCATTTATTAATTGTCGCTCTCAGTGTCTGTGCTACTGGTGTTATATTTAGGAAGTGGTCTCCTGTACCAATTTGTTCCAGACTACTTCCTACTTTCTCTTCTATCAAGTTCAGTGAAACTGGCTTTACATTGAGGACTTTGATCCACTTGGACTTGAGTTTTGTGCATGGCAACATATATGGATTATTTGCAGTCTTCTGCATGTTGACATACAGTTATGCCAGCACCATTTGTTGAAGATGCTTTCTTTTTTCCATGGTACAATTTTGGTTTCTTTGTTGAAAATCATATGTTCATAGGTGTGTAGATTAATTTCAGGGTCTTCAATTCGATTCCATTGGTCCACATGTCAGTTTTTATGCTAGTAACAAGCTGTTTTTATTACTATTGCTCTATAGTAGAGCTTGAGGTCGGGGATCATGATGCCTCCAGAGGTTGCTTTACAATACAGGATTCTTTTAGCTATCCCAGGTTTTTTGTTTTTCCATATGAAGTTGAGTATTGTTCTTTCCAAGTGTGTGAAGAATTGTGTTGGTATTTTGAGAGGGATTGCATTGAATCTGTAGATTGCTTTTGGTAAGATCGCCATTTTTACTATGTTAATCCTGCCTATCCATGAGCATGGGAGATCTTTCTATTTTCTGACATCTTCTTCAATTTCTTTCTTCAGAGACTTAAAGTTCTTATCATACAGGTCTTCACTTGCTTAGTTAGAGTAACCCCAAGGTATTTTATATTATTTGTGGCTATTGTAAAGGGTGATATATCTCTGATTTCTTTCTCAGCCCTTTTTCATTTGTATATATATTTTTAGTTAACCTTGTATCCCGCCACCTTACTGAAGGAGAGGAGTTTATCAGCTGTAGGAGTTCCCTGGTAGAATTTTTGGGGTCACTCATGTATACTATCATATCATCTGCAAATAATGAAAGTTTGACTTTTTCCTTTCCAATTTGTATCCCCTTGATCTCCTTTTGCTGTCTTATTGCTCTAGCTAGAACTTCTAGTACTATATTGAATAAGTATGGGGAGAGGGGACAGCCTTGTCTTGTTCCTGATTTTAGTGGAATCGCTTTGAGTTTCTCTCCATTTAATTTGATGTTGGCTACTGGCTTGCTGTATATTGCCTTTATTATTTCT